>NC_052638.1:24694994-24997957 GCF_016161935.1 Mauremys reevesii
GATGGTAGAGCTGGAAAACGTAGCTGTGATCAACTAGACTGAACTCATGCACAGTGTAGTAAACTTCTTGAAGTATTCCTATTATATTGTATCTAATCTGTTCTTTGTTTTTTCCAGTGATGGTGCTTCCACTGCCATCCTTGGTAGTATGCTATAATTGATTTAGCTGTTAAAATATTTTTCATAATTTCATTCAAGTGTACTACCATATAAAATAGCGTTGTGTGAAAAATCACCTGTTTTATGCTAAAGTGAGATAATTGATCTTGTTTATATCTTTCTAGACCTGCAAAGAGATGGGACAGCGCTGCTATTCAGTACTTCCAAAATCTTCTAAAAGGTAAAGAAAAATACAGTTAAAACCAAGAATGTTGTGGAAATGACACGGAGAAATCAAAATGAACAGCTGGTTAACTTGTTATAGGAAGTGTTACAATTTTGTCCTGTCTGCCTCTCTAGTTGGGCATCAGTCTGTTATAAAAGGACCCGAATCCTGGGCCCTGAATGTTTCTAAGATCTGCTGGAAACTAGGCTGACCGTGTCAGGATTAGTCTGGTTAGTGATTGGTTGCTGTTCCTAGCTCTAGGGGCCTGAGGCATACTCCTGGGTGCAATGCCCGTTTCAACCCCCTTCTTGCGAAGTAGGACCTCATAGTCTGGCTGCCTTAGACCCCAGAACCAGTGCCACAGCCCTCCTGAGCTCCCAGACAGTTAGGCACTTATCCACAACTGGCTATGGGAGCTTTGGTTTCTCAGTTAATCCTTTCAGGGACAACGTGACAGGAAGGCAAGGAACACAGGTTTAGCAAAGCAAGTTCTCAACACACACACTTTACACTTAACAAAGCACATGAGTTACAGATCTCTGGAAAATTAAGACAGTCGTGAATGTTGTCCCCCAGTCTCATCTCATCCCTACTGAGAGTCCTGAAGTCTGGTCTATGTCCTTAGGTCTTGCAGCCCTGTTGGTCTTCCCTTTGTATAGCGTGGTCTGCTTGCATGTGGTGGTGGGCGACCTCTTTCTTAGCAATGCAGCCATCTTTTTAAACTTTCCCATGTGATCCTGGCTGAGGAACTGCAGCCCTTTTATTGAACTCATGGATAGGCTGGTAGTTGAGAGACAGGGTTGATGACCCTTAACAGTTCTCTTGTTAACCCTCTGTTAGGGTGTCCCACACCATAGCATGAGCACACATTGACCAAACTAGGCTGACCGTGTCAGGATTAGTCTGGTTTTCTGCACCACCTTGGTGTCATGTGATGACTCAATTTGGAGATTACAATGCAAAGTGAAGGTCGCAGTGAAGGTTACAATCCAAAATGGTGTTCACAGTGTGACACAGACATATATCCCCAGTCTGTCACTGGAAATAATACAAACCTAGTAATTGATGTGCTAGAAAAAGGCAATAATAAAAGGCTTTCGAGTGTTTTAGGCAATCAGTGGAGATTTTGGTATCTACTAGTATAAATTAGGGCTGTCGATTTAATCGCAGTTAACTCGCACGATTAACGCAAAAAAAAATCTCAATAAAAAATGAGTCGTGATTAATCACACTTTTAATTGCGCTGTTAAACAGTAGAATACCAATTGAAATTTATTACATAGTTTTGGATGCTTTTCTTCATTTTTAAATATATTGATTTGAATTACGACAGAATACAAAGTGTAAAGTGCTCACTTTATATTATTTATTATTACAAATATTCGCATTGTAAAAATGATAAAATAGTGTTTTTCAATTCACCTCATACAAGTACCATAATGCAATATTTTTATCATGAAAGTGCAACTTAAAAAACAAATGTAGATTTTTTTTGTTACATAACTGCACTCAAAAAAACCAAAACAATGTAGAACTTTAGCTACAAGTCCACTCAGTCCAACTTCTTGTTCAGCCAATCGCTAAGACAAACAAGTTTGTTTACATTTAGAGGAGATACTGCTGCTTGCTTCTTATTTACAGCATCACCTGAAAGTGAGACCAGGCATTTACATGGCACTTTTGTAGCTGGCATTGCAAGGAATTTACGTGCCAGATAAACTAAATATTCATATGCCCCTTCATGCTTCCATGTCCCTTGGGATGGTGGTTGAAGCATAAAGGGACATATGAATCTTCAGAGAGGTAGCCGCGTTAGTCTGGTTCTGTAAAAGCAGCAAAGAATCCTGTGGCACCTTATAGACTAACAGACGTTTTGCAGTATGAGCTTTCGTGGGTGAATGCCCACTTCATCGGATGCAAGACGACGAAGTGGGCGTTCACCCACGAAAGCTCATGCTGCAAAACGTCTGTTAGTCTATAAGGTGCCACAGGATTCTTTGCTGCTTTTACATGAATCTTCAGCGCATCTGACACGTAAATATCTTGCAATGCCAACTACAACTGTGCCATGCAAACACCTGGTGTCGCTTTTAGGTAACGTTATAAACAAGAAGTGGGCAGCATTATCTCCTGCAAATGTGAACAAACTTGTTTGTCTGAGGGATTGGCTGAAAAAGAAGTAGGATGGAGTGGACATGCAGACTCTAAAATTTTTCATTGTTTTATTTTTGAGTGCAGTTGTTGTTTTGTACATAATTCTACATTTGTAAGTGCAACTTTCATGTTAAAGAGATTGCACTACATTATTTGTATTAGGTGAATTGAAAAAAAGTTTGTTTTTTACGGTGCAAATATTTGTAATAAAATAATATAAAGTGAGCACTTTACACTTTGTATTCTGTGTTGTAATTGAAATCAATATATTTGAAAATGTAGAAAACATAAAAAATATTTAAATGGTATTCTATTCTTTAACAGTGCGATTAATTTTTTTAATTGCACAATTAATCGCGATTGATATATTTTTTTAATTGCTTGACAGCCCCAGTATAAATAATGGATTAGTTACAGTTGATATACAGTATTGGGCGAAGGCCACTCTGAAGTTACTCAGGCTCTGAAAGGAAGTAAATTACGTGCAATAGCATCCTTGTGGGGAGATAGTTGTGCGTATAATAGAGATGCCTTGAGGGACTAAAACTTCTCTGTTCCAAATTTATAGTACAGATTGTGATCCATCAGTTATCTTATTTGGATACATGGACATATTTCTAATTAGATTTAGTTTACAAAATTAGTATGAAACCAATTAATATATTGCAAAAACATGGCTGCAGTTGGGTATCAACTGACGTTTTTGACTCTGCTACGATATGGCAGTCCTTTAAATACACCTATGTATACGTCTTAATGAAATTGCTTTAATCCTAGTATAGAAAGAAGCAATGACAACATTGGAAGAAATCTATGATGGGGAATTATTTAGGTATTGAATATTTTTCCTCCTTTAATGTTTTTTGGTGCTTCTGTTTTATTACACTTAGGAACCACCCAGATTGAGGCGAAGTTATGTGCTATAGAAGATGACAATTTTGATGTTTATCTTTATGTAACAATAAACGATGAAAAGGTAAAGTATCTCACACTTACAAATCTGTCCATCTGCAGATCTATGCTCATACAGTATTTTGCAAGTCGCTGTGGTCACATTAGTATGTGATCAGTTTATTGAGAATCAAGTGTTTTTAATTCTGGATGAGCTATTGTAAGTCCCTGGTGCTCATAGCTACCTGAAAAGTTTTTAATTCTTTGTTTCAGTGCAAAAATCCTTCAGCCATTTTTGATTTATAGGAGAGTGAATAAAGTGCATTTTTCAGAACTGTAAGAAATACACCTCTACCCCGATATAACGCGACCCAATATAACACGAATTAGGATATAATGCGGTAAAGCAGTGCTCCTTGAGGGCGGGGCTGCGCACTCCGGTGGATCAAAGCAAGTTTGATTTAACGTGGTTTCACCTATAACGCGGTAAGATTTTTTGGCTCCCAAGGACAGCGTTATATCGAGGTAGAGATGTATTTTGTTTATCAGTTATGCCAAAAATGGCTAACTTGGGAAAAACACTTACAGTTTTACATGGAATAGTTTTGAACATATAGCCCCCTTTGTGGTTTTGTGTGTGTAGGGTGGGGAAGGAAATACTTAACTTTTAAATAATTGTTCAAATGAGCATCTGCCTCTTTATGAATCAAAATGCATAGTTTCTGACCTGGCTTGATACTTCATGGGGCTACTACTGAAACAGAGTGCAGGAGGGAAAATTGTAAATGTGTGATTGATATACACAAAGTGTTTCAATGTGATGTCTTTTTGGGAGGCCAAACAGGTTCTTCTAAAATAAAATGTTGGCTCTCTGACTGTTTGCCCATTCTTTAGAAATTTAACCTTTTTTTAGGTACCTTTTGTGCTGCCTTTAGTGCTGGTTTTTTTTAATCATGCTTGTCATTTATCTAGCTGAGAATACTTCTCTCATTAACTTCAATGGGAATTGGAGCTCTCAGTAACTGAGAGAATCAGTCTGCTGCAGTTTAGGTGTCTAAATATGAATGTCAGTATCTGAATTATGTACCCATGTTGGCCTTAAGTACTTTCCATGCTGTCTGTTTTCACTTACTTTAGACTGCTAACCTGTTAAGTTAAGCCACAAACTTGCAATAGCTTTAAGTCCACTGCTTTGCAACAGTAACCCTCTGTGACAAGAGAGGTGAGTTGGCTTTTTGGCAGATTCTCCTGAGTTTGCATATTCTTGCATGTATTCATCATAATATTTGGTTACATTAGTGACTAAAATATATTTTTTACTATTTTGGTTACCAAGGTAAAGCTGAATGAATGAGCTGGATTACATTCCCTCTTGTGCACTTTCAAATAATTGCTTGTTAATTTCCAATTAGTTATGCCTGAGCAATATCATTGAAACCAATGGAGGCTGTGGTAGTAACTAGTGATGACATTTGAAGACAGCAGGGTTGCACAAACATAGTTTGGCCTGCCATTGCTGTTAGTGATGTATGAGAAGGAAAGAAATCAGCTTGACTTTCCAGTCACAATGAGCTTTCAGGGCTCACAGAAGAAAACCATTGTATGTGGACTGAGCACATTTGCTGCAGAATTTAGTGAGTGACAGTAAGCATGAACCCCATAATGTTAATTTTGCAAAGTTAATTTTCAGAGTAGAACTGCACACTAAAGCGCCAACATGCTAACTACTAGAAATGAATTTCCCTTTTTGTTTTGCTGTTAAAAGGATATTCTGCTGAAAATGTCCACAAATAGACCTTGGCTCATTTTCATTGCTATGCTGTGGCATGCAAATCTTTAACTCTATTCCAAATATGCATTGTGAATTTTCAATTGATTACCTCTTTGTACTTCATGTTTAGGAAATGTTGTTTTGTAGGTATGTGTTAATGATGATCTCGTTGCAAAGAACTTTGCTCGTTATGTGATGACCAAAGAAAACACAGTTAATTCTGCCAAAAGTCAAAAGCCGTGGTCCTCATTAAGTCTGAAGTCTTCTCCAGAGAAAGTGATCAGTCCTGCACTTGCTCTTTGGCCAATGTTAATGCAGGGGAAGGTACACAATAATCTTGAAACAAGTGAGTACAATGTATACTTACTCCTTCTGAAGCTCAGTATAGTTTCCAAAAAATGGAGTGGGACGTTAACTCTGCACTATATTGACATAACTTCTGTGTTGGTTGCACTGGGTGACATAATTTCTATTCCAAAAACCACTCTTTTCACCTTAACACAACTCAGTCCCCTTGTTAATTCTAGTGAAATAGTAGCAGTCTTCTAGGTTTAAAAGTTTGCAGGATCTTGTTCCTGAGATCAGGAAATGGGCACTTTGTATCTCTAGTATAATGTGAGGTGTTCAGGTCTCTTTTTAGGCTACATGTGTTTACAGTCCAAAGACACTAGAATCTTCAGGAGCACAAGTAATAGAATGTTATATGAAATACATGCAGGGCCATCTGCTTAAAAAATGTGGAAGCTTGATAATGCACAAAGTTTACATAACAAAAATCCTTGGATAAGTGTCTTCAACAGTAACTGTTTTTCCAACTTCAGCTTTTTCTTTTTGTCCCATTTCTCTGTCTGCCTTACCAGTTTCCAGCTTTTGCTGTCTCTCCCCTTGTCTTCATTACTAGTTTCACTGATTACCTTTGGAGGAGGAAGTCCTGGGACCTTGCTGAATTATATCATAAGTTCGTTCATTCTTTTCTCTGCTCTCCTGAAACCATCACTGTTCAATAATCCTATCTTGTGCTTCTGTTTCTTGCAACTGATCATCACTCTGATTTCTGCGCAAACCTTCTTGTCTTCACTTTTAAGGCCCTTTGTGGCCTGTTGTTGCCAGAAACTGGGACTGGATGACTGGGGATGCATCACTCGATAAATTGCCTTGTTCTCTTCATTCCATGTAAAGCATCTGGTACCAGTCACTGACAGAAGATAGGATATTGGGCTAGATGTACCATTGGTCTGAGCCAGTATGGCCATTCTTATGTCCTACCTCATTTCTTATTCACAGTTGCAATGTTGATTTCTGCTTCAGCTCTCCTAGTCTTGATTGCGCCTAACCATTGATTGCACTGAAATTGTTCACTACTAGTAGTAGCTAAATAACTTTAGAATTTTGTAATATTTTTAAAATAAAGGTTAATATGTTCAAGTATTTATACTGTAAATATTACTATTGGCAATTTTAAGTGAAGGGGAGCTGTGGAAGCTAAGCTCCTATAAATATCAGACCCTCTAGAACAGGGATCAGCAACCTTTGGCACATGGCCCATCAGAGTAATCTGCTGGCGGGCCGTGAGATAGTTTGTTTATGTTGACCGTCAGCAGGCACGGCCCCCTGCAGCTCCCAGTGGCTGCGGTTCACTGTTCCCGGACAATGGGAACTGCAGGAAGTGGCACAGGCCTCAGGGACATGCTGGCCACTGCTTCCAGCAACTCCCATTGGCCGGGAACAACAAACCACAGCCACTGGGAGCTGCGGGGAGCCATGCCTGCGGATGGTCAACGTAAATAAAATGTCTTGCAGCCCACCAGCAGATTACTCTGATGGGTTGTGTGCCAAAGGTTGCAGACCCCTGCTCTAGAGTATATCTACATTGCAATTAAGAACCCGCAGCTGGCCCGTGCCAGCTGACTTGGGTCGTGGGGCTCAGGCTAAGGGGCAGTTTAATTGCAGTGAAGAGATTTGGGCCTGGAATGGAGCCCAGGCTATAGGACTCTGGGAGGTAGGAGGGTCCTAAAGCTCAGGCTGCAGCCCAAGCCTGGATGTCTACACTGCAGTTATACAGCCCCTTAGCTTGAGCCCCGCGAGCCCAAGTAATCTGGCATGGGCCAACCACAGGTTTTTTTATTGCAGTGTAGACATGGTGGTCCAAAATTTTTAAAAGTGCATGCACTGCCCTGTGGATACTATACAAGCTTTAGAAGTATGCCCACTCTTCATAAAAGTAGCTAAATGTCTTTAAGATTTTATACAATTAATTAGGAAATTTTGCTTTTTGAGTTTCTTTATAGCTTTATAGCCCTGTTATAGACCATGTATGGTTTCATATACATATGGTGATTTTTAATAATAAAAACAAAAATATATTTTTGAGAGCTATTATAGTAGCTGTAGTTGTGGTTGTAAAGTATAATCATATGCGTCCTCTAGGTGGTGATGCTTCTAATTCTTTTCTTGAAAAGACATGCAGAAAAATTGCTGCACCTGCTTTTAATGGAACAACCGAGTCTGTAAGTATTGCATGCCATCTTTCAAAAATAACTTGAAATTAAAATTTGCATAAAATGTGTTGATGTTCAGAAGTGCTCTTTAATGTAAAGTTCATTTATTTCCTCTGCAGTTGCTTATATTAGTACTAAATTAAAACCGTGCCAGATAAATTACATAAAATCATAGAAATGTAGCTCTGTAAAGGACCTAGAGTAGTCAAGTCCAGTCCCCTGCTCTGTTGACAGCACCAAGTAAACACCGAGACCATCCCTGGCAGGTGTTAGTCCAACATGTTTTTAAAAAGCCTCCAATGATGGGGATTCCACAAACTCCCTTGGAAGCCTATTCCAGAGTTTAACTACTGCTATAGTTAGTTAGAAATTTTTTCCTAATATCTAACAAAAATCTCCTTTGCTGCAGATTGAACTCATTACCACTTATCCTACTTTCAATGGACATGGAGAACAAGTGATCACTGTCCCCTTTGTAGCTTCCCTTAACATATCTGAAGGTAGTTATCAGGCCCTTCTCAGTCTTCTTTTATCAAGAGTAAACATGCCTAGTATTCTTAACATTTCCTTATAGGTCAGGTATTCTAAACCTTTTACCATTTTGTTGCTTTCCTCTGGACTCTCTCCAATTTGTCCACAGCTTTCCTAAAGTGTGGCACCCAGAATTATACATAGTTTTCCAGCTGAAGCCTCACCAGTGCTGAGTAGGGTGGGACAGTTTACTTCCCTGGTCTTACATATAACTCTTGTTAATACCCTCCAGAATATTAGTCTTTTTTGCAGCTGCATCACATTGTTGACTCATATTCAATTTGTGATCTACTGTAACATCTAGATCCTTTTCAGTAGTACTACTGCCTAACCAGTTATTTCCCATTTTGTAGTTATGCATTTGATTTTCCCTTCTTACGTGAAATACTTTGCACTTATCTTTATTGAATTTCTTCTTGTTGAATCCAGAGCCTTTCTCCAATTTGTCAAGGTTGTTTTGAATTCTAATCCTACCCTCCAAAGTGTTTGCAACTTCTTGCAGCTTGGTGTCATCTGCAAATTTTATAAGCATACTCTCCATTCCATTATAATGAAAATACTGAATGATTTGTAATGTGTAACAGTGAAGAGTACAGCACCTAATACATTATATATAGTAGTAGCTTGAATAATTGCATCTCAAATCAACATTCAAATTTTCCCCAAATCAGAGTTTTTGGAGGGCTGGCTTGCTTGAATCTTCAGCTGTTTTACACTTGTCAAGAGAGGGGTCTCTAGGCTCATAGACTCTGTCACTTGAACTTCTGTTTTGTATGTACATACGCAGTCTGTTTCCCTGTGCATGTGCAGCCATGAAGTTGTAGCACACATTTGAAAATTTGATGTGAAATGGCAGTCAAGGGTAAGGAACAGAGTTAAAAGGGCGCTAATTTATTCTGTCAGAAAAACTTCTTGCTACCCCGATAGGTAGCATATTACAGCACTTCATGCGTAATCAATTTCACTGTTTCTTTATATAGTCAGTCTGTTTCCCTTGTTCTTTTGTGTGGATCTTTCACACAGTATCATGGGGAAATACTTTAAAATAGGATAATTTGATTTTAAAGCCACAAAAATACTCAGGGGATTTGAGGACAGGCATCCCATTTTGTGAAGCCACCTGTACTTTGGGTGAGTATGTCCTTTTAAGGCTGGTGATGGTATGATAACTGATTAATTTCTAGATTATTTGGTGTTTAAGCTTTTTTAACTGCAATAGTGTGAATGTCTAATTTTTTAAAATATCTTCAGTGTTCTGATAATGTTGGTGTGAATTATTAATCTGTTTGCATCTTCTCTTAATTCTGAAACAAATTATTTCTGTTGCTTTTCTTAATCTATTGTCTGTTCTAGTCTTTCAAAAATGTGAAATTAACTTTGTCTTGTCTTACTGTGGCTGTTATTGGTTAATTGCAGCTTTTGTTTTTTTAGCTGGAAGTGCTTGTGGTCTTGCATTAGAAACAAAACCAATCTTATTGTGTAATTTTTCACACGGAATAATGATTTTCTAAAACGCTTTTCCTCAGGGCAGTGACAACATATGTATCTATTTTTTGTCTTGTTTTGTTAGGCTGTCAGAGCAACTGTGGGTTTCTCTTTTAAAGAAAATATAAATATTTCTGCACAGCCTACTGTGCGGGTAAACAGGTATGATTCAAATATTCTTGTCTTTTTTTTCTTAATTAACAGTTTTTGTATGTAACAATAATACAAATCCCAAAGTGTTTTCAGCCAATGTTTTGAGGCCATTAAAAGAGAACTTAGCTTTTTGGGAGATTTGTTGATAGTGGTGGTTCATATTTGGAGTAAAACTAGTGGTTACATTTAAACAGCGAGAATTAGGTGCAGTTTAGCTAGTCAAACATCAACTAAGTGTAAATATTGGCATTTCTCATTTATTAGCTGAATTTTCAGTCTTTTGTAACAAAGGGTTTTTGTATACCTCTGTAAATTCATGCAATAATTTTTATTCTAGTGCCTTAAATGAAAATATAATTAAAAAACAACTATAGGAGATAGAGCCACTTTTTTCATTGTGGTCTTTGTGAAGTATATTTCCCCCCTTATTCCTTTTAAATACATAGCAAGTGCATGAAAAGAAAGCTAAATGAGTGAAATTGGCAGTTGAAGCCAGACTCGGTCAGTTGTTTCCCTTTTTGAAATTTCAAAACCCCTTTTTCTTGGATTAAGTTTGATTTAGTTCTCTCTATCCTGAGAAATTAGCTATTGAGATTTGAGTGATGGTTCCCTTAACTGATTGTTATAGATCAAAGGCAAGTATTAAATTCTGAACATCTTGATTTATTATTAACAACAGTTTCTGTTTTCTTGTGAATTTCTGCAGCTCTTTAAAGGGAATCTAAAGTCTTTGCATACATGCTAGACATTTGAAATATTTCACAGCATACTAATGTGTATATATACTAATTTCAAGTGAAGTTAAAAACTGGTTGTGATGGTGTTTGGAAAAGGACATCACTGTTTCATACGTGTTGGATTTAATACTTGAACGCTTTTTCAGGCTCCTGCAGTTTTTGAATCCTGATCCTTTGAAAACTGATAATATTAATTATGAACAGCAGGTACTTCTAAAACTTAACTTCATATTTTTATTGTATAAACTTCACTACTAAGCTCTTTATGGCCTTGTAATTGTACATTATTTGTTCTCAAATGAGTCCTATTTTAAAATATATTAAATACTTTCTTATAAAAAGTTTAATAGGACACAAGAATGGCTTTATCATTAGACAAGATATGTATAATCATGCCCTCATATTCAGAACCCTAATTGTTAGCATTTATCCTGGCATTCATACTGTTTTCTGTGTAATTGAAATGTGATAATCTTTTATAATTGTGTAGATTTGCTCTAGGTAGATGTGATTCAGATAGACTTATGGGAGCAACTTCTGGAATTCACATATGCTTTTTTGGTTATTTTATATCTGAAAAAAAATTACATGTGCAGACATTTTACGTATATTCCAAAGAGCATAATTTTTAGCCAAAGTTTGTCTTAAAAATTAATCTTAGTTCATCATTCTAAAATATACTGAATTTTTAGAGTTTTCTATTTGAATATCAACTTTTAATGACTAAGGATTGTTACTTTAGGACGTTTCAGCAAAGAATTCACTGGTGCTTACCTGGAGACAAGATGGTAAAACTTTTTGTATCAGAGTTCTTGTAAATCCCATTTCAAAGTGGGAGAGCAAGTTGATCTGTACCCTAGAGTGTCATCTTAAATAAAATATTTTTAAAAGTACAGTCCCCTAGGCTATTAGTGGCAGTTGTATTTGAATGGACAACATGGGGGCTGTCCATTAACTGCTCTGTCAGATTTGTGCTCAGATGTTGTTCCTGTAAACCATAACTAAGAGCAGCCAGAATCTGTGTAGTGGATGGGAGAAGAAAATGAGATATTTCCAGTTAAGAGGAAGAAATCTTCATTTTCGTTAGGAAAACAAACAAGGAGACTTCGTTTGTTAGCCTAGATTTTTAATATGTTGACAACTTTTTTGTTTTTGTTTTTAGTTCACAATCTAACAAAAACAATCATGCAAGGTCACTGAGTCTACATGGTTTAATAAAGGTGTGCAGATTTTTGGCAAATTATTAAAAAAAAAATAGGATTTTCAAAAATTGCCTC
This sequence comes from Mauremys reevesii, assembly GCF_016161935.1. NCBI lineage: Eukaryota > Metazoa > Chordata > Testudines > Geoemydidae > Mauremys > Mauremys reevesii. Next base: position 24,706,817 of record NC_052638.1, read on the forward strand.
TGCACATTCCCATTTTCATTATGCATGCCATTATCTCTCAGCTTTGAAACCATATAGAAATGAAATGCCCATTGGGGTAATGCAACTATTCAGCAGAACATTTAAGTCTGAGCGCATGAAAAATGTATGCAGAGTCCCACTTTCTTTGGTGAGCTATACTAGTGGGAATAGGCAGAAGCACTTAAACTGGCAAGTAGCTTTTCTTACTCGTAATCCCTTTCCTTAAAATTTACTCTTTGGCCACTTTAGTGGGGTAGCATAGGAAATAACTTTTTAGTACATATTTTTTTTGTTAGTGTTTTCTAAATGATGTGTGTACTTTCAGGAGTTTCAAAAGATCAATACAGAACAACCTCCCATTGTTCTCAGCAACAAAATAGAGCCATGTTCAGTTCTTGAAACAACACCACTTTTGGTAGATCTGAAAAAGGTAATATTAACATTTATTGTTTGATACCCTGAATGTATTAAAGGATGGTTCTGATGCCCCAGCACACTCCTCAAATATTAAAGGACTCCATTTTTTTTAAAGAGGGGCAGGAGTGAACAGCAAGTGTGTTCATTTAAAAAAAAAGTAATACTTCTTTGAGACTCAGTTCTCAAATTTCCAGCCCCTGCCTCTATTTCTTGGTGGAGGCGAGAGCTTGGAGATTGCTTATTTTATGATACAGATGGAAGAAACAGAGAATTGCTCAGACAATGAACTGGGAGAACCTCCCAGCCTCTTTGGGAACCTCTGTATGGGAAAAGGGTATTCGCCTATATGTGTCTCATACAAGAGGCATACAGGGGAATACATCTGTATGTATTCCTTGTGATTAACATAGTTTCCCAGGAATCTGGCTCTCCGTTTTGGGGGCCAAAACCAGCAATAAGCAGGAGATGGATGGGGGAAGGTGGTGATGACAGTAGTGTCTTTTTTCTCAGAATTTAGAATGGGAGAGGATGGAATCTTTTATTACCTGAGTGCCTTAGCTACTACTTTTAACACAGAGATCCTTCATTTCATGGCTTCCATTTTCACTTCATCCACTGATTACTTCAGGGTAATTTTGAATGTGTTCAGGTGAGATTCAGATCCCGTTATTGAGGATATTATCTCAACAAATCCTTCAATGACTGGATGTTAAGGGTCAGTTTGGTTTTTTTTGTGAAGTGGACAAAAGCTATTAAATACACCCAGTTTATTATTTCATTCAACACCAACTATATCCAAGAGAAGTATATGGAGCTGTTTGAATTTTTCATAGCAGGTCAGTCTCCTCACTGATTTTACTTTGGCTTATTTGATCAGAAGGATCTCATTGTTGGCAGCTGGCCTCAGAATGGTTCCTGAGCAGTGGTTCTTCAAGTAATGTCCCCATGGATGCTACGCTTGCAGGTGTGGCAGCACCTGGGATTGAATATCTTCATCAACAATGCCCGTTGGACCACACATATGCACCTCCCCCTCTTGCACTGTAAGCGGGACGTGTATATAACACTGTACAGTCCGACCGCCCTCAGTTCCTTCTCTGCCGCCTTTGGTCTGGGATGGAATCCACAGCAGGGTCCGCTTCTCCTGTTCCCTCAGTAGCTAGTGCCTTACCTGTTAGTTGTAGCGTAGTTAGTGCTGCTTCTTCTCCTTTCTTCAATCTAAAAAAACCCATTTTTTTGTTTTAACTTTACCTTTACAGCTATTTCAGTAGCTTAGGTTTTCATTTTCCCACCCTTCCAGGCCAGGAAGCTTTGTTCCCTCACCCTTATGTCCAGATGCCGAGGGTATAAGAGGTATGCCCCTCTGGGGCCGCTTTCTTGGGAATGGACAGCAACCCACAGTGTATTTGCTGTCTGGGAGAGAGACATGTCCCACAAAAGTGTCCCAATGCCATGGCATAACAGCCAGAGCCAGAAAAGATTGAGACATTTGGTTAAAATTTCTCCTCATGGAGAAATCACTGTGACCTGCATCGGACCCAGACCCAGACTCCGCTCCTGTGAGGCCCTCACACTCTGCCAGGTCGTCTGCTGATCCTCATTCCCCATGTCTCTTGAAGAGAAGTCATCTCTTCTGACAAGAAGAAATGGGCTTCCTCCTCACACTCGGAGGCACAGTCTGCAAGAACACCATCCTCTGCAAGGTCAGTTGCCTCAGCATCCTCTGACAGGGGACATAGATCCAGGGCCTGTACAAGTACTTCCTGTACTGGAAAGAAGAAATGGTCTAAAGACCCTAACCAAGCAGACCTACAGCCCTCGGCACTGTCTCAGCTCTGGAGACTGAGACAGGCCAGCTTCAGGAGCTATGGCACTGGTAAAATTGCTGGCACTGGCATCCTTTTCGACACTGATGAAGCCCTCAGTACCATTGAAACTGTTAGTACCCACCAAGTCATTAGTGCTGGCCAAGTCTCTTGCTCCATCTAATGACTCTTCAATGGAACACATTCCTCCTTCGGCACCAAGACTTACACCAGCACCAGTGATGTTTTTTTCCCCTCCACAAGACTTCAGATACCTAAAGACCTGCTGGTATCTGACACTCCTGAATCACCTATCCTCAGATATGACCTCCTCCCTCTTCCAACCTTCCCTCCAGTCTCATGATACTCCTTTTTTTTCTCCCCTGAGGATGGCACCTCCCTTCACCAGCGATAAGGAGGAAGAGGAGGGTTCCATCACACCCTTGTCTATCATACAAGTTCCACCTCCTCATCCTCACTATGCACAATCTACATCTGGTCCACAATCTTGGTACAGACCACCATGGATGCATCCACATGTTCCACTCCCCCCACAGTGGCTATATTGGGACCCTGGGACCATGTACAGGGCACAGTTCAGGGAACCTCCCATGGAGCAAAGCTGGAGATATACACTTCTTCATCGATGTCTCACCCTCCGGAGGCTGAACCTCTGCTGGTACCGACTGAGGAGAAGGGACAGGAGGAGGAAGCTCCACCAACATAACATTTATTTTCCTCTTCCCATCATGAGGCTACCATGCCTCCACCTCCTATAATTGCAGACAACTTCATACATTTTCAGGAGTTAATCCACAGGGTTGCAGATTGCCTGCATATTCCTTTGGAGGAAGTCAAGGATCATCAGCATAAGCTGCTTGATATTCTGCACACATCCTCTTCTTCCAAGATTGCACTATCGATCAGTGAGGCTCTTTTCAACCCCACGAAAGTGCTCTTGTGGACCCTGGCGTCCATTCTTCTGACTTGCAAACACTCTGACAAAAAATGCTGCATTCCGGCGAAAGATGCAGAATTTCTATTCTCGTGCCCCACCCCAAGTTCTCTAGTCAATGCAGTGCAAGAGAGAGACCTCAAAACCAAACCCATTCTAACCATCCGGACAGAGATTGGAAACACTTAGACTTATTTGGATGCAAGGCATGTTCATCAGTCACCCTCCAATTTCAAATTTCAAACTACAAGGCTCTGATGGCTAAATACAGCTACTTAAACTACTCCAAGTTGGAGGAGCTTTGTTGTGACCTTCCAAAGGCCAAGAAAGAGCAGTTTCAGACCCTAATATCCGAGGGACACCTCCTAGCCCGTACAGCCCTATAGCCTCGTTAGACTCTGCAGATACCGCCACCCACTCCATCGCAACTGCTGTGGTCATGAGATGTGCATCTTGGCTTTCCTAAGGAGGTACAAACCACTGTGGAAGACTTAACCTTTGAAGGCCAAAAACTATTCTTGGAGCACACGGACGATTCCCTGAACTCCCTTGAAGACTCCTGAGCTACTCCGTGCTCTCTCAGCATCTACATGTCAGCGCTAAAGAGATGCTCAGGGAAATATCCTCTCCCTCCACAATCCCGACCACCGCAGTATATGCCTTAACAGCACTGTGACATCCAGCGCTGAAAAAACAAAGAGCTCACTTCGAACGTAGACAGCCTACTCGTTGGGGCTACCTCTCACGGGTCCCCACCAAAGCAACAATTTTGTATGGTTGAGACCCCAAGAAGCCTCCCATTCTTCCACTCATTCCAACTATCTTTGACATCACACCAGTTTGGCAACTGACTAGCTCTGTGTTGCCATCATGGAGACTAGTCACCTCAGACAAGTGGGTTCTAGAGATAGTCAAGGGAAGGATACTCCATCCCCTTCCTGTCTGTCCCGCCCCACCATCCTCTTCCCTCTTTAGGGACCCCTCTCACAAACTCATTCTACAGGGAGAAATAAATCATCTATAACTGGGAGCCATAGACCCAGTCCTTTTTAAACACAGGAGACAGGATTTCTACTCCCATTACTTTTAGATCCAGAAGAAATCCGGTAGCTGATGACCCATCTTGGACCTTGGCAATTTAAGCAAATTTGTCAAACTGCAACGTTTCAAGATGATTACCCTCTCCACTATTATCCCAGCACTGGAACAGGGGGACTGGTTTTTGGCCTTCAGCCTCCAAGACGAATTCTTTCATATGACAGTACACCCCAGCCATAAGGGATTTCTCTGATTCATCATAGATGATCACCACTACCAGTATAAGGTACTGCCTTTTGGACAGTTGACAGTCCCTTTGGTGTTCTCTTGCAGTAGTCACTGCCTATCTAAAGATCATAATGCTTTGTTTCCTTACATATTTGGATGTTTGTCTCCTCCAGGCCCCATACAAGACCGACGCTCTCTGAGCTGTCTGCATAACAATGGACCTGTTTATGAAACTAGGCCTCCTTGTGAACCTAAAAAAGTCCACTTCAATGCTGGTACAACACCTGGAATTCATCAGCACACAATTGGATGCCATACAAGCCAGAATCGTCCTACCACTCACAGATTCTCAGCTGTAGTAGAGATGGTGTCTTCCAGAATATGTCTTCAACTTCTAGGCCACATGACACGCACACAGTCGTTAGGAGGTTTTTTCGCTAGCAGCACCTGTCAGGTGGCTGTGGAACCTCCTGGAGTGGTGCCTTCCTGGCAGTGAATATAGGTCCCTGCCGACTCACCACCACCTCAGTTCCTTCTTGCTGGTTACTCTGATAGAGGGGAAGGCGGGTGGGTTTGGAATGGACATGAGCAACACATCTCGAAGAACAACAGTTACAAGAAGGTGAGTAACCATTTTTTTACACCCACATCCAAGATTTTTACCCAAGATTCCATCATCTTTCCATCTCAATCAACCAATGCACCTTTCTTGCTTCTTCCTAAAGCCTCACAGTAACCAACAGCAGGCAACTGTACACACCTTAGACCTGAGACGAGCATTAGCAGTCTACTTAGACAAGACTAAACCTTTCTGAAAATCACCACGATTATTCCTCTCAACCACCAAAAGATCTAGAGGCACCTCTGTCTCTAAACAATGCCTTTCCAAGTGGATCCCGCAATGTATACATTTATATTACAAACTCCACAATAGCCTTCTACTGCAATTAGAATACATTTCACACATTCACGATCCCCCTCCAATAGCTTTTCTCAATGTCTCCATTGCTGACATTTGCAAAGCTGACACATGGGCATCAACAGACACTTTTGCCCGTCCCTACACTATTACACATGATACCACAGCAGACACTCTCCTAGGACCTACTGTCTTTTCATTGGCAGTAAGTGTTGCTCTGAAGCCCTAGTCTTCCATTTGGGGCACTGCTTTCTAGTCACCTACAAGTGGAGCACCCATAGGGACATAACTTGAAGAAGAAGAGAAGGTTACTCATCCTGTGCAGTAGCTGAGGTTCTTTTGAGATGTGTGTCCCTATGAGTGTTCCACTACCTGCCCTCCTACACTCTGTGTTGGAGCTGAAAATGTACGCTGTACGGCAGAGAAGGAATTGGGGGCAGTCGGGCTGCACAGGGCTATATATATGCCCTGCTCGTAGCGCGAGAATGGCATGGTGCACATGTGTGGCCCAGTGGGCATTGCTGATGAAGATCTCTGATCCCAGGCGCAGAGTGCGCTGCCGCACCCACAAGTCGAGTACTTAGAAGAGAAATGTCAGTCATTCCATCATGTGTAATCTGTTTGCTTGACATTTTATTTACATTATAGTTACTGTATATGTGGGTCTAAGAAATCATGATTGAAGGATCCTGCTGGTGTATTATTGGGGGCAATAAGTGACCCAAAAGTGGAGGTAAAATTACAGTGAAACAAGCTTTCACCACAAAAGTTAAATATGTTAATATGTTGACCTAAGAAAAATACATGTTGCATTTGTTCCTTCCTTCCTTCCTTTCAAGATATTTCAGATCTTTACATCTGTTTCTTTAAGAATACATTCAAAATTAAGCATTTAAATGCCCACAATGTTTTTGACATAACACTTTTCATTTTTTTTGTAGGAGCTTCTCCGAAATAAATTTCTAGGTCCTAATCTCACGGAATCTTACTGTTGGCCACCAATAGCTCGTGGATGTGACTCAGTTGTCATTTCTCATCATGGAAATGATCCTCTTTTGTATATTCCACCAGTTCTTACATTTTTACAATCAGGAAGCTGCTACAAGTCACTGCCAACTAGGAATGGGGTAAGTAAAACAAAAAATGTTTATTTTACAAGACAGTGCCATTTTTTTCTAATTTAAAGTGTAAATGAGTTTCATTTGAAAATATGCTCACATTAGGAGTATAAAACCTAGACAACTCAGGAATAATTTGTAACGCAAAGGCAGTTGAAATATGCCTCAAACTCGTATTTTTCAAAAAATTGGTGATTACATCTATGTAATGGGTCTAAACACATCTGAGACAGATTAAACAAGATGTATAAGATTATATCCCTATCCAGCTCATTAACAACTTTTATAAAATGTTTTTTCTTTATATTTCATTACGTAATACCATATATACTCGTTCATAAGTTTAATTTTTTTAGTAAAAAGGGGAAGCACCAGAGAAGGGGGTCAGCTTATGAACGGGTATAGAGAAGGAGAGGTGGGACACAGCTCCTTCCCGCAACAGAGGGAGCAAGGAGAGGCAGCACAGCCAGAAGGGAAGAGGCGGGGCCAGAGTCTCTCCACTTCTGGCCACACTGCTCTCCCCCGAGCCTCTGAAGCAGCTGCAGCTCGGGGGCTGGCAGGCTGCAGCTGTGCCGCTCAGCCCAGCCCCCCCCAGAGCAGGCTGTGGCCACGCCGCTGGAGCATGCTGCAGCCGCATTGCCCGGTCTGGCCCGGTGGAGCAGGCTGCGGCTGCGTTGCCCAGCGTGCCGGAGCAGTTCCAGCCATATCAGAGACATCCTCCTCTGGCCCTCCCCAGATAAGGTGGGAAGGGATGGGATGGGGAGAGTGTGATGGTCATGTGTGGGGTGGTCACAGTGGTTACTCCCCCGACTCCCAGCTTCTCCCCCCCAAAAAAATTCCTCACCAGTTGCTGTCCCGGCCCGTCAGGGTAAGCAGCTGGCTCACCAGGACACTTTGTTTACTTAGATTTACCTCTGTGCCTGCGGACGCTTGAGGTAAACAAACTATCTCAGCCCGCCAGCGGCTTATCCTGATGGCCTGGGAGCCAAAGTTTGCTGACTCCTGAATTATAGGGTTGGTTTATGAATGGGTTATAAAAATTTTCCATTTTTGCTTATCCATCTTGAGGGGGTCAGCTTATAAACGAACTGGCTTATGAGTGAGTATATACAATAAGTAAAAAGGTGATATTCCTAGTTGGATAAAATATTTTAAGTATCTAAATTTCCCCTGCAGTTTCATTGGATAAGATATTCTTTGAAGTAGTGTCCATGTGGGTGCTCCATATCAGGTTTGCATGTGCTCCATGCACCTTTTGGTTATGCACACCTAAAGTGGCGTATCCATAGGGAACACCTCTCAAAAGAATTCCAGTTACTGCACAAAGTAAGTTAGTTTCTTTTTTTCCCTGTGCTTACCTGTTGTGTAACTGTTGCTATATGCTGTTAAATGCTCCTAGATTTCACTCTAAAGGTAGCTGAATTTCAGTGGTAGATTATAAATGCTGTCTGTACTTTGGGTATTTTGTATAGAGCGCTTTGGGATCCTTCAAGAAAGGTTTTTATGATTACTGAAAGGTTCTGCATTGCAGTATTTAGATAGGTAATGTTGGTTCTCCGAGATGTACTGTGACTGTGCAGAAGAGATTTATTTCTGTTATGCCACTTCATTGATATGAAAAGGGCCAAACTTTGTAATGGTGGCAGAAGTGGAGACACTATTATAGAGCCTCACTGGGTCTGGTACTCACTGTTTAGGAATTAAATAGCTTATATGTAAAATGTAGATGGGGAAGAGATGGAAAGAAACCATCTGTGGGTAGCGCTCCTATACTGAGGGAGTGACTTTCTGAATGAACTGTGTGGTTGTGGACCCTCACAAGAAGGGTTAGTCCTCCATCACTTTCTTTTCATCTGATGGGAAATCTACATAAAAATATCACAGGGAATAAAGGGGAGCGAGGACCAACTGGGATCTCTTCTGTCTCTTTGTCTGGTGCTAATGTGGGATTGTGTTCTACCTTTTCACATGAGGACTTTTGAATGTTTAAGATACGATTGGATGGGTGGCAGAACCTCTTGATCTGAAACTCACAGTGCTACAGTAGAAGTTCTCTAGAGTTGTTGAGTTTTGTACGTCCTGAATTCAGCCTTTGAAAAAGTCTGTGCCTTATTTGGGCCTTTGAAGCACAGAAGCCGGGATCTGAATTAACCACATTTATTGTCACGTCAGCGTGGACCTGTATGTGGAGCAAAGCCATTGCCCGGAGCCCCCTATTCTTGGGCTCTGGACACATCTTTGGCCGACACAGGCTAGATGTTAGTAGAATAGCTTAGCAAGGCAACCAGTTAGAAGTTCTTTCCCACATTCACTAATCACTGAAAACTGAGTTCCTGATTTTGCATGTTGATTGGTCATTTAGGGCCAAACTTCCAAAAGGTTGGGTACATGGAAACATGCACACACAATTCAAGCCCTATCACCTGCATGCACACAGAGGATAAGGGTTTTTTTAATATCTAAATATTATGTACATGTGCAGGGGATAACATTTCTTAAGTGTTTGCACAGAAGTTTGTGTTTGTAGAAATGAAGGATGCATTTCGGCCCATTTGAAAATCTGAGCTATGTGTGTAGTACAGTAGTCAAGTAACCATGATTTGACCATGCATATCTATTGCTTGTTGCTTATTCTATGGAATTGTGCTTCTTGTTCTGCTCTAGTTAGCCTTTCCTCTAATCCTCCATCCCTCTGGGACCTACACTATCTGCATGTAACAATTTGAGAGAACCTACTATACTGAAAAGCGTAATTTACAATTTTAGAAAAATCACTCGTATTGCAAATTTTATTCTTGCCTTACAAGACTTACTCCTGATCTTATATCCTCTAGCATTCTAAACTTTTCTAGTCCTAAACTGGGAAATTGTGTGAACTAATGTATCTCTTTTGTTGTGTGTGTGTATATACAGCCAATAGCATTAATCATATGTCCTGGGTGGAGGAAAGCACAACTTGTTTTTGAATTATTGGAAGAATATGGCAGATGCTCCAGGCCGCTTCATCCAATGTTGGTATTATTAGGAGTGAATAAAGAAGAAGCCAAAAATGTGAAACTTCAACGAGGATGTAAGTATTTTTTACTGCTTATTTATGCTGTGAAATGATAGGGGTTAGCTTAAATTTACAGTGGTTTTTACGCTTCATGTTATGTAAGGCTATGATTTTAAATGACAGTAATGACAATTTTTGACAAAGCGTGTGGCTTTGGAATTCCATGAAAGTGATGGACTAGCAACACTTGGTAGAGCTTAATACTGGTGCAGTGAAAAATCCTCTTGCTGCTCTGCTAGTGCGTCTAATCTTTACCTATAACACCTCTGTTGTTTAAGACCTCATTAAAGTGAATGGCACTACTGCAGGTGGTTTAAGTATCTTGCTGAATTGGGACATTAGTCCTACACCTCTCAAGCTTAGAGATTAGCAGTTTTGTTGTTGTTTTGTGAAGCATAAAAATGTCCACTGATGGGGGGGGTGGAGGGGGATTGAGATGATTATTTACCACGCTTCATTCTGGGGCTTCAAATTTTTTTCAGCATAAAATGGGCAATAGCTGTTAATGAATCATGAACAGGCTACCTGCCCTAACTACTGATGTTAGACAGTTTGCATTGGGTATTACAATGGAAGTATGTTTTAAGGATTTGAAGGTTGGAAAGGGCAGTAGGTGTGCAGATGGATATGAATAGGGCAGTCAATGCATTAGGGACAGCATGGAAGAAGGTGTGAAGGCGGTAGTTGCAGATGTGCACCCCTAAACTCATACTCATGACCATTGTCACTTTGAACGAATATCTCTAGCTGTAGAAGGCTGTAGAAGTACTCCCATTACTACCTATCCCTTTATTCATTGTTGTTTGTATTCAAATTTAGTGACATTTTTTTTGGCTTTTTGTTGAGGGTTGTTAGCTGAATTTTAAAAAATACTGGTGGCTTTTTTGCTACAATGGAGAATAACAAACAGGAAACAAACTTTGAAACTTTTTTTTAAAATGGCCTGTTCAGGCTTTCTGATCTCTTGTATCATGCATGCTATCTGAAGTCCCTAATGAGTGAATTTAGGGCTTGATTGAGACAAACCTTTTGTTTCTCAGCTGGTGGTAGGCTTGTGTGTTCAGTCTGAGTATTCTTTGCATCATAAATGTTTGCATAACTATCAGTTTTGTTGAGTGATCATTATAATAGATTTGAATGTTGTGTTTACTTACTAATTCTTTGCAAATCTCAGCCCGTCTCTAGACTCTAGTGTAATACAACTCTGATTCCCCCCCCATAAATATTGTTTTTTTAAAAAAATAGATTGACTGACTATAACCAGAAATAGAAGTACAGCTATGCAGCTACAACTGTTCACTTCATTTCTATTTTCCAAATTGTGAGACTTTCCTAAGCAGAGACTACTGTTTAGTCTACATAATGTGGTGATAATTTTGTAGAAGTTGTGTATGTTTGGTTTTACATGTTAGCTGGATCCACATCTCTGCTTAGTGAAAGGGAGGGGCATATGACCCTAAGCCATCTTCTTACCTCCCTCCTTTCCTAGGCCTGCTCTGGACAGAAATAGTTCCTCTTCAAGTGGTTGCAGATATGTATTCCACTCTGGTGTGTGTGCACCCAGCTCATTGGAGCCAGAGACTTTTGCTTAGCAGTACCCATAGGGATAGTGCTCTGGCCCTCGTAGCCCCCTCCCAGGAATATATAGAAGGGTGGCTCCAGCCCAAACCCTTTGCAGTTCATTTTTACCTCAGTTTCTGAGAGCCAACAATGACATTGTCTGTACATAATTAGCACTACCCTTGTAGTTAGTGGCTAGTATTTACTTTAGGAATTATCCTGTTTGTTGTAGGGTTTTTTGCTAAGCCTTTACCAGGGTTTAAGCACTGTCCTTTGTGTGGGGTGGCTATTCCAAAGAGCCAGTGTGGTGGTGGTTGTGTGTAGGAGGGGGGGCATATAAAGAAAAGTGCTCCATTAAGAAAAGGACTCAGATCACCCAGAGGTTGTGTTTAAAATAACACCTCATGGAGCAGGCTGTGAGGCCAGTTTTGCCATCAGGGCCTTTTGTGGATTGCCAGGCCCATGAGTCTCCATAGCTGGTGTGTATCTCAAATAGGCTGCCAGATTCAGACTCTTCTCCTTGGAAAAGAAGAGAGTGGTCCCCTTCCTCTGAACCCTCAAGAACGAAAACTCATAACACTCGTTGGGCCCATTCTAGGGCTCAAAGAGACTCTTACTCCTCTTCTTCAGGAAGAGTGTGGGACACTGCCATCTTTTGCTTGGTGTCTCAGATAGAGCAGCGTTGTTTGCCTGGTCTCCAATACTGAGGCAAAACCAGACCTGCACTGTATTGCCAACTCTTGTGCTGTTTGCTGAATAGCCTTTGAGTCCAGTACAATGTCACTTTCAGCACCAACAGTCTCAACCCCGTTGGCCTATCAGGCAGCAGCTGACTTACTCTGTCTTTCCGTCTCGGACACTTCACTGATTCAGGAATCCTCTTCTGGAATGGTACTCCGATAGTCCTGATGTACCCTGGGTGGCTGCTTCAGGGAGACTTGCTAGAGAGGTGAACCTGGTCCCATCATTGGCACTGAGACATCCCTCTTCAGTGCCCACAACTTCACTAACCAGGATCTCAACATCTGCAGGACTGATTCCTGATCCAGCACCAACCCCCTTCTTGGTACTTGCTGTGACTCCAGCATCAGTCGTCTTCCACTACCAGCTGTTGTTACAGCTTTGGGTTGCCAGTCAGTGATTGCGCTGGCTACAGTATTGCCTTGATGCATCACTGGATCTGAAACAAAGGAGCGACATTTGGTAGCCCCAGCAGATTCCCTCTGTTAACAGTAGGCTATTTCGGGCATTCTTCATAGTCCAGCGTGGGATCAGCTGTTGCTTCTTTGTCTTCTTCCAGGATTTGGTCTTGCAAATCCTCTAGACCTCCTGTGAAGGGTTGTCAGTGGTACCAAGATTGATCAGAAGTTAAGAGATTGGCTTGGTGCTTATTGGCCTCTGGTACAGTACTCATTTCCACATTGGCTTCCTTGGCATCCATGGTATGTTTTTAAAGATCTCAGTCATATTCTAGACCGGGGTTCTCAATCTTTTTCTTTCTAAGCCCTTTCCCCACATGCTATTAAAAACTCCAGGGCCCAGTGTGGGGTGGGAGGGGCATTGTGGTAGGGACCTTGGGCATAGATGTAGTTTGACTTCTATTTTTGGGGTGGGGGCAGGGGCTAGTGGGGCTCAAGCCAGCTTCACACGACGGGGTCCAGGGAGGGAGCGCCACCTCCACCCCCTGACTCACCTCAGCAGGCCACCCAGCCTGCCTGGGGGGTGTGTGGGGGGGTACAACCAAAAATTATAATTCAAAGAGGGGACTCAGCTCAAAAAGTTTGAAAACAGCTTAGGGTGCAGGGAGGGGGTAGCTACGGGCTGTGTGTGGACAGAGGGATAGCTCAGGATGCAGAGAGAGGGGTGTCTAGGGCTGTGTGAGGGCAGGGAGGTAGTTCAGGGTGTAGGGAATGGGGTATTAGGGGCTTTATGCTGGGAGGGCTCCCCTGCTATCTTGAAACCCGGAGGGGTCTGCCAGCTACAGAGCTGGGTCCCCACACCTGGGCAGTTCTTACTGGCTGCCTCTGTGGGAGCAAAAGGGGCTGGGAGCTGAGGAGCAGCTTCAACCCCAGGCAGCAGCAGGAGACGAGGGAACGCTGTGGCTGCCTGCTCCATAGCACCAGCCAGATCAGCAGCTGCCTCACATTGGCCGGCTTCGGCTTTCTGTCTGCGACGTGGGCAGGGAGAGGAGGAGGTTGGGTGGAGAGAGCTGACCCCGGGACACTGCGTTGTGTGAAAAAATACTTCCTTTTGTTTGTCTTTAAACATGCTGCCTATTAATTTCATTTAGTGGCCCCTAGTTCTTGTGTTATGAGGAGTAAATAACACTTCTTTATTTACCTTCTCCACACTAGTCATGATTTTATATCATATCATATCTATCATATCCCCCCCTTAGTCTCTTTTCCAAGCTGAAAAGTCCCAGTCTTATTAATCTCTCCTCATACGGAAGCCGTTCCATACCCCTAATAATTTTTGTTACCCTTTTCTCAACCTTTTCCAATTCCAATGATTTTTTGAGATGGGGCGACCACATCTGCATGCAATATTCACGATGTGGGTGTACCATGGATTTATATAGAGGCAATATGACATTTTCTGATTTACTATTTATCCCTTTCTTAATGATTCCCAATATCCTGGTTTGGTTTTTTTTGACTCTGCTGCACATTGAGTGGATGTTTTCAGAGAACTATCTAAAGTGACTCCCAAGATCTTTCTTGAATGGTGACAGCTAATTTAGATCCCATCATTTTATATGTATAGTTGGGATTGTTTTCCAATGTGCATTACTTTGCATTTATCAACATTGAATTTCATGTGCCATTTTGTTGCCCAGTCACCCAGTTTTGTGAGATCCCTTTGTAACTTTTCACAGTCTGCTTTGGACTTAACTATCTTTAGTAGTTCAAGATGAGAGGTTCAAGCCAATATTGTCCTTCCTGAATTTCCAACTCTGTAAGAGGAACAACTTTTGCTTCAGGATGAGGTTCTTGTTCCACCACCTCTGTCATCCTCCTCGCCAGATGATTCCACAGCCCCCGGACTACTCCTTCCTGATTCTGGAAAACTAATGCTTATCAGGACCTTTTAAGGAGATGTTGGCAGCTTTGTGTATCCAAGCTGAGCTTGTCCAAGAGCACACTCATAAGTTGCTGAACATTCTGCAGCCTTCAGCCTTGGGAAAGTTAGCCTTCCTGGAAAATGAGACTCTTGGAACTAGTAAAGTCCCTGTGGCACATGCCAGTGTCTGTTCCACCAACACCAAAACTTATTGACAAATGTTACTACATCCCCATGCAAGATTTTGAGTGTTTCTACTCTCACCTAGCTCCAATTTGCTTGTGGTGACTGTGACTAGTGAGCAGATTTATCAGGCAGATATGTCTATGCCTAAAGAGAGAGAGGCTAAAGAGGCTAAAAAAAATTGACTTAGTGGGGGAGCAAAGTGTATTCTACGTTATCTGTGCAGATGCTCATTGCTAATCAGCAGGCATTTTTGTCTGAATATGACTTTGTATATTGGAATGCATTGTCTCAATTTAGAGAGAAATTACCTTAAGATGCCAGGGAAAAGTTCAAGGCTTCTGTAGCAGAGGGCTGTTTTGTGGGGAAAATATCCCTGCAGTCAGTGTTTGCTGTGGCGGACACCTCATCCAGGGTTATGGCCTCAACTAAGACAATGAGGAGGGCTTCTTGACTGTAGAACTCAGGCATTGATCTGCATGTGCAACTGACCATAGAGGACTTAACATTTGACAGGCAGTCTTTGTTTTTGGAAAAGACAGATGAGACATTACGTTCTTTTAAGGATTCCAGGGCCATGTCACATCCTTAGGGGTTTATACCCCAGCAGTAAAAATATATCATTATGGGCGTCTGCAACAAGAACACATCTGTCCATGCTCAAAGCAGTATTTTAAACACCCTTCTTAGCCTGAAGGCAACACAACTTCTCCAAGAGAAAACATAAGTTGACAGGAGAAGGCCTTTTGGTGTGGGCTTTAACCAGCCAGCTTGTCTTTCATCTGGCAAGCAGTCACATTGACTCTCCCTTCCCTGTGGGGACAGGCTGTCCCCACATCCACAGCGTTTGGGACTGAATAACCTCAGACAATTGGTCCTAAGCACTGTGTTATTGGGTTATGCCATTCAATTCCTGTCCATGCATCCCAGCTCTTTTCTGGGACTCCTCTCATGAGTCACTGCTCCTTCAGCATGTTCAGACTCTGTGTTCATTGGGGGCTGTAGAGGAGGCCTCCAAGGGAAAGGGGCTCCCATGATCCCCATGTCCGTGAGAGGGCTGAGGCCTATTCTTTCTCTTTGTGGTCTCAACAAATTCATCAAATGCATGGTCATCTTATGCCTTGAATCTTTGGGCCTTGAATCACAGTGACTGGTTTGGTGCCATCAATCTCCAGGACACCACCTTCTAGGTGGCTATCTTCTTAAGCCACAGGAAGTGAACAGGAAGCCACAGGAAGTCAACATTATCAGTATACAGCTCTCCTCTTTGGCCTGTCTTTGACCATATGCATCTTGAACAAATACATGACAGTGGTACCAATCTATCTCCAGGGGAAAGAGATTCATATCTTCCTGTACCTGGACAATTGGCTGGCGAGGGACAGATCTGAACAAGTAGTTCTCAGTCACTTGCATATCACACTGCACCTCTTCAAACAGCTAGAATTGATTTTGACCAAAACAAAGTCAATGTTGATTCCAGCTCAGAAAATGGAGTACATCGGGGTTCTACTAGACTCTACAAATTTGAGGGCCTTTCTCCCACGCAAGTGATTCTAGATAATTTGTTTTTGTCTGGCTGTCAAATATCATCCTTCGACCATGGTCCATGTGTACCTCAAGTTATGGCCACATGCACTTACGTGGTTCAGCATTCAAGATTACATCTTTGTCTCCTGCAGTGATAGTTGAGATGGTCTACCACTCAATTGCCAATCATTGGCCAGACATGTCTGAGTACCTCCCAAGACACTGGATTCTCTACACCGGTGGGCAGAAAATAGCAATGTCATGGTGTTCTCTTTGCCTGTCCTCTGCCAACCAGGAGTGTAGTCAGTGATGCCGCCGCAATAGGGTGTGGAGCATATCCAGGGACATTAAAGATTCAGGGTTTGTGGTTGGAACAAGAGGTTGCTTCTCACATCAACATACTGGAGTTTTGCGCTATTTTCAGTTCCTGCCAAGCCTGTCGGAATCAGATTGGGGAGCCAGCAGTACACATTCTTACAAACAATACCACGGCAGTGTATAACGTGAACAAACAAGGAGGAGCCTTCTCTAGCCAGCTTTGGCAGGAGTTAATGAAGCTTTGCCCTTTTTGCCTCAAAGAAGATGTGCACAGCCTCTCACTTACCAGAGTCTCAGAACTAGTTGGTGGATGATCTGAGTAGGACCATGAGAGATTTCTGAAGAACAGCATGGTCAGGAAATGAGGCATCCTGTTGGTCAAGTCATTTGCAACAATCAGTCAGAAGTATTGGCAGTTCTCTTTTCAACCAGGATTCAGTCCAGAGGTGTTAACCATTGCTTTCCATCTGAATTGGAGATGTATGCTTGATATATGTTTTTCTTCCTATTCCCCCTCATCCCTCAGATTATCCTCAAAATGAAGCTGAACTATGCCAAACTGATTCTCATTGTGCTGGTTTGGTCAAAATAACATTAGTTCTCTGACCTTCTCAGCCTGTCTGTTTGACCTCCAAAATCTCTTCCTATCCCTCCTGAACAACTGACTCAGCATAGCCATTGTTGAATGATAATTGTTGAATGTCCAATCTTCACGTTATGGCATGGATGATATGTGGCTACATGATTAGAAAGGGCAATGCTAGGAAGCAGTTCAGAAGTTCCTGCTGAATAGTAGAAGATAATCTACTAGGATTATCTATTTGGCCAAGTGGAAACGTTTTCGGTCTAGTCAATATCTAAAGGAATTCAGCTGATGTTAGCTCATGTTCAGGACATGGTGGATTATTTGTTAAATTTGAAGTCCTTGGGTTTGGCTCTTAGTGACTGTGATCTCAGTGTTCCAAGGGAGGGCAGTGTTCTCAAACTTCCATGGTAGTGAGATTTCTCAGGTAGATTGTCTACCTGTTTCCATCTATAAAGAAAGTGGTCCAATTGTGGAACCTTAATACTGTCCTAAATGACCTCAAAGGTCCTCCTTTTGAGCCAATACCAACTTGCTCTTTGTCTCTGCTTTTCCAGCAAAATGCCTTTCTCATTGCTGTAACTTTTGAAAGGAGAGTTAGCAAAATGTAAGCACTTCTGCTAGGGCCGCCATGTACGCAGTTCTTCAGAGGCAAAATGACCTTTGAGGCCACATCTGAAGTGTTTGTCCAAAGTACTTCTGCAGTTTCACAGTAACCAAGTTATTACCTGTATTCTTTCCTAAGTCACACTTGAATGCAGATGAACAGCAGCTTCATATGTTGGATGTGAGAGGATGCTTGGTGTTCTGTCTGGAAAGAACTAATATCATTTAGTTTCTTACCTTGGCTTTTGGTCTCTTACTAGGATCGGATGAAAGGTGAGACGGTGTCTGACATGATTTCCAGATGGATTACTTTCTGTGTTACCACGGCTTATGAAGTGGCTCAAACCACTCCCCCACAGACTTTATGGGCTCATTCCAGAAGGGCTCAAGCAACACTGATAGCTTTCTTCAGCAATATTTCAATTTTGGACATTTGCAGGGCTGCTACATAATCTTCCTTGTATATGTTTGCCAAACATTGTGATGACCCTGGCATCTAGGTTAGATACAAATCTGGAGAAGGCAGTTCTGCAGACATTGTTCAAATAGAAAGTGGGGCTCAGAGTCTATCACTACTGCTTGTGATTCACCTGAGTGGAATATACATCTGCAACCACTTAGAATAAAAAACAGTTACTTACTGGTACTGTTACTGTTTTTTGAGATGTAGGTGCAAATGTGTATTTCACAACCCACCCTTTCTCCCTTCTGCATCAGAATTTCCAGCCGTGGGTTCCGATCTGAAGGTAGTGAGTAGGGTCGGGGCACCACCCCCTGTATATAATCATGGGAGGGGCTACTCAGGCCAGGGGGCATGAGCATTGCTTTGATGGGTACTGCTAAGTAAAGTTTTCTGGCTTTGATTCACTGGACGCCCCTAAGTGGAATACGTGTCTGCATCCATGTCTCAAAGAACACTAACAGCTCAGGTATACGTACGTAACTTTTTCCCAGCATACTGCTCTTAGTTACTTCGGTTGTTGTATTCCCACCACATCCGTCCTATCACTCCGTTCCTGACATGCACCTGAGGTGGGGAGAGGGAGTGGGTGGCATAGGGTCACCTATTGTGGCTTTATATCACCCAAGAATTGCCCTTCAACAGGGGGCAGGAGCCTTTAGGACAGTTTTTCAGCCATTTTGTCTTGCCAGACCAGGAGCCAAAGATTGAGACCATTGACTATATAAAAATGGTTTGAAAAGATTAATAATTGCTATTAATCTCAAACAAAATGGCCAAATTTTATGGTTACAGTAATGTTTTAATTGTATTAAAGTATTTTTGAAAATAGAAAACATTACAAATCAACGATGAATGTTAACTCTTTTCTTCTAAAATATAGGTGAAGTGATTGTAACTACACCATACAGCCTTTTGAGACTGCTTGAACACCACAGCTTATTATTTCTTAGACTTTGTCATCTTGTTTTTGATGAGGTTGATAACTTGTTCTCTGAAGCTAGCAAACAAGTGAGTATGGTATACATTCAGATAATACAGTACTTCAGTAATATGTAACTTGAAAGCCTTTAAAGGGGGTGGAGAACAGTGTATAAATATGAAATGTGTATAAAAATAAAAATTCTAGCCCATGATGTAATGCCTAAGTGTGGCGTGAATTTAAAAAACAAACAAACCCTGGATGTGAAGACATATTACGTGGTTTAAAAGAAAGAAACAAAACCCAAACTGCTTTTGCTGCTAAATCTCCACCAATTTTGAACAATGGGTTTCTTTTTCAGATAAAGTAAACGCTGATGTGGGTTTCTCCCCACACCTCTCTCCCTTCTCTTTCCCTTCCACCTTATTCTGGCTATTCCTCACTACTCTCAGAAGAGTTATGGGAGACCCTCTACTCCTCCAAAGATCAGCTCCTTTTTCAGTGTGGTGGCTACTGCCTCTGAAGAATAGAAAAGGAAATACCTAATTTATGGGACTAGCATGATGTCATCTTCTTAAGTAGACTACTTTCACTCCTGTTACAAGGATCCCTCTCCAGTAATTGTTACATTGAGGTCTTTTCTTTGGATTATAACTGGCAGGCCCCTCAGTCTTCATGGCATACAAGGCAGAAATGAGTTCAACCAGGCATTACCACATACCAAATTAAGGTGGTCCAAAATCTCTGTTAGGAAACCTAAACATTTTTTTGTCTTTTTTGAAAAACATATAGAAGAGTCCCTGGCTTCTACTCCCTTTTAGAATTCCAGTTTCAGGACTTAATTGTTGCGTCTTACACCTCTCAACCGTCTCCCACTCCAGTATACTCCAAAAAAGTAGGAGGGTCTGTCGGCTAAGGGTAGACAAAGGCTAGCTAGCTATCATTAATTTAATGGTGCAAAACTCAAGAGTCTTCTAGCTTAATTATTTCCTAGAAACAGGCCCTTATACCCAGTCAATATGCATGGGCTTTTTTCCCAGGAGAAGTGTTTTCCAAGCAGAGGAGCCTTTTTAACTTCCTATGAGTGGACTTAACCTTAAAGTTTTTCTTTGGAACTGGCAATATTGGACATAGTTCTTGCTCAACAAAGCAGGATCCCCAGAAAGGCTCACACCCTGCAAGAGTCTCTATCTTCCTATCTTTGTATTGAGGGAATTATGGCTTTCTCGTAGTACCCAGATGCTAATCTCTCTTTAAGGATATGTTACCAGAAAGTGCTATGAGACCAGGAGGTCATTTCCCAGCTTAGGTCCTGCGGTGACTGAGGCTTCTTTAGTCAGAAGTTTTCAATGTAAGTGGAAGGCAGTGTATCTTTAAAAGGTCTCTGTGACAGAAAGATGGTAGAGAGGTTCAAGAAAGAAAATAGCTTGAAGTGCATCTTAGCCAATTCTTGAGTTTTCTGCACATAGACTTTTTTGGTACCTAATTACAGATGTGCAAGCAAGGTATCCTTAGTGGGTTCCATGTATCAACGACAATTGGGATTGCCTTTGCCTACTATTAAAATTGTTCTATATATTTGTAAACTTCATAAGTTTGTCATTTAAAAATACCATCACGTAATTCCCACTTTTGTTTGGGATCTTAATGTGTGACATGTTAGAACTTTCTAGCACTTAACTTTCTGGTCTTCTGAAGTACTGTCTCTTGGACATGAACTTCCCTTCATTTTCTATTCAAACTGCCACTGCTGGCAGTGGACTGACTTGGGCATCATTGTGGGCAGCTCAGTCAATTGATGTAGTTGAAGAAAGCAAAGAAAGTGTTAGGATCCATGGGAAGTGGATGGAGAATATTAAGTTATAATGCCAGGTATGGCCTCAGAATATTGTGTGCAGTATTGGATACCTCATCTCAAAAAAGATATTGCCTCAATATGTGGTTGGGAAGAAGGTATGCTGCCCTTGTATTTTCCTGATTCTGAAATGTCACCAGGGTTACATTATTGTTCTGTACTGCCAGAGTGGAGGATAGACTTTTTTCCCTGAGTATCTTTATTATTCTAATAAAATGTTGACAAATCTTGGCTACTCAGAAGCATTTTTTTCAACTCAAGGCATCATGGTCTTGATGGAAATTGGGAGTGGTAACACTTGGGGTATTTCACCTGTTTTTTACACCGTAGCTTCATATGTGTTTCATATAGTGAATTGTATTGGAATGTCTCTGCACCAGTTTAAATGTCAAAGTTAGTCAAGTGGAAGTGAAGGGTCCCAAGCTATCTCTGCTCTCTAAAAAAGCACTGAATTATATAGGCATGCTTTTTTCCCTGTCTCAAATTCCAGGTTGGTTCAGCACTGGCCTGTTTTGTCTCCTGTGCAGGTTGTTTTCTGTGGTAGCAGCATGCCACAAGCTCACCTTACTTCACTACTGTGATATTGCATATGCATTCTCTTGTCTAGCCTCCGGGTGGCTCCCTCCACCTTGCTAATTACTTGTACTTGTCCACTATTAACTATCTCCCTACTAGAACTTCTATGTTTGCTGACCCATGTCTTTGGGTTTTTCATATCCTTCTGGAGTGTCACTTGCCACTCTGTCCTGGCCTCCCCATTCCCCAGATACCAGTAGCTCCTTCTCTCAGGGTCATCCTCTTGTCAGTAGCTTTCTCTGAAGGAACCCTCTTATGGTCATTTTTTTTGTTCTTCATCTAAGGAGGACCGTATGAGATGCTGCCCTGGACAGCTCTTTATAACTTCTTCTAGAGACCATCAGAGAGCCAGATTCCTACCATGGTGTAGATACTTAGTGTTTAGCAACAGTGGTATCTGGCGGTCTTGGGGAGATAACATGAAGATTTTTCTTCAATAAGCAATAGCTTTTTTTATTAACAGGGTTTTAGAAGGTGTCTCAAGGATAGGTTGTTTAGCAGAGCCACACTGGTTCTTTCCCATTTTTTAAGCTATCATTTTTGTCCTTTTTGAAGCAGACCTTTTATTGACAGTTGCTTCTTCAATGGGATTTGTCTTAAGTTTGGATAAGCCATTCTTTTGAGTCCTTGGGAGATGTATTTCTTAAATTTTAAAGGAACACCAACTTGAAGTCTAATCAGTTTCATCAAATGAATTTGGAATAATTTCACATCTCTGAACCCCTTGTCAACTTTCATGACACTTGCATTTTTAAGATGTTTTTCTCTGCCTTTTTTCATTGTGAAAGACACACATAAACTTGAGGGGAAATGTTGAAGCTGGCTATCTATAAAGAACTGTCAGATGTACAAATAAATTGGAGAGAAATATTTTTCTTTAATCTTTCAGTTATGCTAATTTGTACTGGTAACAAAAGTAGGTAAATTTTTTCATGTAGAATTGTCAGTCTTCTTCGAGTGGTTGTTCATGTCCATTTAAAGTAGGTGTGCGTGCGCCGCGTGCACGCCAGCCGGAAGATTTTCCCTTAGCAGCTTCTGTAGGGTTGGCCCTGGCGCCCCCTGGAGTGGCGCCACTATGGCGCCCTATTAAGGGGCCCACCGACCCTCCACCCCCTCAGTTCCTTCTTACCGCCAGTGACGGCTAGCTGGAACTTCTCTTGCGCATAGCAAGTTTGCAGTGTCCTATCCTTATGTTTAGTCTGTGCATACAGTTACATTATAGTTAGTTTACTTAGATCGTTGTATATAGTTCTTCATAGTTGGGGGGGTCCCCCCAAGTTTTCGTCGCCTGCTGGGGCATGTCCGGGTCCCCCAGGTTTAAACTCTGCAAGGACTGCGGGAAATTCATGCCCAAGAGTGACCCGCACTCTGCTTGTTTGAGGTGCCTCGGAGAGAGCCACCAAAAAGACCGGTGCTCTATCTGTAGAGGCTTCCGCCCGAGAACTCTCAAGGACAGAGCTCAAAGACTTAGAGTCCTCCTGATGCAGGCTGCCCTGCGGCCACCCTCGGACCTGGAACCGCCCGAGGCGGTGCCCAGCACATCTTCCTCGGTGCGAAGCGCCCCAGCACCGGCATCAGGACTTAGGGCCCAGCCCAAGTCATCCAAAACCCGGCACCGGACGGAGTCGGGTCATAGGAAGTCGGCCTCAGTGCAGCACCGCTCACCGTCGCCCGCCAAGAAGAGAGAGACGGTGAGGGAACGGTCACCCCACCAGGATTCGAGGCCGACGCCGTCCGCGGGTGCAAGCGGACAGGCTGGGCTACAGCCCTTGGCGGCTCCATCGACTCCCGCACCGCAGAGAGGGCGGTCGAGTCCGGACTGGCCTAGATCCCTGGACCTCAGTGGAGACTTGCGCCTCCCTTCGACGCCGGAGGCATTCGAGGCGGCCTCAGATTTGATGGGACTCCCAGCGTTGGCCTCCCCGCACCGTAGGGAGTTGCCTACCATGGTCTGTCCCCCAGTACAATCAAGGGGCAAGCCGGCCATGGTGTCGCCTCCCTCCCCGCACCGCTAAGGTGGCACCGGACCAGATAAGAGGCTCCCCGCTGCCTCCGCACCACTCTCCAACGGCACCGAGTGCTGCTTCCCCCAGGTCCTCGTACTCAGAGACCTTAGACTCAGAGGCAGACTCCTACCGCTCCAGCGGTCACGGAGCAGGAGATCGGTTTCAGGGGCGAGCCACTAGCGTTACCCACAGTGGCAGCAACAATGGCAGCTGCCCTCGCAGTGGCCGTTTTGGACTCCCTGGGCCTACCACCAGTCGGTAGGCCAGGCGTTTGGTCCTTGGTCAAGGTCGGCCTCAGTCTCCTTGGCGTCGGTGGCCCCAGCGCAGCTGCCTCCTCCACCGGCACCGTCGCCGGGCAGGGGTGTGCCATTTCCAAGTTCAGCACCCCCTAGCCGGGCAGTGGCACCGGCAGCAGCTTCAGTTCGGGCTCCGCAGGCACCACCCGATACGCCAAGCCGCTCACTGGTGACCCCGGTACCGGTTGCGGTGCCGCATTTAGAATCGGAATCGGCACCGCAACCACAGTACCGTGTGCCGCAGGACCCTGAAGGGCTGCATGCACTGGAGGAAGGACCGATCCATGTAATTTCCTCGTCTTCCTCCCCGGACAAAGCGGTCTTGGGCATGGCTGCGGCACCGGCCCTAGAGGACACTCGAATCCTCCAATTGCTCCAGCGAGCAGCTCAGCCTCACAGTCCAAGCTGAGGAAATCGAGGTGGACGTGGACCCTGTAGTAGACATCCTGGCTCCCTCAGGGCCATCCAGGGTGGCCCTCCCGCTGATAAAGACTATAGCAGATACATCCCACACCTTATGGCAAACGCCAGCCTCACTGGCCCCTACTGCCAAGAGAACGGAGCGGCGCTATTTCGTCCCCTCTAAAGGGCACGAACACCTGTACACCCACCCCCCCGGACTCCCTGGTAGTGGATGTGGCCAACCAGCAGTAGCGTCAAAGGTTTCAGGGGTCAACACCAAAGAGCAGGGACGCTAAAAGACTCGAGCTCTTTGGTAGAAAGGTGTACTCCACGGCGGGCCTACAACTCCGCATTGCCAACCAACAGGCAATTGTAAGCTGATATGGTCATAACACGTGTTCAGCCATGTCAAAGTTTACGGAGCTCCTTCCCCAGGACTTGAGGTCAGAGTTTTCGGCCCTAATGGAGGAGGGAAAGCTGATCTCCCGAGCCTCTCTCCAGGCCGCCTTAGATGCGGCGGACTCAGCCTCGTGCACCCTGGCCACGGGCGTGGTCATGCGGCGGGGAGCCTGGCTCCAGGTCTCGGGCCTGCCCTATGAGGTCCAGCAGACAATTCAAGACCTCCCCTTCGAGGGGCAGATGTTATTTTCAGAAAAGACAGACAAACGTCTGCATAGCCTAAAGGACTCGAGGGCCACACTTCGCTCGCTGGGCTTGCATACCCCTGCGACCCAGCGCAGACAGTTGAGGCCGCAGACGGCCCCACGCCCATACCAGCCACAGACTCGCCAGAAGCTGGGGCGCAGGCAGGGCAGATATGGCAGGAGGCGCCACCAACGCCACCCCTCTGGCAAGGCGTCCGGTCAATCGAGACCACCATTGAGGCCTAGACCCCCTATTTGATGGTATGGTCGAGGGCGACCTACCTATCGAGACTCTGGATCCTTCTACCCCTACCTTTGGGTCATGTCTGTCCCCCTTCTACCGTGCCTGGACCCAAATCACGTCGGACAGCTGGGTGCTCCACACGATAGAGAGGGGATATTCTATCCAGTTCTCTTCCCTCCCGCCCCACCAGCCCCCCTCCCCGTCCCTCTTCAGAGACCCATTTCACGAGCAACTTCTAACTCAAGAAGTGAAGTCCCTCACGAAGGCAGGGGCGGTGGAGGTAGTCCCTCGGGAGCTCAGGGGCAAAGGCTTCTACTCCCGGTATTTCCTAATACCTAAGGCGAAAGGGGGCCTGAGACCCATCCTAGACTTGTGGCGGCTGAACAAGTTTGTGCGAAAGCTCAAGTTCCGCATGGTCTCTCTGTCCTTGATTATTCCCTCCCTGGATCCAGGAGATTGGTATGCCGCCTCGACTTAAAGGATGCTTATTTCCACATTGCCATAATTCCCCGACACCGTCGGTACCTCAGGTTTGTTGTGGCTGACACCCATCTGCAGTTCACGGTGCTCCCGTTCGGCCTGTCAGCTGCTCCAAGGGTCTTCACAAAGTGCATGGTAGTCGTGGCGGCCTTCCTGCGTAGGCAGGGCATCCAGGTATTCCCCTACCTGGACGACTGGCTCATAAAGGGCTGCTCCAAGGAGCAGGTGGAGACCCAGGTGTTGTTCATCAGGAGGACCTTTCTCGATCTCAGCCTCTTCTTGAACGAAGCCAAGTCCACCCTGTCTCCGATGCAACGAATAGAGTTCATAGGAGCAGTTCTGGACTCCACGCACGCCAGAACGAATCTGCCAGAATCCAGGTTCTGTGCGATTTCCGAGCTCATCCTCGGACTGCACCACGCCCCGATTACCACGGCGCTAGTTTGCCTCCGGCTGTTGGGTCACATGGCAGTGTGCACCTATGTGGTAGACCATGCCAGACTCCGGCTTCGCCCACTACAGTCCTGGTTAGCGACAGTTTATCGCCCGGCCAGGGACCCCTTGGACTCAGTGGTGTCCATTCCCTGCTTGGTGCTAAGCTCGCTGCGGTGGTGGCTCGACCCACAGAAAGTGTGCATGGGTGTCCCCTTCGCTGCCCCTCAGCCCTCCTTCTCCCTGGTGACGGACGCCTCGGATCGGGGTTGGGGAGCGCACCTGGGATGCCTCAGGACGCAGGGCTTGTGGTCGCCGGAGGACCTCAAGTTGCATATCAATGTCAGGGAGCTGAGAGCGGTTCACCTGGCTTGTTTGACCTTCCGGTCCCACCTGGCTGGCAGATGTGTTTCGGTCCTCTCGGACAACATGGCGGCAGTCTTTTATATCAACAAATGGGGACGCATGCTCCTCTCCCCTGTGCAGGGAAGCCCTCGCGCTGTGGGATTTCTGCATCCACAATGCTACCCACCTGACGGCGTTCTACCTTCCGGGGGAGCAGAATGCTTTGGCGGACGCCCTCAGCCGCTAGTTCTGGGGTCACGAGTGGTCCCTCCAATGGGATGTGATGCGCTCAATTTTCCAGCTCTGGGGCTTTCCCCGGTTAGACCTGTTCGCCTCGAGGGAAAACAGGAAGTGCCGACGGTTCTGCTCCCTCCTGGGCCGCAGTCAGGGATCTCTGTCGGACGCCTTCTTACAGTCTTGGGGGGTTGGTCTGCTCTACGCCTTTCCTCCGATCCCCCTGATACACAGGGTGATTTTGAAGATTCGCAGGGATCACGCGCGGGTAATCCTGATTGCTCCGGCGTGGCCGCGCCAGCATTGGAACACGTCACTCCTGCACACGTCCGTTCAGGCGCCCCAGATGCTGCCCCTGCTTCTGGACCTGATCACGCAGGACTGGGGCTCCCTCCGCCACTCGAACCTCGAGTCACTTCACCTCACAGCATGGATGCTCCATGGCTGAACCCGGTGGAGATGCAGTGCTCCCAGCAGGTCAGACAAGTGCTGCTCGGTAGTAGGAAACCGTCAGCTAGGGCCACCTACCTGGCCAAATGGAAGTGCTTCTCCATATGGTCGGGTCAGCGAGGTCACAATCCGCTGGGGGTCCCAATCCCCATTGTCCTAGACTATTTGCTCCACCTAAGACAACTGGGCCTCTCCCTTTCCTCCATTCGTGTTCACTTGGTGGCCATCTCGGCTTTCCATCCGGGAGAGGGGGGTACTTCGGTGTTTGCGAACCTGCTGGTCAGGCGTTTCTTCAAAGGTATGGACAGGCTATTTCCGCATGTTCGTCAGCCGACCCCTGCTTGGGACCTGAATCTGGTGTTCTCTCCTCCCTCTCGGGGCCTCCCTTTGAGCCTCTGGCTTCGTGCTCCCTGTTGTACTTGTCGTACAAGACCGCCTTCCTGGTGGCGATCACCTCGGCCAGGAGGGTGTCGGCGCTCGGGGCGTTAACATCTGAGCTCCCGTACACTGTCTTCTATAAGGACAAGGTCCAACTTAGACCTCACCCGGCTTTCCTACCCAAGGTCGTTTCACAGTTCCACATGGGTCAGGATATTTTTCTCCCGGTGTTTTAACCGAAACCACACTCTTCCAATGAGGAGCGGAGGTTACATTCCCTGGATGTCTGCAGGGCCTTGGCTTTTTACATCGAGCATACCAAGTTTTTTAGACGCTTGACTCAGCTCTTCATCGCAGTGGCGGATAGGATGAAGGGGCTCCCGGTCTCCTCTCAGCGCATCTCTTCGTGGATCGCGACCTATATCTGGGAATGCTATCGTATAGCTAAGACCCCTGTCCCTCCGGTCACGGCCCACTCCACTAGGGCGCAGGCCTCCTCTGCGGTGTTCCTGGCTCAGATCCCGACTCAGGAGATTTGTAGAGCGGCCACGTGGTCCTCCATCCACACGTTCTCGTCACACTACGCCATCACGCACCAGGCTAAGGATGATGCAGCCTTCGGTCGTGCAGTACTCCAGTCAGCAGTGACCTCCGACCCCACCACCTAAAGTTAGGCTTGTGAGTCACCTACTTTGAATGGACATGAACAACCACTTGAAGAAGAAAAAAACGGTTACCCACCTTTTAGTAAGTGTTCTTCGAGATGGGTTGTTCATGTCCATTCCAATACCCACCCTTCTGCCCCTCTGTCGGAGTGCCGGCAAGAAGGAACTGAGGGGTTGGAGGGTCGGCAGGCCCCTTTATAGGGCGCTGTAGTGGCGCCACTCCAGGGGGTGCCAGGGCCAACCCTACGGACGCTGCTAGGGGAAAATCTTCCAGCTGGCATGCACGCGGCGCGCACACACCTACTTTGAATGGACATGAACAACACATCTCGAAGAACAGTTACTAAAAGGTGGGTAATCGTTTTTTTAATTTTCAGTAACAACCTGTTCTTAAACACTAGTATCACCCCCCCCCTGTAAATTAGACATTTTTAAGTATGCATATTTGTTTATATTTTAGTCAATCCTTGTTCTTCCTATATTGTGCCCTGAACCGAGTACGTTTTCTCTTAGACATTTTTTTTCATTTAGTGGATATTAAATAAGCACTTGCTTTTGTCCTGATTCATATGAGAGTTTTTAGACAGTGCAGTTGTATTTTTGGATGGATGCAGCAAAGATAAAACAGCCCCCAAAACTTTAATTGCCCTTTCACTTAAACTATATTCTATAGGTATGTGAGCAGGCTGGTTGTCTGCAGCCAAAAGTTCATAAGGTGTTATTCAACTATAAAGGTGTCTTAGCTTTATGCATGTGACAGGCTAATACATGTGCACTAGAGACTTGCAAAGAGTAGATTCATCTCTCCCCACAGATTTTTGTGTGTTAGTAATAGTTTGTCCTGTAATATCAAAGGATGCCTTTTTCTAACAGGATTCTCCAAGTGGCTCACTAAAGTAAGCCTTCCACTTAGCTTACTGTTTGCTACATCTGTTACCTGTATTGATTATGGGCTTGTGTACACAGTGTATTAGTCTGCACCAGAGAAGTGTAAATTCGAGTGCTCACTAGCGTATTGCACACTAACTGTTCCATGTGGACTCTGCTGTTGTACACTAAAAGTCCCCCCTAGTGAGTGCTAATGTAGTCTCAACACATACTAGGAAACTTTTTTTGTATGCCAGCAGGGTCCACATGGGACAGTTAATGCACAACATGTTAGTTGCGCACTAGAATTTACATCCCTCTGGTGTGGACTAAAGCATTGTGTAAACAAGCCCTATTTCTGTTTATAGGCTGAGAGAAGAGGGACTTATTACCAGGGAGAATTATTCACTGGTAATATTTTGTCTTTTTGCTTTCTTCTCGCATGCTAAATATCCACTTTCCTCTCTGTTTCAAGATGCTGCTTGACCCAATATTTGTACTATAAAAAATAGATACTTCCAAAGCAAGAAGGGCTAAAAGGGAAGAGGTGTATGGGTGCTTATATATGAATAGCAATTCTTTTGCTTTCTTGCTGGATCAGTGCTGCTTCCATTGACTTTTTCTGATCATAGAATGGAACAAAAGAAAATTTGCCAAAAAGAAATTTACTCCTGTTTTATAGATATTTACTATATTAGAATATTACAAGAAAACAATTACTACTGAAGAGCGGGAATCGGCACCACATCAAATTGTTGCTGTTGGAAGTCATTGGAGTAAACATATAGAACATTTAACAAAAGAGTTCATGAATGATCCTTACATTGTGATAACAGCTATGGAAGAAGCTTCCATATATGGAAATGTGCAACAGGTAAAAACCCAGAGATTATGCTGTTCTTCCAAGTTGAAGTGAGATTCTTTAATTTATATTTAGTGGCAGTTTGCATTACACTGGCAGGTTATGTGCGCACATGTATCTGTTTTTGTTTGATTAAAAATAAGATAACATTCTATAGTTTTACCATACTAGGATGTAGAAAAGATAACAAGGGAAGCTTATTTTAGAAATGCAAACAAAAGAAAACTTCAGAATATATGCAAAAATGTGTATGTTTAATTTGAGATTTTAATAGTACAAAGTCTGTAGATGGATTGCTGAAAATTTCTACAGCTGTGCTTTGTAGGGGCTACGTGCTACAGATAAGGTCTTTCATTATGATTTATGACTTACAAGTTTCAGTTAGGGTAACTTTATTCTGATAGCCCAGGGGTGGCCAACCTGAGCCTGAGAAGGAACCAGAATTTACCAATGTATATTGCCAGAGAGCCACAGTTATGTCAGTAGCCCCTTATCAGCTCCCCCACCCTGCTCCCAGTGCCTCCTACCCGCCGGCAGCCACGCCAATCAGCACCAGCACCACCTCCTCCCCTACCCGCACCTCCTGATCAGCTGTTTC
The DNA here is from genome assembly GCF_016161935.1 of Mauremys reevesii. Lineage (NCBI taxonomy): Eukaryota > Metazoa > Chordata > Testudines > Geoemydidae > Mauremys > Mauremys reevesii. Next base: position 24,736,911 of record NC_052638.1, read on the forward strand.
GTGGCGTACAAGAGGTTCAGGAGGGGGCAGGGGGGAGAAGAGAGAAGCAAGGACACTGCTGGCTCAGGGGAGGGGGCGGGAAGGGGTGGAGTGGGGGCAGGGCCTGTGGCATAGCCAGAGGTTGAGCAGTGAGACCCCCCCCCCCGGCACATTGGAAAGTTGGCATCTGTAGCTCCAGCCCCGTAGTCGGTGCCTATACATGGAGCCGCATATTAACTTCTGAAGTATGTAGCTCCGGAGCCACAGGTTGGCCACCCGTGTTCTAGCCTAAATTCCCCCTGCACTTTCAGTTGTATGTAATATTCACTGTAATATTTTCTAACTTTTGTTCAGTGTTCTGTTTTATTTATTTAGATATGACACATGGCGGAGGAAATGCCTATCCAGAGCGCTAGACACCCTTAACATATATTTTTAAAAATACAATATCAGCTTCCCCCAACACAAATAACCAACAGTGACATTAAATCAAACAGTATCTCAAGATATTTACTAGGGCTGTCAGTTGATTGCGGTTAATTCACACGATTAGCGATTACAAAAATTAATCGCAGTTTTAACCGCACAGTTAAACAAGAGAATACCAATTTAAATTTACTAAATATTTTGGCTGTTTTCCTACATTTTCATATATATTCTGTTGTAATTTAAATCAAAGTATATATTATTTTTATTACAAATATTTGCACTGTAAAAACAATAAATCGTATGTTTTAGTTCACCTCATACAAGTACTGTAGTGCAATCTCTGTCTTGAAAGTGTAACTTACAAATGCAGATTTTTTTTGGTTACATAACTGCACTCAGAAACAAAACAGTGTAAATATTTAGAGCCTACAAGTCCACTCAATCCTACTTCTTACTCTGCCAATTGCTAAGACAAACAAGTTTGTTTACATTTACAGGAGATAATACTGCCTTCTTCTTGTTTACAATGTCACCAGAAAGTGAGAACAGGCGTTTGCATGGTACTTTTATAGCCGGCATTGCAAGGTATTTACGTGCCAGATATGCTAAATATTCCTATGCCCCTTCATGCTTTGGTCACCATTCCAGAAGACATGCTTCCATGCTGATGATGCTCGTGAAAAAAAAAGTGTTAATTAAATTTGTGACTTTACTCCTTGGGGGAGAATTGTATGTCTCCTGCTCTGTTTTACCTGCATTTTGCGATATATATAATGTTATAGCAGTCTCAGATGACGACTCAGCACTTTTTTAATTTTAAGAACACTTTCGATGCAGATTTGACAAACGCAAAGAAGGTACCAATGTGAGATTTCTAAAGATAGCTACAGAAGTTGACCCAAGGTTTAAGAATCTGAAGTGCTTCCAAAATCTGAGAGGGACAAGGTGTGGAGCATGCTTTCAGAAGTTTTAAAAGAGCAACACTCTGATGCGGAAACTACAGAACCTGAACCACCAAAAAAGAAAATCAGCCTTTTGCTGGTGGCATCTGACTCAAATAATGAAAATGAACATGCTTCAGTCTGCACTGCTTTGGATTGTTATCCAGCAGAACTCATCATCAGCATGGATGCATGTCCCCTGGAATGGTGGTTGAAGCATGAAGGGGACATATAAATCTTTAGCACATCTGGCACTTAAATATCTTGCCATGCTGGCTACAACAGTGTCATGAGAACACCTGTTCTCACTTTCAGGTGATATTGTAAACAAGAAGCAGGCAGCATTAGCTCTTGCAAATGTAATCAGACTTGTTGAGCGACTGGGTGAACAAGAAGTAGGACTAAGTGGACTTGACTCTAAAATTTTACATTTGATTTTTGAATGCAGGTTTTTTTGTACATAATTCAATTTATAAGTTCAAATATCTCTTTCGTGATAAAGAGATTGCACTACAGTACTTGTATTTGGTGAATTGAAAAATACTATTTCTTTTTTTTTACTGTGCAAATACTTGTAATAAAAATAAATATAAAGTGAGCACTGTACACTTTGTATTCTGTGTTGTAATTGAAATTAATATATTTGAAAATGTTGTAAATATTCAAAAAGACTTAAAATAAATGGTATTCTATTGTTTAACAGCGCGATTAATCACGATTAATTTTTTTAATCACTTGACAGCCCTAATATTTACAAATACCAGCAGTTATCCATACCCTGTTCCCAAAACCTGGATGAAAAGATGGGCATTGTAGGGTTCTCTGAAGGTCAGCAAACCTGGGATTTTTTGGATCAAGGAGAACGTGAATTTTAAAGTTGAGGGCTCCTTGCAGAGGATGTCTGCTAGTAGCTCCCTCTTTTATACTGAGGAGACTCCAGCTCCAGATCCTCTGCTGACTGTCACTGCATATTGTTACGTGTTATGCATGGTGCAGTTCTGTCCCATACTTGGTTTCATTTCAGGGAAGGCGCTGGCATACTTAAAGTGCATTTTAGGTTTAGAGGTATTACTAATTCCATTGATTTTAAATATAGGAAATGTCACTTGAATCAGTAATACCTCCAAAACCATAATGCATTCTAAGTGCACCTTCTGTATGTGAATAAAAGGGATGTTTGTACAGCCTATGCACTGTTGCAAAAATTGGAATGAGCTGAGGTGTGGATACTGTTTGTAAATATGAACATTTTGAGGCTATCAAGCAACTATTGGATATAGTATAGATATGCCTTAATTGTGTGTAAAAGAAGGCATTATCTGTATAGTTACATAAATAGTTACGATACAAAGGTTTTATTGGCACGAATTTCGGAGGTAAATTAATAGAAGGGCAGGTATGGTGGTCAAAGGTGCATGATAAATCAATTTATCACATGCATATTGCCTTCATGTATGTGTGTGGGTGATGGTTGTGTGTACCACATATTATATATTTGTCATGGCAATATTGCTACCAGCTAAACCATCTTATTTATAACAACTCTGTAGTACAGCATCTAGGACCAGATAGGTGCAGCTTCATAACTAGTATTGATTTATGCTTTTGGATTCAGCTAGTATTAGTGCAATATATACATGCACAAAATGCTCTGAGAAAGAACAGATATATAGCAAAATGGTTGTATGGTATGAGGCTGCTTTGTTCTAATTGACTTTTTGTCACTTTTATTAGGTGGTGCAACTTTGCTTGAACTGTGAGAGAACCTCTGTATTACTTCAGATACTGGATTTTACTCCCAGTAAAGCTCAAAAGACCCTGATTTTCACTAATTCTGTGGATGAAACAGAAATGGTCTATAAAGTAAGTATTACAAATATTTAACTATTAACCTATCATGTATGTACTGATGTGGAATGTGTTTTAAGTAGCAAGGTACAATAAGCTATAGTAATATTGTCTTGGCTTCTGAGCAGAGAGGAAGAGTTTGGACTTCTGAAATGGGTTTTTCACTTTGGGCGAGAAATGATGTTCTCTTCTCAGTTCCTTTGCTCAAACTTTCCAAAGACCTTTTTTAGCCATCTATGTAGTATAGTTGAGGTTTCCTAACACTGTCCCATAATATGTTTTCAGTTGCAAATGTTTGGCAAAGTTATAAGCCATTCAGGATGAAATTTTCCATGGTCGATCTTACCGAGATTGATGCTTTTTTTATGGTGGTAAGTTTTAGCAAAAGTTGTTTCCAAGAATAAATTCGGAGAAAGTGTTTGGTTCTGTTTTGCCCATGTTCAGTTCTTGCAGCCATTTCACTGAGCATCGACACAAAAATTTGGCTAAGTTAAAATCTCAAACTGCAATTTATACATGCTTATTTTCATTTTTCACCAGGTATCAGCAACCTTTGGCCCATGGCCCGCCAGGGTAAGTACCCTGGCAGGCCAGGCCGGTTTGTTTACGTGCCACGACCAGATACATGAATACAATTGATGTTAATGACAAGAGGGAAGGAAATATTTAAATAATGACAAGAGGGAAGGAAATATTTAAATAAGTAAAAGGTATTCTAGTCAACAGGGCCTGATGAAATGCATCCTAGGGTCCTTAAGGAACTAGCTGAAACAATTGCCAACAGTTCTGAGATTATCTTTGAGAACTAATGGAAGACGGTAGAGGTCTCAGAGGACTGGAGAAGGGCAAACATAGTGCCTGTCTTTAAAAAGCTGAACAAAGAGGACCCTGAGAATTATCAACCAGACAGCCTAACTTTGATACCTGGAAAGATACTGGTACAAATTCTTAAGCAAATATTTTGTTAGCACCTAGAGTATAATAGGGTTATAAGGAATAGCTAACATGAATTTATCAAGAACAAATCATGCCAAACCAACCTGATTTCCTCCTTTGACAGGGTTAGTAGATAGGGGGAAGCAGTAGATGGGATATATCTTCATTTTAGTAAGGCTTTTGACACAGTCCCACATGACATTTTCATAAGCAAGCTAGGGAAATGTGGTCTAGATGAAATTACTATAAAGTGGGTGCAAAACTGGTTGAAAGACCACACTCAGAGTAGTTATCAATGGGTTGCTGTCGAATTAGGGGGACCTACTGCTGGGGTCCCATAGGGATATGTCCTGGCTCAGGTACTATTCAGTATCTTCATTAGCGACTTGAATAATGGAATGGAGAATATGCTCATAAAATTCGTGGATGACACTAAGCTGGGAACAGTTGGCACTTTGGAGGACAGGGTTAGAATTCAAAATCATCTTGATAAATTAGAGAATTGGTCTGAAATTAACAAGATGACATTCAGTGAAGACAAGACACGTGCAAAGTACTGCACTTAAGATCAAAATCCCAACTACAAGATGGGGAATAAGTGGCTAGACAGTAGTTCTGCTGAAAAGAATCTGGGGTTTATAATGGATCACAAATTGAATATGAGTCAGCGATGTGATGCAGTTATGAAAAAGGCTAATATAATTCTGGAATGTATTAATGGGAGTGTTGTATGTATGACATGGGAGGTAATTCTTCTGCTGTACTTGGTACTGTGAGTTCTTCGAGTGATGTCACTGTGGGTGCTCCACTTCAGGTGTTTGTGCACCCCTGTGCTCGTAATTGAAGATTTGTGGTAGCTGTCCCCAGTTGAGTCTCACATGTGTGGTTCCCCTTTCACGTGACTTCAGGTGGTTACCTGGTGCTATGCGCCCATTCCAAACTCAGTTCCTTCTCTACTGCCTTTGGCTTGAGTCTGTGGTGCTGGCTAGCTTCTCTGTGTCCTATTAGCCAAGTTTTCTCTAGGTAGCCTTAGTTTCTTAGTCATTATGGTTAGTATTCTTCCACGTTAACTTACTTTTTGAGGGGAAAAAAAATCTTTCCCCTTAGATTAGAAGATAGCTTTCCAGTGGGTATCAGTTAGAGTAGAAATTTTAGTTTTCCCTCCTGAAGGGGAAACACTCCTTTGGAATGCCTGGTTCCCTGGGCTTTAAATGCTGCCTCACCTGCAGACTTTCAATACCTGTCTCAGACGGACACTAAGTGTGTTTTGCTGCCTCGGCAAGACACACATTCCTCAAAAGTGCTTGCACTGTCACAACCTAAAATCCCGCACCAGGAAAGCAAGAGACCTACTATTCAAAATTCTTCTCAAGGAGAAGTCTCTCTATCCAGCCTCTAATCCCAAAGCAAGGACACCTTCAGGACAGAGGTCACCCATGGCAACCTCTGACAGGGGCCCTGCCTCCACGAATCAGATTCAGGACCACCCCGCTAAGAAGGTGGGGAAAAAAAAAGGCGAATCACCATGTCTCCATCCCGGGAATCAGCCAAGAAACAGCATTCCTCAAATGGGTAAACCCCATTGGTACTGACTTTTTTTGTGTCCAAAGTTGTTGGACCTTCGGTACCATGGGTACCAGGAGAGCAAAAGACCCCAAGCGGGCTAGCTCTGATACAGGCAGTAAGGGGAAACTGAAATCCCATGCCATCAGCACTTCCGCAGATGATGGCATCACCTAGTGCTGGCACCACTCACTTGGTGCACTCACCACACTGACAATCATGCTGCAATAGTTGGTACTGACCGCTATGACTTCAACGGTACTGATGCTACCAACATTGCAGCAATTCCTGTGTCAGAAAGACCTCATTATCATCTTGACGCTGTAGTCTCCTATTCTCAGTATTGACATTACTTCAGCACGCTTGGTACTAAGCCACCTCATCACTCTGCCTCGATCCATTTCTCCCATTCTCAAGTGATGAAGAGGATGAGGATGAAGGGGGAATATACTCTTCACAACATTCTTCCCCTGTTCATGCGCTCATCAGACCAGATCCTCCACACAGGAGATACTCTGCTGAACTTAAGGATCATCACTGGCATGGGTGTCCAGGGATGCCACTGATGTCCTTTCCGACAGAGTGGCCGTATTGGAGCCCATGGGTGGTATGTCCCCCCACAACACAAACTTGCCAGCCCACCCAAAGTGAGCACACATCATTCACCTTCATCTTTGGTACCAGAAACAGCCGAACCTATAGAACAGGGGTTTGAAGAGGAGGAAGAATTCTCTGACCAGGAGACGACACCAGCAACCCCCTTCTCCTCATCTTCCCCCAACGACCCCATCATGCCACCACCTCCAATACGGGAGATGATTTCAAATAATTTCAGGACCTTTATAAGAGAGTTGTGAGCTCACTGGTCGTTTCACCGGAAGAAGTCGAGGAAGCATAGCATAAACGCCTAGACATTTTACAGACGTCGACCTTGTCTAAAATCGCTCTTCCCGTGAATGATGTGATTATGGATCCAGTTAAGTCAATCTGGCAGACTCCAGCAACAATCCCACCTACTTGCCAAGAGGTCTGATTAAAGAAATATGTGCCTGCGAAGGAAACTGGGTTCCTCTTCTTGCACCCAGTGCCAAATTCTTTGGTGGTGGATGCGGTCAGTGAACGGGGCAGACAACAACACTCCAAAAATACACCATATGACAGGGATTGGAAGAGACTCTATCTTTTTGGCCATAAGGCATACTCTTCTGCCACTCTACACCTCAGGATTATGAAGCATTACTCCCCAAGTATGACCACAGTAACTACTCCAAACTCTCAGAATTTATTGAATTTATTCCTGAAGAGAAAAAAGAACAATTCAAATCCATTCTTTCAGAAAGACATCTCATCACCAGGACTGCATTATGGACCACCCTGGATTCTGCAGACACAGCAGCCAGGTCCATAACCACTGCGGAAGTGATGCGAAGGGCTTATTGGTTATACCTTTCTGAATTTCCCAGAGAGGTGCAATTGATGCTTGAAGATCTGCCATTCGAAGGACCAAAACTCTCTGCAACCAAAACAGACAAGTCCCTTCACATGCTCAAGGAATCGAGGGCGACACTGAGATCCCTAGGCATCTACATACCTGGGACCAAGAAAAGACAGGGTAAATACTATAACCCACAGAGATTCCGGTTCACTTCTTATACACAGCCCCACAGACAATATGAACAACAGGCTGAAAACAGAGACCTACGAGGCGACACCTCCCACCGCCGTCTGCTACATCTCAACAACCAACATCTAGACAGCAAATTTGAGACTTTGGTCGAGGGTCCGAGATCCCCCACATCTTTCAGTGTTGGAACCACTGATCATTTGGAGATTGTTTAAGTCCTTTTTAACCAATCTGGCAGTCCATCACAACACTACTGCCAGTGCAAGAACTAGAATTAATTGGAGCCTACCTCAATTCTCCTGAGGTGACGCCCTCTCTACCACAACAGCAATTCCTAACTGTAACCAATCTGATCTCCACAACACTAAACAGTCTGCAGGTAACTGCCAGGACTTGTCTGCAACTGTTGCACCATATAGCTGCCATCACGTTCGTCGTCAAGTATGCAAGACTACACATATGGTATCTACGATCCTCACTCTGGACAACCTTTATCCTGCACAGGCACAATATAAACAAACACCTCACAATGCCAAACAAGATAAAATACTCCCAATTCTGGTGGACACAACCAGACGACGTCTGCATGGGGTGCCATTTGTACAGAATCCCCCAACAATGACCATCACAACAGACACACCACTCCTAGGTTGGGGAGCACATCTGAACTCACATTTTATCCAGGGCTGTTGAATCCCTTCTGCACATAAATATTTTAGATCTATGAGCCGTTCACAATGTGTACTCCCACTTCTTACCCATCACTAAAAATGTTAAAGACGAGCCCATATAAGTCCTCAGAGACGACTTGGCATGCATCTTTTATGTAAACAGATGAGTGTGAGAGTGCTCCCCCCTTCCTATGCATAGAAGCCATACAGTTCTGGCACTGGTGCATCACACACACTATCCACCTCTCAGCATCATACCTACGTGGATGCCAAAACACCACAGCAGATGTACTAAGCAGGAATTTTTCTCAGGACCGCAAGTGGGAACTGGACATGTGTGCTACACAATGTATTCAAGCATTGGGGGTTACCAACAGTAGACCTTTTTGCAACTGCACAGAATGCCGAATGTCCTCAGTTTTGCACCAGAGCAGGGCTGGGCCTTCACTCGTTAGGCAATGCCTTTCTTATAAAATGGGATGCTTTCCTCCCACCCCTCTGCTAGTGTGGGTGCTTCACAAGATCAGTCTGGAAAAGTCCAAAGTTATCCTGATAGCCCACAAGTGGCCTCGACAAACCTGGTTCCTTTACACAGGTAACTTTAATTTTGCCACATCTTCGCTTTTGAATGTTTGACTTTGAAACCTCAACACTCTTTTCCAAGTGAGTGTTTGTATGTAATTTCATTTATAGTATGCATGTAGTTTCTATTTCAAAAGATGACTAAAAATAGCAAAAGCACAAAGAACACTTAATCACATATAGCATTCCTTTCTGAGCTCCAGCAAAACATTTTTATCTTCCTATTTCCAGCCAAGTATCATTGGTTTGTCTCATTCCCCAAGAACATTAAAACCCTTGTTTAAGGTTTCAGCTTGATAGTCACTCAGTCAGAATTCTCAGGTATTAGTCAAAGTGCAGTCTACTTGTCGTTGCGTGGCTTCACGGGTCTTATTACATTTGAAAATAACGTCTACATTTGAGACAAAACAACAGTGTGGCAACAGTAGTCCGCTCAAGAATCTTAAATACGTAATCATAATCTCAGTCTTCATGAAATTGGGAGGTGTAAAGTAGCTTTTAATGCTTTATGTAGTTGAGATAGGGCATTTCAGATAGGTGACTTTTCAGTTAATCATTCTCCTGTTTTTGCCACCTTAGTTTCATGTTCAACTGCTAGTAAGTGTTTTAAGCCATGTGTGCCAAATCAGTTGAAAAATATTTTAAGTGGAATATTGTTAACAAAAATGTTGAAACAGAATTTTGTAGTACAGGTTGAAGTGGAATGCTAATTCAAGAGATCCATTAAAAATTATTTCAATTATTAAAAATTATTTCAATTATTAAAAATGTGCTAATTAAAGAGATCCATTTTCCTGATTCAATCATTTGGCCTCTGGCAGCTGACTATTAGTCATTTGTTTAATTAGTGCCTAGACAGAAAATTACTTGACATGCTACACATCTGTGTATCAAAAAGTAGCAGTGTGCTCCTTTTGACTCAGTAGAGTTTGAAAGGAAAAAATCTGAATGTGTTATAAAAATTGCAGATAAAAACAGTAGTAATTATTTCATTATGTGATGTACCCCATGAGTGTTAATATATCTGGAAAATTGTTAAAATATTAGTAGCAAAAAATCCTGTACATGCACAGGATGCAATTTTTGAATACTTTTGATAATTTGAGAGATTTTTTTTTTCTAACTTTAATCAGAATGGACTAATTCCATGGAAAGTTGAAATCTTCTGTAGAAGCTATTTTTGGGTTACCCATGCACTCAAAAAAACATGAGACATTTTAGTTGGTAAGACAACCCATTTCTTCACAAAAATGTTTAAATAGAATTCTGATTATTTTTATATCAGAGGATTGACTTTAAATAAGAAAAATGCTACATTTATTTTAATAAATAAAAAGCCTGTTTACCTAAAAATGTTAAGTTAAAGAATGATTGAAGTTAAAGTTATAAAGCAGAATTATTTTTAAATAGACGATTTTGTAGGTACCCACACATGAGCCCAGGAGGTATGTAATGTACCAGTAGAATAAGACGACTTTGTTTCAGCTAGAGTAATAATTGGTAATCAGATTTCATTTGTGTAGTATACTTCTGGAAAAACTCATAACTCTTATGTTTCATCATTAGGCAGTGGAGAGTAGTTCCATATTCTGCTTGAAAGTACACAAAGAAATTGAATTTCATTTCAAATATGCTGTAGAGCAATGGAAAAAAAAATTTAGTTCTGGCACCCATGTTGTGTTAGGTAAGTACATTCTTTTTTGAGTTGGTCATTTAAAAATTTTTGGGATCTTTGCTACAACATTTTTTTTAAAAGAATATATCTCCAGCAAGTGGTATTTCATAGTTGTTGAATCTATATAAGAACTCATGGATAAATGTTTAATTTAGTTATGTTACTAAAATGAGAGAGCAGCTTAAGAATGCCACTAAAAGTTTCACTTGCCAATTTTTGGCTATATGTCACTTTTTGTGTGTGGATCATGCACCACTCTAAATACTCATTGCTAGGTTATGCCAGATTTTCTACAGGAGGCAACTGGCTCTGAATTTGGGCAGTCTGGTGTGGGTTAGTAACTCAGATAAAAGCTGCCTCATTTTCAGTGAAGCTGACTCAAGCTAGGGAAGCTCTTTGATAGAGTCACAATTTGGGGCCAGGAGGAACTTTTCTTTCCTTTTGTCCTTTTTGTTTCACTGCTGGGCAACTTTTTATAATGTACTTATTCTTATTGTCTTAAAGTTGCAGTCTTTTCCCCTGCTTTTTTTAGAGCGGTCTTCTTAGCCATTTATGTATTACAAAATTTTCATAGTGGTCTAGGCTGAGCCTGGTTGCCAGTGCTCATACAAAAGCTTGTCCTTTGGACTCCTGGCTTGCACCTGGGCTTCAGCGGTTGTCTCCACACTTTATTTTAAGAGAGGGAAAAAAATCAGTCATTTGGATATTAAGCAGCTTGACAGTCAGAATCCTATGCATTCTCAAAAGCACACCTTTGAAAATAAAGGATTACAAAGCTGTATTTTCATATACTCGAAGATAATTTGTGGCTTCATTAAGACAAGTAAAGATTAATTGGTATAGTGTCTTGTCAACTATACCAGTACAATGGGATGAATATCCTTGCTTTTCTTCTATTCTACTTCTATTCTGAAAATAGTCTCCGTTCTTTTTAATCACAGTGAACAGTTCGAAAAACATTCTCTTTCTGCTTAATGGTTCTGGAGTCCTGAAAGACTGAGAATGTTCTTTATAAGGAGATTTTTATTTGGCATTTGCTGGCTTCCAAGAACAATGTAGTCTCTTTCAGGGTGATGCTGTCATGACTAAAATCTTGATATCAAAAGTCTTCTAAAAATCATTTAAGTATCTGATACTTGCTGCAGTGTGACTTGCTTTTCCCAGTAAACCTTTGTCAGTAATGCACTGGCCAGATGAACTGGAACTGACTTCCACCTAGATTGACTTTTTTTCTCAAGTGCCTTTTATGGGACAGTTGAGGGATCTGTAGTCAAGAAACTTGGAAACTCCTCATAGTTTGAGAGGATCTTGCCTCATAGCAACCAAGATATGAGAATTCAACAGTCCAGGTTCAGATATTAGGCTTATGATTATCAACCTTCAAATTCTTCATTTCTTTCAGATCTCTGGACTGAAAAGTACTATGCTTCTTCAGTACAGTCTCCCTGAGTGGAGAACCAGAATTTAGTGCCCACCAAAGAAAATGTTACTCTAACCCAGTAGCCTTTTCCCATTAGGAGATGTCTAACATATTTCTTGATATTCTGGCCACCAAAACTCAAAACAGATGGGCGCAGAAATTATTTTTCACATAATATCTAATTGAGATGCAAGAGAATCTCACCATTTTTTTAAGCTCGTCATCTCTGTCCTCCATTGCAAAGAAATGTTTTGCAATTTTCCAGGCCATTTAGAAGTTGCAAAATTTTTGAATATCATCTCCCGTGCCTTCAGAAGAATGTTTTTCTAATTACTCTGGATTGTTTGTGGAAGCAAAGATGACCAGAGACTTGAATGCAGTCTTATGCTAGTCACTTTTCAATTAGTATGCTATAGCCGAGCATGGCAGAGCTCCCCTGTCTCATGCCTCTGCTAGGTCCACAAAGTCACTTTGAGACCCTGGGGTAGTAACTGGTGCAGTTTATTCACAGGCATGTTCCCACCACCGCTTCACCATGTACAGTTGATATTTCACCGTCTGGAGGTGGGAAGGAAGGAAAAGCTACCTCCCTGCTTCCACTCCCTGTCTTTTCCCTTTCTTTCTGCTCCTCCCTTTGCTTCCTTCCCTTGAGGCTTTTATACAGCCCCAGGCTAATTAGGCAACAGCTGTCTCTGCTTTCCCAATTAGGGCCAGGTTCTCTCCAGCCAGCTCTAATTTATTCCCCTAAATGGGAGCAAGCATGACAGATGGCTGAATCAGCAACCATTTGCCCAGCACCCTGTCACATATGCCTAAAAGTGTCCCAGATAATTAGCTGTTGTCCATAGATCTGAAGTTACATTCATTTTATTCTCTCCAAACAGTCTTGTATTTCTTCATTTTCTGATAGGTAACAAATATTAACCTTGAGCTTCCTTGCAGTCCCAACATCTGTTTTCCAGGTTACCTGTGATCATGCTCTTGTGACTGAGAAAAGGGTAACCAAATTTACCATTGCCTTGATATTCTCTATTTGGTCAAAACTTTCTTCGTTGAAATGGTCATGTACTTGTGGAAAAGGTCATGTTAGAGATGTCAAGATCAAGTCAACCTCTAAATGCAGGTTTTGGTTTGTTTGAGGTTTTCTTTGTTTGTTTTTGAACTTTTCTGAGGAGGGAGTGAGGGAAAGGGCGAAACAAGAACTCTCATTCAAAAATAGCAGAAATACAGGAGTATGCCATAGAGACTCCCATTTCGTCTACAAATTTCTAAAAGCACTTAAAGAGACAATTGCTACACCTGTGATGATAGTTTTCTTTTAGGGCACAGACACATAGGAACTTCCTCAAAGACTACTGCATTTTTTTCTTCTTCAGAGCAGGAGTTTCTAGCACCAGAATCTGAATTTAGCATTCCTAAAGAACATTCATATTTCATCAAGCTTCCTGATTGCCTGATGTTGTACCTAGATGGGAGTCCATCACAGAAAATATTTAAAAAAAAGGAGTTTAAGCATTAACTGTCACACGCAAAGCAGCCGCCAAGATAAGAACTTGTTTCCAAAAAACTATTCCACAGTTGAACTGGAATGTAACAAAAACAGGATGGGGTGAAGTACAACAAGCAGGTACAAAAAGCTAAGATCAGAAGCAGTAACATTTCATTCTTGAGTTAGCAAGAACATGTTCATTCTAATGGAATGTTGAACCCTCATACTGATAGATTGTAGTTGCATCATGTCTCAGAATGAGTGGCAGATACATAAGTCACCATTTCCAATTATGACATCTATGTGGGACATATCTCAGGTGAATGTTTTTGCCTTTCAGTCCGACAAAAAGAGAACCAACTCTTGTTCCAGGAGCTGAGAGAAACATCTTACACAGATGCCTTCTCCTTTTCATTGTAGTATCTTTTTCATAACTTCCCTCTTTACTCACTTCTTGCTTGAATTGTGAGGAAGATCAATGCTAGCAAGGATGGATAATTGTAAATGCTGACTTTGGAAACCTTTGTTTCCATAACAGATGATGTCTTTTAGGATCTGATAAATTGGAAAATCAATCATGAAAATTCCAGTTTTTCTCAACCTCCTTCAGGAGCTCCCTTTTCAATATTTGGGTGTCAAAAGATGAACCCTAACTGCACAGTATTTGAGATGTAGAATTTGGTTAATCACCAGAAGCTGATGCCATTCTTTTTAATACCTAGGAAGAAGTATACCAACCTTATGTATCAACTGACCTGGGAAGCTTTCCTTTATTGGTGTATAGTAGACCGTACAGCATAAATAACTTATAGGTTTCCGTGTCTCCTGTCTGTTAATTCCCTCTGGCAGCATTTGAAAGACCTCAATGCAAGCCACTTCCACATTCAGTTTTCACTTCATGGATAGGAGTTTAGAGTTTAGTTTATTGTACTTGTATGTTTCCTGAAGGCAGTTTCACTCTTTGTGAACTCTCCTGGAAGAATGGAACCTGTGGGTCAGTACTTTATTTTGGGCTAAACGGTATTTGTGCTGTAAATTTGGAGGAAATATGTTGAAGTTCTTAAACATCAAGCTGAAAAACTGCTACTTCAGATCAATTGTTTGCAGTGTTGCTGTACCCGTGTTTGTCCCAGGATATTGGAAGGACAAGCTGAGTGGGTAATGTAAAAGGGTGGTCCAATAAGTTATTACCTCACCACCTTGTTGCTTCTAATTGAGACACCTTTTCTGGGGATGTAGAAGGGTTAAACCCTGGGCATTGTTCAGCACTTCTGGTATTGGATTATCTATTTTATTTTATCAAATCTGTTCTGTAAATGTCTTTATGAAGATCTATTTGTCATCCATTTTACTTTATATGATTTCTGCTTTTAGATCATTTGTTGCAAACAGCATGACAAAGCCCTGGCTGGGATGATTTAGTTGGGTTTGGTCCTGCTTTGAGCAGGGGGTTGGACTAGATGACCTCCTGAGGTCCCTTCCAACCCTGAGATTCTATGATTCTATGATACAGTGGCCGCCTCCTCCTCCTCTTTACTATTCTTTTATATCACTTCAGGGTAAGGAATTGTTCTGTTGAATGGAAAAAGAAGACACGTCTTAACATACTAAAATTACCTGTGATAAAAATTTGTCGCCTCTTCCTCTATCCTGTGTGCTTATTTTTTGTTGTGTGTAAAGTTTCTTGACTGAGGGCAAAGGGGTTAAGTAATACCTGTTGTAAGAGTGTTTATGGAAGACACAAAAACGTTTTACCTTTAGATTCTGGAAAAAAGTCATAACATAGTTAGCAGAGGATGAGGAGGAGAGAACAGCTATAACAAACATAATTACCATTAAGTAATGTGCCATTTTCTGTAATATTTTGTAGTACTTACGCATGACGTGTATATTTCAAATTATTTTTTTTTACAGTTTTAACTGATGACTGCATGCCGTCCTTGGGAATTACTGATGCAAATTGTGTGGTTCATTTTAGTTTTCCTGCTTCTCCAAGAGTCTTTGGTGTGCGCTTACACAGCATGTCTGATAACTTCCAGAATGTACTAGAAAAGGTTTGAGTAGCTTTTAATAGGCATTTTAGTTTTGCTGGCGAACATTCATTTATTAACGGTAACATTTTGCCACGTGACTATTGAAGAACTTCTAAAGCCTAAAAATAAATTTCTTCACTTTTGCTGAAGGGTTCCTCTGTAGATCAAGTATATACAAAGGCAAAATCAATCTTATTGCTGACAGAAAGAAATGGATGCCATGCAGTTGGTGTACTGCGTTATTTAGAACACACAGAAGCTAAAATTCCACCAGAATTGTGTGACTTTACAACGGGGGTGCTTGAGGCTAAAGAAGATAAGAAACTTGCAAGGCCTCTTTGTCAGTACCTTAAAAGATCTGGTGTTTGCAAGTAAGGAAAATATAAGTTTATGCTAACAAGTTTAATGTTTTCTGCTTTGAATGACTGTTACTAGTTTTTTTTTAAATAAGAATTCCCTTTAGAGAATTGTATTCAGGTTAGATTTGCGGTCATGGTTCTTTTGCTTCCATCTGATAAGTATTCTATCATATTTAACAGTAAAAAGTGTTCATGTGCCTCCAGGGAACAGCAGGTATCTTTGGAACTTATAACATTACTTCCCTGCCTGCCAGCTAGTTTTCCTCTGATAATGAAGGGGCTGTGTGATAAATCTGTTTTCCTTCTGGAAAATAACTGTTCAATGAGCTAACCACCAACATTTTAAGAGCAAAGAACTGATAGATTATTTCATTACAGCCCTTTGTGATATTTTTCTTGTAGTAATCATCAGTATTGATTTCTTAAAATAGTTAAGTCTGAGAGTACATTTGTGATGACTAAACAATACCAATAATTCTTCAGTTTGTGCTAAAATGACCTCTTCAAGTAAATTGAACTTTTGAAGATAATTTTTATCTTCTCTTGCTTTGGTGGATTGAGGAGTGCTTAAATGTACTCACACATTAATGGATTAATATGTAGTGCTTATTGCAGTTGGATCATATCACAGATCAGATAGTAAAAATAAATAACCCTAAGTAGTGAATTTTCATTTTAGTGCTTGTTTTTTCTGCTGCTGTTGAGTTCCACATCACATTTCTGCAATCTCTACTTGTCCCTTTCCCCCCTCCCCAAAGTTTGTTGTTTCTCATGTTTCTTGTTAAGTTTCTGTCTCAGTTATGGTTTTTACAAAATTTTAGAGTTTTTAAGCTTTCCTGAAACCATAGTCTAAACTATCTTTTGAGTTCTCCATCTTGTCCATAAACTGTTTTTCTTATGTGAATATGCAGGGATATGAGAATATGTCCAGATCGTCATCAAGTTCGCTTACAAATAGACTTACCCCAAAAGATGTCAGATAACACTATACCAATGGCTGGATGTGTCACAGTAAGTTATTAGAATTTATCTTGTTTAACTCTGCCAGTATTCAGGTTTGATGGCTAGTTGGCACTCTTATGTAACATGATTTGACAAGTAACAGCATCAACAGAATAACATGTATATTTGGTCCCTTGTGTGTTCTGTTTCCCCATAGCTCTCCTTTCTGTCCTAATTTCTTTCTTTAGTTCAGGGAAGTGAACAGGTGGTCTTGACTGCTGCTGTTCACAATATTCACATAAGAAAAAGAAGGGCAAAAAATACTCTCAATTCCAGTGACTGCTTAAGCCCACAGTAATAACCCTCATCTGTTTGTGGTGGATGGAGTGTGCTGCTCACCTGAAGGGTTTGCAGTAGAGGTAAGCAGTGTGACAGCCTTAGGCCAGGTCTGTGCCCAAAAGTTAAATTGATCCAGCTGTATTGCTTGGGTGTGTGAAGAATCCCCCTTCACCTCCCAAGCCATGTAGTTAAAACGACCTAACCCCAGAGTAGACTGTGCAAAGTCAACGGAAGAATTCTTCTGTCAACCATGCTACCGCATGTCAGTGAGTTGGACGAACCCCTCTCTTCACTGTAGTGAGTGTCTACTGAAGCGGTACAGTAGTGCTGCAGCTGTAGCATTTCAAGTGTAGACAGGCCCTTAGTTTGAAGTGATGGTGGGTCTTGTGAGCATCCTCAGAGTTCACCTGTGGCTTTTATTACTGCATCAATAAAGGATCTGCAATGAGACAAATAAAGGTTCAGGCCTCCTGTGTTGAGGCCATTCTATGTCAGGCCTTCTAGAAAATGAGGCCTCATTCCTAACCCATTGGATAAAGGAAACAGGAGTCCTATAAAGGACTGCTGATGCTGTATTACTACTGTTTTGTTTTTTTTGTTTTGTTTGTTTTCCAGTTACTACCTCTTAGCCATTATTCAGACTATATGGGCTTGGTGAAACTGTTTATGCGTCAGCATTCTTCTGAATAAGGAACTTAATTCTTTATTTCCATTGTCATATTAGTTTGTGCCAGAACCTGGGCTGCACTAAAATAGCTTTGGCTCTCCAAACCAGAAATGAAGTTCAGTGTGGGAAATGGTATTTTTTGCTGGATGAAAATAAACTGTTATTAACTGTTTCAATAGAAGTATGATTATTCATGGATACAAGATGGTCACTCCAAGTAAGCTAAGGAAATTGTACCACATCTCAAAGAAATAGAGATGTTGTTATGGGGTCATTCCCATTAGCTGGCCCCAGCACAGCATCTCTAAAGACCCATTAGACATAAAGGTGGACCAGACTTCTAAAACCAGACTTCTGTGTTTTATTGTCCATCTTGCCATATATGTGGCCAGGACCATATCAGAGTAGATAGCAGATATTCCCCCAGTAGAGTAGCTAGAAGTCACCCCAAAAGGACTTCAAACCAGTAATTCTCCAGGGTTCTGACATTTGGAAGGTCTTCTCTAAGTCGGATATGGTGGCATGCTTCATCCCTGAAAATATGAGGTTCCTAGCCTTGCTTAGATGGGACCCTGTGGGAGACTACTGAAAATAAAAATTCTTCTTTGAATCTACACGAGCTTGGAATCTTCAGTAGCAGTCTGTCTGAGCTGCACATATGCCCTGTGCCATCTCATGCTCCTGTGTGAGGGCATAAAGGACAGAGCAGCCATGCCCCTCTGTCAGGAAAAAGATGGGAAAGACCCTCTTTACAGTGCTGTGAGGCTCTTGGCACCAGATGCCATCCGGATGGATATAAATCCCCAGGGTTTAAACCCTGTCCATTATGCAGTTGTCCTATGGCCTTAGATGATAGGTACAGCAAATGCCTATTCTGCCAAGGGGAAGGACAGTCTCTGATAAGTGCTCAATCTGCCATTGCTTTTTGCACCAGAAAATGGACATACATGAGTCTCAGATTATATCTACATGAGCGGTCCATAAAAGTCACATCCAAACCTGCAGAAGAGACATCCACTAAGCTGGAGTTGACTAGGCTGTTTATGGCAGGTGCACCAATAACCAGGATGCACTTGGCTTCATTGGTGAGAAGAAACCATTTAAAGGCACCAAAACCACCGTATCTGTAGGGTAGAATAGGGCACTAATACTGGTCCCAGCACTAGACTTGTAGCTAATGGCACTGATTTTTCTGGAGGCGAACTTCATCTTGCCAACTCCCAGTCACTCCTTTTTCCCTACATCAAGTCAAGAACCTTTTCCCATCAGTTTAGAGAGAAACCCTAGCAGAGTTTCTGGACAAATTCTGTACCAAATGCTGATGTATGATTGACAATGGATTGGTCAACCTGAGTCTGGATGGTACCCTAACTTGCCACTTGAGCCCACTGGCCTTACTGGGACCTACCCTACCATATGTTCAGGAGTGGACCGCTGTAGCATGTCACTAAGAAGAGGCTCTAGTGGCCAGACCCCCATGTCAGAGATGGAAGAAGCCCCTTGTGGTGGTGCAGATGCACTCCAAATACCTTCTCTACCAAAGGAGTCTTCGTATTCTCCTGATGAAGCATTCGCTTTGGCCCTGACATCAACCTACATGATTTTAAGACCTTCCAGGACTTGCAGACAAAGATGGACAAAACCTTGAACATCCAGACAATGGTGAACTATGAGAAAATTTGACATCCTCAGTGGTATCAAGAATTGTTCTCCATTTAATGAGAGGTGTAATCGACCTAGTGAAGGGGAGTGTGGCACTCTCTAGCCTTACTCCCCTCCAGCCCACAGCCAGTAGAGAAACACTACCAAGTATCCCTTGTAGTCTTGAACAATTATAGGCACATCTGACCTCAGGATCTTTAGTAGTATCCAGCAAAAGACCGGGTCCAGCAAAAGGATCTGAAAAACAAGGACTGCCAAAATTGGGCCTTTTCAGTCAAAAGACTTAGAACTAACTGGGTTATGGCTTTGTACTTTACAGGACAGATTTCCACATTGACATCCATCTGGTCCACAGGACGTATCTGAGATTCTTTTTTGAATGGTTAAACACGTTTTTTCCACTCAGGCATATTTGTGCAGCCCATGTGCTGAAGCTGAAGAGTTTTCGCAGCACTACCTGTCAGGCGGTGCATGCATCCTGACATCCTTGTAGCTCCTTCTGAGGTTATATCGGGATGCTGCCTCCCTGACTCTCCATTTTATTCTCATTGCCCATGGCCTGAGTTTGAGCTCCCCCTGCAGTTTTCCTCATGGTTTTTTTTTTTGTGTAGTCTGTCAGTTTAGAACTCTACATGATTGGCAAATAGTACACTTTTGTTTTATTTTGTTTTTATTTTTTACTTCGTACCGTATGGTATTATTTAGTTAATTTTGATGTTACGCACTGGTGGCATGCAGCACTTGCTGAGCTTTAAGTACTGAGCATTGTGTGGGGTGTCCATCCTGAATAGTGAGTTCCATATGTGCTGCCTTTTTTGTCTTCATGAGGGATATATTGAGAGGTTCAATGTCTGCCTCTCTTTAAAGAAAAGAGAGCAGATTTCCAGAGACCTGTGCCTCAAACACTACCTGGGGAGAAGGCAGTGAGTCCTGCCTCAACTTCTGGGCCCTGGAGGAAACACTGCAGACCACAAGTGTGGCTATGGTTGTCTCTAAGACTCCCCCTGGAATTGGACTCTTTGCCAGAGAGAGAAAGGGTTTGGTTTTCCTCTCCAGGGCCTCCCTGAAAGAGGACACACAGGGCAAACCAGTATCTCTTGTCCAATATAATGGCTGGTTAGATCCATGCATGTTGTATGCAGTAATAATGAGCATTCCTATCTGTAGAAATGACTACCAATTTGCTGTATTTTCCTTCATTCCATAACACAAGAGAGGCATTTTTGAATGGTAAACATTGAGAGTTCCTCCTCTTCTTCAATGAAAGGACTCAGAACATCACTGAGACTCTCCAGGTATCCAGGGTAGAGCTGAGCTGTCAACCCATGTTTCCCCAGTACTGTGGCAGGAGGATCTGTGTCATACTGTTGATTTTTCAGTACTGTTTTCAGGGTAGCTCTTGGTTCCCCTAACAATGGATGCTGTTTTGGGGCAGATATTATTGGTATTAAAAACCCTGTAAGCTTCAAATGCAGGAAAGGTTTGTTTTGCCTCTCCATTCCAGACTGTCTTGTGGTACAGGAGTTCATTGCATTGTCTCCTGTGTTACCAGGTCTGTCTTCAGTTCTGACGCGGAGACTACTAGTTGTACCGATGTTGGTTCCAGACAAGAAGTATTGTAGGGGCTTACACCTTCTCAGGTACTTTCTTTGGAACTGGTATACAGTGTGATGGCACCGGGTACTTTCTTTGGTACTGGTATACAGTGTGATGGTATGGGTACAGTCTTTAGCCTCTGTCTCAGCACTAACAGTGTTGGTACTGGGACTACAGTTGAGTACTGACTCCAGCTTGTACCATGGCACTGAATATGAGGGGTCATTCCTGACACCAGTTAATGATGTGCCATCAATGTCTTCAGACGTGTTTGATTTATTGACTGCCACACCTGCCTTGGTACTGATGGTGGCCTCTTCACGATAGGCTACAGCTAGATTAGATTGCCGAGTGACTCCAGCAGGCTTTGTGCCCCTGGTACTTGCTCATTATTGAGATGGCTCTTTGCAGTCTGGCTCAAAGTCCTCTACTATCTCACCATTTCCTCCTAGACTCAGTTGATCTAGCAAGTCTTCTAGACTGCCTGCAGAAGGAGAGCATTGGGCTTGGGTCTGATAATTTAGCAGAGACAGTTAGTCATTGCACAGTGCTTATTGGTCCCCCATGCTCTACGCTTTGGCCATTTTGGAGCCCTTGGGGTATTTCCTGTTCTCTTAGGTTTCAGTCATAACTCAGTCTAGGGGAAGGTCTCCAGAGTGTTCAGTAGAGCAGCTTCCAGAGCCACCTAGATTGGAAATATGAAGAGATGTTGTTCCCCCTGAGCAGCTAATGGTGCAGGAGGAGCCAGGGCCTGAGGAACCAGTTCTACCACAGGAGGATCCATCTGCTTCTGCTTACCTTTGTTTCTTCTCCCCTGATTACTGAATGATTCTGGACTCTTCTCTGGTTCCAAAGGATTTTGAAGTCTCATCAGAAACTTTTGAGGAGAATCACTGTGGATTTTTCCAGTCCAGTGAGTCTCCAGATCCCACCCAGTACCAGTAGCCTGTGTCAATGTCCCCAGGTTTCAAACTTTGCACAGGCTGTAAAAGGCCTGGGCTTGTTGGTGAACCTCATTCCTGTTGTTTCAAGTGCTTGAGTGAGGGCCACATTAGAGACAGGTGCTCTGTGTCATGGCTTCAACACCAGGATGAAGAAACTGAGGGAGGAGTGCCTCCGATATATCTTCATGAAAGCTGCCCTTAGACTGGCATTTGAGCCCCCTTGGTTTTCCAAGGGAAGCTCTTTGAAGACTCCTTGCTAAAGTGTTCCTCCAATGGCCCTACTGGATGCTCTGGGGGATGCCCCCAGCATCCACATATACATCACCAAGGTCTAGCACGAGTATATCTCCCCAGAAGGGAGCACTCTCCTATTAGTACTGATAGGCTTGTAGGTACCAATCAGTCTCCTCACTCCCAGATGTAAGACTTAGCTTAGCCTGCTACAGAGCTGCAGTTGGTGTTTGGTACCACAAAATCAGCCGTGGGAATCATCTCTGTTGCTTCTGCTTCAAGCTTCCTCATCCCTGGATGGGGGTCTGGTACTGGATGCATCCTCTCTGGTGCCAGGTGACTTTTAAGGTGCATCAGGACCCTCTCAGGAGAGCAGCAACCTCTCTGGACATTCAAGTGGAGCTTGTGGAGGAGAGTACTCACAAGCTCATTAACATTCTCTATCCCTCTGTGGTAGGGAAGGTGGCCCTCCCTGCAAATGATGCCATTATGCAGTAGGCTGAAACAATCTGACAGCCCCCTTCCTGCATTCCACCAGTGACCAAACAATTGGAATGAAAATACCACACCCTAAAGGACTTGAGACTAGTTCTGAAGTCTTTGGGCCTCCAAGCTCTGGCCATAATATGGTCCTCAATATCAACCTAGACAGTAGCCTTTCATTAGGCTGACCAATCTAGGCATTCCCAGGGCACCAAACAGCAATTTTGACTTTAGGTTGAGGACCATATGCTACCCAGCCTGGGACTTACTGACTCTTCCCCACCTTTCTGGAACAGGTTATACCAGGGGTCGGCAGTCTTTCAGAAGTGGTGTGCCGAGTCTTTGTTTATTCACTCTAATTTAAGATTTCACATGCTGGTAATACATGTTAATGTTTTTAGAAGGTTTCTCTCTAAGTCCATAAACTATTGTTGTATATAAAGTAAACAAGTTTTTAAAATGTTTAAGTAGTTTCATTTAAAAATAAATTAAAATACAGATCTAATCAGTTCTTAACCTAGGGTGCATGCACCCCCTGGGACAGGGCCAGTGCAAGGATATTTTGTGCCCTAGGCAAAACTTCCACTTTGCGCCCTCCCCACCCCCGCCTTGCACATGGGTTCATTGAGGGGCAAATCCCAATAAGCCTTTATAGACCCCAGGGACCAGCCTGCCCAGGGGCCAGCCATGCTCAGGGACCCCAGACCGTGTTCCCCCCTCCCTGCCCCCCTGAACTCCTCTGGAGGGTGCACAGCCCCCCTGCGAGCCCTCCCCACCCAGGTGGCCCCCGCCCCGAGTCCACTCACTGGCTTTGCCAGGTTTGGGCCGCTGCAGCAGCTCAGCAGGGAGGAGCTGCCTTCCGGAGGGAGAGCCAGAGCGTCCTGCTTGCGGCAGCAGCAAGCCCCAGCCATGGATGAGTTGGTGTGGTGCAGGGGGGCAGCAGCCCTGCAAAGGCAGCGGCGCCGCTAGCGGGGAGCAGCCGCGCCCCCCTACCCTGGCTGTGGTCCGGCGCCCCGCCAGCGGCTTCTGCAGGCTGCAGTGGATGTATGTGGGCACCAGCCCCCATTTGCCCCCCAGCTCCCCCCTTGCCTAGGGTTACCATATTTCAACAATCAAAAGAGAGGAGAGAGCCCTGCCCCCATCCACTCCCTCCCACTTTCCACCCCGATTGCCCCAGTCAGAACCCCCAACTCCCCCCTGCTCCTTGTTCCCTGACTGCCCCCTCCTGGGACCACTGCCCCCCAGAACCCCACCCCCTATTTAAGCCTCCATGCTCCTTGTCCCCTGACTGCCCCTACCCTTATCCACACCCCTGCCCCCAGACCCCCGGGGACTCCCACAGCCCATCCAACTACTCCCCGCCCCCTGACAGGACCCCCAGAACTCCAGACATATCCAACCCTCCCCCTACCAGGCCTATGCTGGTCAGACACTGGTTCCATGTGGAGGCAAAATTCTACGTGGAGTGCTGAGGCCGTGGGAAAGGGGGGAGCTGCGGAAGGGGCAGTGGCGGTGGTGGCTCACACTTCCGGGAGCCGCAGAACCCGAGCGTGGTGAGGGGGAAGCCGGGAGGCGCGCCTGCCACTGGTCTGGGGTCCCGGCCGCTGGCCCCGCTCAGCATCTGCTGGCCTGGGGTTCTGTCCACTCAGCCGGCCACGCCCCTGGTAGTGGTAATGAAAATGGCCGATTTCCAGCATTTGACAAGGAGATGTGAGGAACTGTAGGAGGGGGAAATAAGTATGAGGAAATAGTTTTACTTTGTGTAATGGATAAAGACTGGGAGTGGATGGGCCATTAACATATTTTAGGAACATATTTCCAGCACACGTACATAACCCTTTGCACTCTAACCATACATACATCATGCAATAATATCAATTAACACTGAGTCACCAGATTTCATAAGACTTCATATACTTTTATAGTATAATAATATCGTATACTATCAGTTGATTCAATTCCTTATTCTTTGGTGTTCAGACCCCCCGTTCTCCCCTTGGGGTCTCTGGACACTGTCACAAACATCGGCCAGAATACTTCCACCTCTTTCCAGGTTTCAAACTCTGTGGGACCTCTGTTTGTCTTTTAAGGACCATCCTCAGACCACTGTAAGGAATTGCTTCAAATGCTCCGTGTATTTATGTGACCCCTTATGCCGGGCTACAGCTTAGGGCACTGCAGGCATGGCTCAAGGCACTCAGGCATTCTTAATTTCTTTAATTAACCACCTAAATAGGCTGGTATGGATCCTGGACAGTGTGTTGTCTGTGCTGGATTGATGGATGAGCCAAGATAATGTGTGCAGGGGAGTTCCCTTCTGTGCTGCCTCTCCCACCCCCCACCCCAGTCCATTACTCTAGTAATGGATGCTTAAACTGTGGATTGGAGAGTTAAACTGAGTGCCCTTCAGGCTCAGGATTTGTGGACTGCTCACAAGGCCAGGCTTCACATAAACATACTGAAGTTGCTCTCAGTATTTCTGTGTGTGTTAGCAGTTCCTGCATCAGGAACTTGCAAGGCTGTCCAGGTACTCTCCGACAACACCACAGCAGTATTTTATGTGAGCAAGGAAGGGGATGCCATGTCAGATTGCCTCTGTCAGGAGGCAGTCAAGTTGTGGAATTGGTGCATTCGAGGCTCTGTCATTCTGTCTCATTTGCTGGGAATTCAGAATGGCCTGGCAGATTGTCTGAGCAGATCCTTTAACTTAGACCATGAATGGTGTCAAGAAAAATATTGTAGCTTGGGTGTTCTGCATAGGGAGCTTTCCATCACTTGCAGCTTGTCAGAACAGGAAGAGTCCCCAGTTCTGTTCCCTGGTGGGTCACAGTCCCGGGTGGGTCACAGTCCACAGATGCTTTCATGTTTCTGTGGAACAAGAACTTGCTCTGTGCATACCTTCCAGTACCTCTGATTCCAGGGTCATGCTCATGCAAAATGATGGCAGAATGATCCTTATAGCCCCAGCCTGGTTGAGACAGATGTGGCAGTCAGACCTCCATGAACTGTCCACTTGGGATCTTTTTGTTACCAATAACCTGAGTTCTGACACAGGACCACAGCCAGGTGCTGCACCTGAATCCTCAAGGTGTTGCACCTCATGGCATATTTCATCAGTGGCTAAATGTGAAGGAGGCACATTGCTTAGTGGCAGTGCTACAAAATGTTCTCCTTAATAGCAGAAAACTTTCCACAAGAGTTAGTTACCTGGGCAAGTGGAAGTGCTTCTCCATCTGAAGTGGAGTGTAATGGACATGTGCAACACATTTCAAAGTACAGTTACAACAACGTGAGTAACCATTTTTTCTGAGTCGGTTAAAGTCCAGGCTCACTGGTGCCGTTCTCATGTGTTGGGGATCAACTCTCACGAACACATTCCCCATATTCTACTCATTCCACAGGTAATGGCCTGAAGTTGAAGCAAGAAAATAAGTGGATCGGTTTGCCAGAAGCTGGGAATGGGCGATGGGATGGATCACTTGATGATTCTGTTCTGTTCATTCCCTCTGAATCACCTGGCATTGGCCACTGTCAGAAGACAGGATACTGGGTAGACCTTTGGCTGACCCAGTATGACTGTTCTTATGTAAGACCACGCCAAGGTAATTCTTATAGGTAATTCCGCTTGGTAGAAACTCTGCTAGTTCTTGGATCTTTGTGGTCTCTTGATTCAATCTCCATGGCCTCTGCCTCCTCTCCCAAGTCTTCTGCCCCAGCATTGCAGATGGACATTGTACCCAAATCTAAACAGCTGGAATCTTACGGTATGGCTGTTGAGTGGTTACATCAGGCAGAGAAAGACTGCTCAGTGGCAGTTTAGGAAATATTGCATAATAGCACAAAATAATCCACTAAATCCACTTAGTTTGTGAAGTGGAAGCAATTTTTAATCTGGTCTACTCTCTGGAGTATACCTCCAGCAGAAGCTAATGTTTTAGAGTACTTATTAAATTTCATCTCAGTCCTTTCTCTAAGCTCCCTGAGAGTTCACCTAACAGCAATTTCAGCTATTCACCCTCCCATTCAGGGAAGATTGGTTCCCCTCCCCCAACCCTATAGTCTCCAGATTTTTTTTAAAGGGATTGTGTGAGTTTTCCCCTGTTCAGGATGTATTACCAGCATGGGACCACAATGCTGTGTTGATGGGTACACCATTTAAGCCTATTGGGTACCTGCTCTTAGGTGAGGCAAAATCAGAAGACATCCTTTCTTATTGGCATTATGTCAACCAGAAGAGTGGGAGAGCTTTTCAGGTTCTCCGGCAGGACAGCCACATACAGTATTGCTTAAAGCTAAAGTAGTTTTGAGGCCACATCTGCAGTTTTTAGCTAAAGTGATTTCAGCTTTTCATTTGAAACAGTCACTATACTTAATGATTTTTCCCCCAAACCACATTCATCTATTTTGGATGTCAGATGACCATTAGCTTTCTATCTGGACAGGACCAAGACTTTCAAGCTATCTTCCTGCCTATTTGTTTCATATGATGACAGAATGAGAGCTCTACCAGTGTCAGCACAATTTCCAGGTGGATTAGTTTCTGTATTACTTGGTAGCAAACACCCATCCTCCACAGAGACTGGCTACATTGGTAGCTCTTTTAAAGGATGTCCCTTTACTGGATCTTGTAGGGCTGGTCCTTGGTGCATCCCTTCCCTCATCATTAGGCAGTCACAATTGCTTGGAGATTGTATACAAACTCTGGAAAGGCAGTGTTGCAGTGATTATTTAAATATATTCTGACACACACATCCCTGATGATACTGTTTGTGAGCCACCTGTGTGGAATGCATGTGTGGATCCACTCGACGAAGAAATGCTTACTTACCTGTGTTTTAACTGTTGCTTTTTGAGAAGTTGTTGTGCACATATGTTCTGAATTCCACGACCCGTGCTCCATCCCATCCCATCTGCATCGGAGTCCTGTTTTGCCATGTTTTGATGCAAAGGAACTGAGGAGGGTCAGGGAAGTGCCTCCCTTATATAGCTTTGGGAGAGGCCACAAGAATGTGCAGGGCTCATATGACACTCTTATGGGTAATGCTGCAGAAAACTTTGGTTCAGGTTTTCTGGATGCCCACACATCCTTGAGTAGAATACACATGTGCAACAACATCTTGAACAACAGTTAGAGTACAGGTAAGTAACTGTTTCAGTGGAGCCAAATCACTAGAAGTACAAAGTAACTGCCTTTCAGATTCTCCCTGGTTCCAAGAGTCTCTTGGAAAATGCCTTTCTGTGGTGGCTGCACACCCACGAAAGAAGAAACATCTATGTCTGGCTATATCTAGGCAAGTTACTGATCAGAGGTGGATCCCACAAGCAAAATCTGATAGTTCTCAACTGCTTGTTCCCTGCTTCTCTGGGCCTCGTGACGAATTGGAAGAAACAGACATTCATGCCATCGCAGATGATAAACTTCATATGGTCCAGGTTAGATTCTGTGGTAGTGAGGGCTTACTTGTCAGAGGACACATTTCTCTCACTTAAGTTACTGCTGAACATAGATGCCGACTCCAGCGCCGGAGCACCTACGGGGAAAAAATGATGGGTGCTTAGCACCCATCGGCAGCCCCCTATCAGCCCCTCCCCAGCGACTCCCACATGCCAGCAGGCCCTATGGATCAGTGCCTCCCCCTCCCTCTCCACGCCTTCTGCCCACCACAAACAGCTGTTTTGCATCTTGCAAGAGTCTGGGAGGGGGTGGAGGAGTGAGGACGCAGCATGCTCAGCAGAGGGGGCGGACTGGTGGGAAGAGCTGGGGCGGGGCAGAAAGAGATGGGAAGGGTGGAGTGGGGGCAGGGTCTGGGGCAGAGCCAGGGGTCGAGCACCCCCCGGCACTTTGAAAAATCAGCGCCTCTGCTGCTGAACACTGTGAAATCACAACTGGCAGTGATGGAACCGAATTGCTTTGTATTATTAGTCCATATGTTTGTGTATACATACATGACCCTGCTTGCCAGACTTCACCTGAAGCCTCTACAGCTCTGGCTTAGGTCAGTCTACTCTTCTGCAAAGCAAGAAAGTCCTATTACCGCTTCATGTCCTCGCAGTGCTGGACTTGTGGCTGCATCCAGACAAGGCCCAAAAATGAGTACCATTCATGACCCTGTCCCAGCAGGACATTAGTCATGGATGTGTCAGGGATTGGAGGGGAGCCCACCCAGACCATCTACAGAAACAAGGAGGACACAAGCCTGCATATAAACACTTTACAACACGGTGTTATAGTAAAGTGTGTAGCTTTCCTCCCTGTTCTGTGACAGTAGTGCGGATACAGACAGTATATCTGCTAAAGACTACATAAGCAAGCAACGGGGCACCAATCTTGTTTCTCCTTTCCCTCTGCCAGTCCCCAGAGGAGACTGCCAGAGCCAGATGAGACCAGCTGCCTATTGACTGGGGAGGGATATTGCAGGGGAGGGATAGCTCAGTGGTTTGAGCATTGCCCTGCTAAACCCAGGGTTGAGAGTTCAATCCTTGAGGGGGCTATTTTGGGGATCTGCTTTGAGAAGGGAGTTGGACTAGATGACCTGAGGTCCCTTCTAACCCTGATATTCTATGATTCTATGACTGAGGCAGTTTTGGCTGATAGACCTGTTACATATGTCCATGAAACCACTGGCCAGGCTTTCAGACCTTTCGTTGCAAGATCGGGGTCAGGTATTGCTAGACTCAAAAATGGTGCATGTGGTCGCCTGGATGCTGACTGGTTGAGCGCCATGGAAAAAAGAACTGCTCCTCACAAGATCAAGAAATCTTGGCACAGGATAAAAAAAAATGTCTGAGAAAGACTTTTTCCAAATAGAAAAGATTCTTGATATGGGCTTCCATAAAGGACTGGAGCTGGTGCAGGCACCGTACCAAAGATTCTTGGTGGTGGGCTGCAGTTAAAACATTCTAGATTTTCTTTTAGCTTTGGCAGGGTTCATTTGGCAGCAATATTGGTACATTGTCTGCCAATACAATCACTCTTAGTCTTCTCCCTCTGGCAGTATCCAAGTTTTTCAAGAACCTAATGCAGAGGTGGACAAACTACAGCCCGTGGGCCACACCTGGCCCACAGGACCATCCTGCCCGGCTCTTAGCCTCCCCGGCCGGGAGCTCATCTCCTGGCCCCTCCCCAGCTGTCCTCCCTTCCCTGCAGCCTCAGCTCACTGTGCCGCCAGCGCTCTGGGCGACGGGGCTGCAAGCTCCTTCCAGGCAGTGCGGGAGCATGGCTGGCTCCGGCCAGGCCGTGTGGCTGCCAATCCTGCCGCTTTGAGCAGCATGTTAAAGGGCTGAGGAGTGGGGGGGGCTGGATAAGGGGCAGAGAGTCCCAGGTGCAGTCAGGACAGGGAGTGGTTGGATGGGGCAGAGGTTCTGGGCAGGGAAGGTCAGGGGACAGAGAACAGAGGGAGGGTTGGATAGGCATGGGAGTCCTGGGGGGATGGAGGAGTGTCAGGGGACAAGGAGCAGAAGGGGTTGGATGGGTCGGGGGTTCTGAGGAGGGCAGTCAGAGGGTGGGAAGTGGGACGGGGTAGATAGGGGGTGGGAGCCAGGCTGTTCGGGGAAGCACAGCCTTCCCTACCCGGCCCTTGATACAATTCCAGAACCCCAATGTGGTCCTCAGGCGAAAAAGTTTGCCCACTTCTGACCTAATGCATACTTACCAACCTGTCAGATAATCTACTCCAGCATGAAACCTCAGCATAGTCAATTGAAAGCTTTATGGACTGCTCCATCTACCATCTTATTCTCAAGGTGGTCTATTTGGGGGGGGGGAGGGTCATCTTGGCCAGAAGAGTGAGTGAGTGTCAGGCACTCGTGGCCAAGCCCCTGTATACCTCATTCCATAAGGACAATGTGGTACTGAGCAAAACTTGCGCTCAAGGTGGCTTCTGAGTTCAGCTTAAACCAGTGAAATAATTTAGCTGTGTTCTTCCCCAAAACATTTTTCACACAAAGAGAAAAAGGTTACAGGCTTTGGATATATTCAGATTTCTTTGATATTACATTGGCAGGATCAAATCTTTCAGAACTGACCCCTTCCCACCCTCCCAGTCTGGTCTATTTGTGGCAATAGCTGGCTGCTTTAAGTGCCAACCTATTTCATTGCAAGGACTATCAAAATGGCTTACTCATTGCATCTCACTCCATCAGATGGCTGGTGCACCTCCACTACCTACTACTAAGGCTCAGTCTGTTGTAGGAGCAGCAGTGATCTGTATCCTATGTATAACCTGTATGCTCAAAAGGTCTGTTACATTTTCCCCCACTTTTGTCTCCCCTCCCTCTTCCTCCTGGAATGCTTGTGGAATGAATGGGCTGCTTGAACAGCTGGAAGATCAGAAGAGCTCCCAGGTAGACAAGCTGTATGGGACTCTAATTTAGGCAGCGATCACACACCCAATGCGTGGACACTGCCCGAGGTTGGAGTGTGACCAACTAGATGCAGCCAAGTCATCTCTAGTTGCAGGCCATGAGGAGCAGGTCCTTTAAAGGGGAAGGGGCCATGTGCTCAGAAGTGCACTCACAAGATTGTACCTCTCGTGAAGGCCCTTTGCCCGGACCACCTGGCCAGTGGTTCCCCGCATTGCATTCCATCATATCTCGGGAAGACTTAACCTTCATCGCACCGTCCATCACTGTGCTGTGGAACACTTATCTTGAAGGATCCTGACATCTCCTGTGCCATGCCTGTCCTGGGAGTGTGAGTATGCGAGTGAGAGTGTGAACCCCCCCTTCTTTTGAGCTTAGCTATCAGTATAATAAACGTGCTGCTTTCTGCCAAACTCTGGTGGATCATTAGTCCTCCCTTACTAGCTGGCCCAGTTTCGGGTAACACAGTCCGCCAGGCAACATCCTCGGCCTACTTCTGAAATGTGCCTGTATCTGAGATCTGCAAGGCAGCTATGTGGAGCAGTCACTCATGTTTGTCAGGCGCTATGCACTGGACTTAGCTACTAGATCAGAGGCCAAATTTTGGAGAGTAGTACTCCAATTTTTAATTCGCTGATGCAGCTAATACGCCTCATTTCCATCATCCTGAGAGGATATTTACTGCTTGCCAGTCACCTAGAGTTGGATCTGTAGTGATGCAAATTAAAAAAAAAAAAAAAAAAAAGTACTTACCCTACAGTAACTGTGGTTCTTAGAGGTATTGTAATCAATGAGGATCCTACAAGCTGCCCTCAGCAGACACAGGCTTTGAATTGTGAGGGGAGGGTCAAGGGCACTACTACTCAGAAAAGATTCCAAGTTTGGGCTCTTGAGGCATAAGCGCATCTACAGTGGAATCCGCGTTGCCAGCATCTCAAAGAAGCACACTTACTGGAGGGTAAAGTAACTGTTCTTTTAGCCTGCCTTCTTCATTAGTCTAAGTAATTCAGAATCCAAAATCAAGTTATTTGTGGTGGTGTTATAATATGGCATCTACTAGATGTGCAGACTAGAACTGAATCAGGAGGTATAGATAGTGCACTAATTTCTTTACTCATTTGAAAAAGGAGGGCTAGAAATCAGCAATCAATAAATTCCTAATAGATTTTCTTATTTTACTGTGCATACACCAACAAGAATCTATATGGCTTGTGTGGCCTTCGCAGGTCACTTAATCTGTGTGTTTGGTTCCCTGTCTGTAAAATGGGGACAGTACTTCTCTCTCAGGGATGTTGTGATTGTTATTGCTTAGTAATTTGTAAATGTAAAATGCTGTACAGTTGCTAGATAGTATTAAAATATTGGTTATCATTTTAAAGTGTATTTGTGCCAGATTGAAGGTCTTGCTCACCAGAACAAGTACATCCTTGCCCAGATAATCCTGCCATTGACTCTGTGGGAAAGGAATCACTACTGGGATTAAGCTGAACTGTCTGAATTGCCTGTTCAGTTTTTTAACACCTCAACCAACATGGGTGCAATTCAGTTCTTGGCCTCTGTACAAACCTGGAATATACTATGAACTGATAGTGTGGTGTTGGCTCTTGCAATATGAACACCTGTCTAGTAGAAACTGAACTGATGCCCAGCTTGTAGCATTCCTTTCATGTAGGCTACTGTTCTTCGAGTGCTTGCTCATATCGATTCCAACTAGGTGTGTGCGCGCTGCGTGCACAATCGTCGGAAGATTTTTACCCTAGCAATACTCTGTGAGTTGGTTGAGGCACCCTCTGGAGTGGCACCTTTACGGCACTGGATATATGCCTCGGCCGACCCAGCACCTCCTCAGTTCCTTCTTACCGCCTGTGACAGTCGTTGGAACTGTGGAGCGCAGCTTAGCTGATCTCCACTCTCCCTAGCATTCGCTTTAGTTAATAGTGTCTGATTTAGTTGTTAATAGTTGCTTATAGTTGTTAACAGTTGTGAATTACTAGTATAGTTAGAATTAGTTTAATTAGTGGGGGGGAATGGGGTCTTCTCCCCTCTCCCCTATCCAGGTACCCAGGCCCATGCCTGGGTCTCTGGGCTTCAAATCCTGCTCGGCTTGCAGGAGGCCGATGCCAACAGGAGATCCCCACGACTCTTGCCTAAGGTGTCTGGGGGAATTCCATCATGCAGACAAGTGCCGCATTTGCAAAGCCTTCAAGCCGAGGACCGGGAAGGAGCGGGACTTTAGACTGAAGCAGCTCTTTATAGAGGCAGCCTTAAGCCTGGTTCCTTCCTCTGCGCGCTGAGACCCGGCACCGTCGTCCTCGGTACAGAGTGCCCCTGTGGCACCAACTGGTCCGGCACCATGTTTGGACTCTCCATGGTGCAGGTCTTTATCTCCAACGAAGAAGCAGCCCAAGCAGGTGCCGGCCACTTCTTGTTTGTTGGTGCAACAGCCGCCGACACTTCCTGCCCCTCAGTTGAAGCCACGTCCATTGCTGGAGCGCATAGGACAAATATTGGCTCCTGCACCATCGACTCCGGCGCCGCAAGGGCCATCGAGTCCGGTGCACGTAAGCTCCCTGGGGCACACAGCATTCGAGCTAAAACTACCCTCTACACCGGCAACCTTTTCAATGGCGCGGGACTTGATGATGCTCACAGAGCTGACTCCTCTGCAGCTCGCAGCACCTCGAAGGGAAAGCCATCCCTCATGTGACCACCTTTGCCAAGTGAAGAAAGATGACACTGGTCCTGATCTTCTTCCTGGCACCCATCACGGTGTCGCTTGCAGTCTCGGTACCATTCTTGTTCTTGGCGTCAGTCGTACTCACAATGCTGCTCCGACTCGCGGAGATCCAAATTGCGTTATGACCGGTACCAATTGGACTTCTGGCACTGCTCCCGGTACCGGTCAGAGCGGCACTCAGCCGATCTGGAGGTCACCATCGAGATCCAGATCAGGCTCCCGGTACCGATACGACCGTAGGCACCGATCAACATCTCGGTACCGTTCTGCCTCACGGCACTGGTCCATGGCACCGTACAGCACTGGCGTACTCTGCACTGGCGTGTACAGCACCGCCTTGGCCATCTCACTCTGCCTCTGCGTCGTTGCGCTCGCTAGGTGGCTACTACACCCAGGACCAAGGCGAGGGCGGTACAAGCCAGTGGCTAGAAGGCCAGGACCTGAGCCACGAACCCCCACAGTGGTCCTTTTGGATCCCCTGGGCATACCGTCAGGCCCAGGGAGCTCCTTTTGGGGGCTTCCCTTTCCACTCCTTTGGAGCCCTGAGTACTGGAGGCCACTGTGTCTCTTTCCCCCCCCCCCCCGGAGGCTCTGAGACGACTGCTCCAGCGCCAATGCAGGCCCATGCTCCTAGCGTGATGGACCTTGAGCAACAAGATCCTCCACAAGAGGAACTCGTGCAGGATCCCTTAGCCCCAGGAGTATCTTCCTCGCCCAATGAGGCAGTGGTGGGGACTACGGTTTCAGGTCCTCCTCCTATGGACCTCCACGCTCACCAGGAACTGCTCCGCAGAGCGGCGCGCAATATGAACCTCTAGGTAGAGGAGGTGGTGGAGGTAGAGGACCCCGTGGTAGACATTTTGTCTGTGGAGGCACCGTCCAGAGTTGCCCTCCCCATTGTATCGAACCATACAGGCCAATGCCAAGATAGTTTGGCAATCGCCAGCCTCTATTCCACCTACTGCCAAAGGGGTGGAAAGGAAGTATTTTGTTCCTTCAAAGGACTACGAGTACCTCTATACACTCCCCCAACTGTGCTCCTTTGTCATGGCTTCGGTCAACGAGAAGGAACGGCACAGTCAGCTGGCCCCGGCGCCTAAATCAAAGGACGCTAGACGCCTAGACTTGTTTGGGCGCAAGGTGTACTCGGCCAGAGGCTTGCAGCTCAGGGTGGCCAACCAGCAGGCACTCCTAAGCCGATATGACTATAATTTGTGGCACTCTATGGAGAAATGCAAGCAGTTGGTTCCACAGGAGTCCAGAGAGGAATTTGGGGCTATAGTAGAGGAGGGCAAGAATGTGGCCAGAACCTCCCTACAAGCCTCTCTGGAAAAGACTTAACAGCTAGGACCCTGGCCTCGGGCATAGCCATACATCGCATCTCATGGCTGCAGGTCTCTGGCTTACCACCAGAGTTACAGCAGACCCTCCAGGACCTGCCCTTTGATGGCCAGGACCAATTCTCCAAGAAGACAGACTCAAGGCTGCAGAGTCTGAAGGACTCGAGAATTATCATGCGCTGTGTGGAAATGCATACCCTAGTAGCGCAGAGGAGGCCCTTCTGACCACAGCCTCAGAGGAGGAGGTTCTGGGAGAGTCAAGGGGCAAGGGCTTTTATTCCCACTACTTCCTAATCCCCAAGGCCAAGGGTTTAGGAATTCTTAAGGGTTCTGTAATTCTTAATTACAATGTTATCTGAAAATGAGAACAGGCATTTGCATGGCACTGTTGTAGCTGGCGTTGCAAGATATTTACGTGCCAGATGCGCTAAAGATTTATATGCCTCTTCATGCTTTGGCCGTCATTCCAAAGACTCAACAAATTTATGGTAAAGTTGAAGTTCCGCATGGTCTCACTAGGGGCCATTATTCCTTCCTTAGATCCTGGAGAATGGTACTCCGCCCTCGACATGAAGGGCGCGTACTTCCACATTGCGATCTACCCAGTGCACAGACGCTTCTTTTGCTTTGTGGTCAATCAACTGCACTTTCAATTCACCGTCCTTCCTTTCGGCCTATCCACGGCCCCCAGGGTGTTTACCAAATTCATGGCTGTGGTGGCTGCCTCCCTTTGTCGACAACGATCCAAGTGTTCCCATATCTCGACCACTGGCTTATTTGGGGTCGCTCCGGGGATCAGGTGCAGTCTCATGTTCAGCTCACCATGAACATATTCAGTCGGCTGGGCCTCCTGCTTAATGTTGTGAAATCCACTCTGGTACCAACCCAGAGGATTGAATTCATAGGGGCAGTATTAGACTCAAGCCTAGCCCGGGCAGTTCTGCTGGAGGCACGCTTCCAGTCCCTGTAAAAGCAGCAAAGAGTCTTGTGGCACCTTATAGACTAACAGACGTTTTGGAGCATGAGCTTTCGTGGGTGAATACCGACTTCATCGGATGCATGCGACATGCATCTGACGAAGTGGGTATTCACCCACGAAAGCTCATGCTCCAGAACGTCTGTTAGTCTATAAGGTGCCACAAGACTCTTTGCTGCTTTTACAGATCCAGACTAACACGGCTACCCCTCTGATACTTCCAATCCCTGGTGAACATCATCCACAGCCTGCAAAGCTTCCTGACCTCAACCGTGAAAACATGCCTATGCCTCCTGGGACACATGGCCTCTTGCACGTTTGTGACCAGGCACACAAGGCTGTGACTACGTCCACTCCAAGCCTGGCTATCAACAGTATACCATCCAGGTCGGGACAGCTTGAGCATGGTGGTTACCATCCTGCCAGGAGTATTAGCCTCTATAGGCTGGTGGCTGGACCCCAAATCAATGTGCGAAGGGGTACCATTTCATGCCCTGCAGCCCTCCGTGTCCCTAGTCATGGATCCGTCATCTCTGGGATGGGGAGCCCATCTCGGGAACCTCCGTACACAGGGTCTATGGTCAGCAGGAGAGTTATCTCTGCACATCAGCGTACAAGAACTCAGAGCAGTACGCCTGGCGTGTCAAGCATTCCGAGAGCGCATTCAAGGCCGTTGTGTTGCAGTCCTCAAGACAACACTATGGCCATGTTTTACATCAACAAGCAAGGGGGAGCCCGATCATCACCCCTCTGTCAGGAGGCCACTTGTCTGTGGGAATTCTGCATAGCCCACTCGATCCATCTAGTGGCGTTGTTTCTCCCAGGGGTCCAGAACACCTTAGCAGACCACCTCAGCAGATCATTCCAGGCTCACGAGTGGTCAGTTTGCCTGAATGTCATCCACTCTGTCTTCCTGAAGCGGGGCTTTCCCCAATAGACCTATTCACCTCTCACGAGAATCGGAAATGCCAGGTGTAATGCCCTCTCCAAGGGTGCTCTCCGGGTTCCCTGTTGGACATTTTCCTAATTCAGTGGAAGGATCACCTGTGCTATGTCTTTCCTCCATTCTCACTAGTCCACAGGGTCCTAAGCAAGCTGCGGAGGGACAGGGCCCGTCTGATTCTGGCCGCCCCAGCATGGCCCAGACAGCCCTGGTATACCACTTTCTAGAGCTGTCGGTGGACACCCCGATTCCACTCCCGCTGTGGCCACTCAGGATCACAGTCGACTGTCATCCCGACCTGCAATCTCTCTAGCTCACAGTGTGGCTGCTGCATGGCTAAATCACTCTGAGCTGTGCTGTTCTCATTCGGTCCAGCAGATCCTTTTGGGTAGCAGGAAACCCTCTACCAGGTCCACATACGTAGCCAAGTGGAAGTGGTTTTCCTGCTGGTGCGCCCGGAATCATACGACCCCTCTCTACAGACGTCAGTACGTATCATCTTGGACTACTACAGGAGATATGTAGAGCAGCGACTTGGTCATCAGTTCATACCTTTGCTGCCCACTATGCGATAGTGCAACAGTCCAGGGGTGATGCCACATTTGGTTCAGCGGTCCTTCACTCCACAACATCTCACTTTGACACCACCGCGTAGGTAAGGCTTGGAAGTCACCCAAGTGGAATCGATATGAGCAAGCACTCGAAGAAGAAAAGACGGTTACTCCCTCACCTTTGTAACTGTTGTTCTTCGAGATGTGTTGTTCATATCCATTCCAAACCCACTCTCCTTCCCCTCTGTCGGAGTAGCCGGCAAGAAGGAACTGAGGGGGCGCTGGGTCGGCTGGGGCATATATCCGGCACCGTAAAAGCACCACTCCAGGGGGTGCCTCAGCCGACCCACCAAGTGTTGCTAGGGTAAAAATCTTCCAACGATCATGCACACGGTGCGTGCACACCTAATTAAAATGGATATGAGCAACACATCTTGAACAACAGTTACAAAGGTGAATAATCATCTTTTATACTGATCTGTGCTGGAATGAAATCAGTGGATTTAGTTGTAAAGGTCTGTGTAGTTTAGTAATTTAATCTCATGAGTTGTCTGTCCTCTTTAAACACTTTCAGATAGTACCTCTCCACATTGTGGATGCAACAAACTACTTCGGTCGCATAATAGATAAACAAAAGGATCAATATGCAATTCTTGATGGAGAGATGATTGAGTATTTTAAGAAAGCCAGGAATAAAGTGTCCGTTGAAATGGTGGAGAAACTAGCACTGTATGGATTACATGAAGAAGGTCTTTTTCACAGGTAAGAGATTCTGATTGATTTGGAAAGAATGATTTTAAAGAATAAAATTTATGGGTATTTTAAAGTAAGTACTTTGTATTGAAATACACCTCTACCTTGATGTAATGCTGTCCTCGGGAGCCAAAAAATCTTACCGCGTTATAGGTGAAACCGCGTTGTATCGAACTTGCTTTGATCCACTGGAATGCGCAGCGCAGCCCTGCCCGCCCCCCCGAACACTGCTTTATCGCGTTATATCTGAATTCGTGTTATATCGGGTCGCGTTATATCGAGGGAGAGGTGTATTTGTATATACCTGAAAAAACTCAGTATTCAAAGGACTGTAAGAGACCATTATTAACCAGGATTCCATGTAGTATAGTTGTTTAATATAGTTAATGCGCACAGAATGTCTCAATTAGGTTGTATCTAGCATAGTTGTAGCTCTGTCAATCCCAAGGTATTAGAGAGACAGGTGAAGAAGAGCTCTGTGTGGCTCAGAAGCTTGTGTCTCACCCACAGAAGTTGGTCCAATAAAATATTAGTTCACCCACCTTGTCTCTCAATTAGGTAGCTCATATTGTCATTTACTATGATTATATTACATTTTCATAAACGTTAAGCAAAGCCCAATAGATTAAGATTGTATTTATCATTTAATTTTTTGTAACTCTGGTACTGTATTGTATTTAATTTGGAAAATGAAAATAATTTTTTCACTCTTTTTTTTTCTCCCTTAAGGGTTCAAGTGTTGGAGATACCCCCAAAAGAAGAAAATTGTTTCATCTACAATGTTACTATCAGGTATATAGATGAAGGCAGAACTGGTCAAGTTCAGGTTCATCGGCTGTTTCACTTACCTACAAGATTTCAAATTTTGCCCCCGCAGGCTGTGGAATTTATTGTTTGTAGGGTGAAACCTATTGATAATGAAATCGAATGGAACCCTAAGGTAATCTTTCTTTAATATAGTATGTTTCTCTTTATCTCAAGTTCAGAAAGGTTATTTTTGATTCACTTAAATTGAGCCAATATTTTTGGTAGTTTATGCTTCATAGTTAATCCTTAATTTTTAGAAATTGGTGTTAAGTAAATTTCATTAATTAATTTTAAAGATCTTCCATTACTGAGAGATTTAATATTCCTGTGCCTTTTAGAAAGGATAAAAACAACCTGTTTCATAACTGTTACTTTAATCATAAATGCGCTCCAAGTGGGTAAATGCTTGGTGCTGTTTCTTTGGGGAATAAGCTCCTGAGAGGGCCCTTCTCAGAATCCAGTATAATCCTTTTTACTCCCTTTCTCTTGAAAACTTTCCACCAGTCTTCTACCAATGCAGGAAGACTAGTTGTGGCCTCTTCCAGCACCAGTCATCACTGTTCCTTGGGTCTGCCAGGAGCAATTGGAGATACAGTTTCCGATACCGTTGACCCATACTTGTATTTTCCCCATGTTGCAGTGGTAAAACATAATTCACTAGACTTCTAGGCCAGCCCCATTAATCATGCAATATTAATGTGATCTGTAATTTTGAAACATATGTCTCTTATAGTTTGTATGAGGTTTTCTCCAAAACTGTTGATACTATATGATAAATGCCCTAATTTCATTGTTGTTTATAATTTAGTAACCTAAGCTTAAAATAGATACAAAATCTGTATTTGATTTAAGATTTACTTTAAATACTATCAGAGTTGTTTTTATTAGGTTACTAGATATATTCATCACAAAATTAGAGGAAAACTTCATGAAGCAAAAATAGTGCTTGCCTTGGGAAATACAATTTGGGTTGATCCAATGGTAAGTATTAAATATAAATAGCACTATTAGAGAATATTTATCTAAATTCCTTATAAATGCCCAGTAAATGTTTTTCTCTTTGCTCTCTTTTTATTGGTATTTATGTATATATATTTGTGAATGTGTATGTAAATATACTGAGATACACTATACCATCATGTATTTTCTGAGTTTTGGGATAACTGCATAGTGCACTAGTGGCAAAGCTGCAAATAGATTACACAGGTCATCCCAAATGTATGCCAATAAAACATAAATTCTATGTGCTGCTAAGCTCCCTGTGTTTGGGTAACAATTGATCGCTGTTCTAGCTCTGGTTTATTCAGGAATATTCCTCGGTTGCAGACTCTGTGTCTGATACACATCTTGGCTATATGACACCGCAGTCCAGCTGACTTGACCCTGAACCCAGTGTCTCGCTCCTCTTGACCTTACCAGTTGCATAGATCTGTTCCTTCCAGAGCTGGGTGAGCTCTGGTGTGCCTAGTTATAAAATTCAGTTATAAAATATGTGACAGAGTAAGGAACAAACAGGCTTTGTAAAGAAACATTTTAAATAAACACAGATTTACAAAGCTTACAAGAGTGATAGAGCTGTTTAAAAAACCAAAACAAATGTTTGTGTTTACCTCCCTCTTCTTCCTCACTGATCCTAACCATCTGTTGGGTCCAAGGTCTGTCCTTGTTCAGGTGTTCAAGTCCCTCTTGCTGCTCACAGGGATTGGCTCCCTTTACACACAGAACCCCTACCGTGCTGGGTTCACGTACACAGTTCCCATGATTTCAGAGGGAGTGGTAAAGCTCATAAGAGTTATTAGAAAGTCAGTAGTCCGTGGCAAACTTGGCTTACTCTTCCTGTGTGTTCTGCATAAGGTAAGAAATACCCCCTTTTCTGGCCTTACTAAACATCTTGATGGGCTACATAATCTGACTCTCAACACAGAACACAAAGTACAGTAATATGCAAAGCGGAGGTTCTAATCCACAAAGCAGGTTTGCAGTCTTAAATGATACAAAACAAAATTAAACATATAAATGGACACAGACATTTTCCCAAAACTGTCAGACTGTGCACACAATGAAAATATGGTCCCTGTCCCAAAGAGCTTAAAGGTAGGAGTGTGTGTGTGTGTAACACACAAAATTACATTAAAAGAACATTAAGGTTTCAAAGTCAAACACTGAGAAGGTAGGAAATGCCAGAATTAAGGTTGCCTATGCAGCCTTAATTCCATTCTTTGTGAGTATGCATTATGATATATTCTTTAATTATGTGGTCACATACTGTTTTTTTCAGAGGACCCTGGCCTTATTCAGTATATTCACTCTGGTATTTTGTTTTATTTTCATTGTTTAATGTATATGGCCCCCACGCCTTACTTATTGCACACAATTCAAACCTTGCAAGGAAGATAAAATTATCAATTTCCTGATGGACTTTTCTGTGGCATTCATCACTATAGTATTTGAGTTCTTCATAAACGTTAATCTTTACAACACCCTTCCTTCTCTGTGGTTCTGAAAGTTTCTCTAATTGATGGAATTGTGTAGTACTGTAACATTGTTCATCATTAAATTCTCATAGTAGAGAAGAAGAAATTACTGAAACATTACAAGTGGGTAATTCTTTCATTTAACTAGAGATAAACTAGTTGTGTGTATTCATAGGTATAGATACACATGTGTGATGTGTATACACATGTGCCGAATGTTTTAGTTTTTAAGTTAATAGACAAGTTAGAGGTAGAATGAGTTTCTTATAAGAACAGTTGTATTTACATCATATATTTTCTTTAAGGTCCGGGTCACCAAGCTTTCAGAGTTGAAGACGTCTATAAATGAATACAATATTCGATCTGAGATTTTGTCTATGGGAATGGGAATTGACAATCCAGAACATATAAAACAACTTCAAAAGTTGTGTAAACATGCAAAAACGTTAGCTCTTGAGGAGAAAACCTTTCAAAATTTGTAAGTGATTACTTTTGATTTCAGTGCTTGATTTCTTCTTTTAATGAATGCTGTTTTTGGTCTGCAAAGAGTTTCTTAATTTGATAAACAGGATATTTATACAGTATGAATATTAGCTGACAACAGTTGACCTTTCACTTGGACATGGTGTCTACTTGATTGGTACCTACAACATGCTTGCTTTCTCTGAGAGCATTCTCTGGACTCGTATCTAGCATTGCCAAATCACAGAAAAAATTAAAAATTGTTACTGACATTCAAATGATCTGTAATAGAAATGTCAAAATTCAAATTTGTTGTTTATTGTGATGAGTAGTTCTTAATGAGTAAGTACCAAATTTCAGTATCCTCCATCAAAAGGGCAGATGAACTGTTAACATCTGAGTCATTCAT
Organism: Mauremys reevesii; assembly: GCF_016161935.1. Taxonomy (NCBI): domain Eukaryota; kingdom Metazoa; phylum Chordata; order Testudines; family Geoemydidae; genus Mauremys; species Mauremys reevesii. Next base: position 24,779,137 of record NC_052638.1, read on the forward strand.
CCATCCATTCATCCCCTGTCGTTCATTCCCAGCTTCTGGAAGTCAGGCGTTTAGTGACATCCAGACCATGGTGTTGCATTCTCGATCATCTTGGATAATAGCTATTGCTGGACCTATCCTTCATGAATTTATCTAATTCTTTCTTGAACTCAGTTATAATTTTGACCTTTATAACATCCCCTGGCAATGAATTCCACAGACTGATTGTGTGTTGTGTGAAGCACTTAGTTATGTTTGTTTTAAAATCTGCTGCATATTAATTACATTGGGTGACTCCTGGTTCTTGTGTTGTTTGAAGGGACAAATAACACTTCTTTGAGTAGGTGCAGCTTTGTATTCCACTTAGGTGTGTGCACGCCCAGTGCACCAGAGCCAGAGAAATTTGTCTAACGGTACCCATAAAGGGGTGGTGCTCACGCCTTGTGGCTGTAGCCCTCCCTTGGCTATGTGTGGCAGTGCTGCCCCAGACCTGACTCAGTTCCTTCTTTTTGCCCGTGGCTCAAGTCAGAGCTCTGTGTGGTCTCAGCCTCTCAAACTCTCAACTAGGTTTTATTTTTTCTCTTGTTGGATATAGTTAGTAACACTCTTAGTATTGTTAGTGTTAGTTGTAGTAGTTTGTTTCCCTAGGTGATGACCTCACCAGGGTTTAAACATCGTCCTTCATGTAGGGAAGTGATCCCCACACGTGATGCTTGCCCTGTCTTGGCGAGGCTCACATCAAGGAGTGTTGTGTGATCTGCAGATGATTTAAGAAACTGTTTCAAGTGGCTCAGGACCTTTGCCTTAAGCAGCACCTGCTCAAACACGCCATGAGACCTGCTTTAGTACTGAGGCGCTCGTTGCATCGAAGAGCGCCTTCGGGCTCAAGGGCCCTGCCACTTCATGTTCTGGAGCAGATGCCTCTCTGAAGAAACAGAGGGATCGTTGTTTGTCAACTGCACTGAGAAAAAAGTCGCAAAGGACCAATTGAGACCACTCCTGGTCCTGGGGTGACTTTTCTGTCTCCCTCAGGAAAAGTGTGAACCAGCACATAGTTGGTGCCAGTGCGCACGGTGGCATGGGTACCTCTAACCCTTCCCTTGTACTGAGTAGGAAGGATAGAATCACTGTAGCGTTGACTCTGGTTCCAGCTTCCAGGCATCCATTGAGTCTGGTACCGATGAGGAAGATGCCGGTACTGACTGTTTCCACATAGGCAGCTACAGACCTCCTCTGCCTTTCCGTCCTGACCTCTTTGTTGGTCCAGGACATTGCCAGGACTGCATTAACTATAGCCCTGTCAATTGAACTAGCTGCTGATCCCTCAGTTTTGTCAGCACCACACTGCACCCCAATGTTTCCTTTCCACCAATTGTGGAAGTAGGACCGGTACTGGATACAGCTTTTCACTGCCCTCCATGTTGGTACCATCAGACACTCATGTACCACTGTTCACTTTGGGACTGGCATGCTCGGTACCAAAGGTATCACCTCCATTGGGAGCGGCACTTCCTGCCTCATTCTGGGGGATGGATGAGTCAGACCGCCTGCTTGCTCTCTCTGATCTTGCTCTGCCCTTATCTCTGGGATCCTTAGGCTTCTCTGCATCTGAGTTGGAGTTGTCATCTTTCTCATCTGATGTACGGGGGTACCACTGAGCCTGCCTGTTGGGCTCCCATACACTTGTTCTGCTGAGCCAGGCCTGCAAGCCTCCTCCATACACAGGTAGGGACACACCCAGCAGTGCAGACACTGAAATCAGCACTGTATGGGAAGGCTTCAGCTAGGGAATTGCCCAGCACTCAAGTACATACCCCCTCTGGAATGTAAACTCAAAATTGCATCGTCTTGCACTTCACAGAGAATTATACAGCCTACGCTTATGAAATTCGCCCTCTCCATCAATGTGGAGGAAGGATATGCACAGCTTTTGTCGCCCACCCCCCCAGTTATGAATTCCACAGACTGGTTTTAGAGAGAAGAAAACAAGTTTATTCACTTAAAATCTATCTTTTGTAGATATTATAAGGGTTAGCAAACAGATCAAAGCAGATTATCTATCAAATGAAACAAACACGCAAACTAAGCTTAAGATACTAAAGAAATTGGTTACAAGTAGTAATTTCTCACCCTAAATGTTGTTTTAGGCAGATTGCAGAGGTTCTTGAAGGAAAGCTGCTCTTGTTTGCAGCTTAAAACTCCAGGTATTTCTTTCACAGGGCAGACATCTTTTCCAGCCTGGGCTCAGTCCTTCTTCCCCAGCCTTTGTCTTTGTTTCTTAGCTGTTTCCAGCAGTCATCCTGGGTGGGGGATTCAGTGAAGAACGAATGCTGATTATGTCACTCCCCTGCCTTAAATGGGTTTTACATATGGCGGGAACCCTTTGTTTTGCCCCTTCCCCATGGAAAAATACTGGTATTCTATAATGGAGTCCAGTACCAGGTGACGTGATCACATGACCCTTCAGTGTCAATGCAGCCACGAGTCAGACATTGTTTGTAGCTAGCCAGCCAGCCAGATTGCATTCTTTCTGGTGGGTGTTCTCCAGATGGAAACACTTTTGTAGTACAGATGTGTATAGTCAATATTCCTAACTTTAGATACAAAAATGATACATGCATAGAAATAGGATAAGCATATTCAGTAAATCATAACCTTTTTGATGATACCTCACATGACCTATCTTGCATAAAATACATTATGATTATGACACAATCATATCATATTACTGTGAAAAATACGGAAAGCAGTGTCACAATCCTCCTGCTCTCCATTGCCTGACTAGCATTGAGGGCCGCTGATGGATGGTTACTGGTACCAGGATTGGCACACATCTTGTGGTTGAGACGGGGTCCCTTGCTGGCCACCAGTGACCTCCATGGAGTCTGTGGGATGATCTTCAGTACAGATTTCCCACCCTTCGTTGCTCTCAAAGGCAAGATTGCCAGTCAGGTCTGTGGTGCTGATTGTTGATCCGTCGCAGCCCTGGCATTGGCAGTCCTCCTGCCTATGGAGCCTCCAGAGTCATCCTGCCTGTGTCCGTCAGCCGTGGAACAGGATCCGGCTTTGGCTCAGTAAAGGGCCTTGTCTTAGTCTCTGTACAGTGCTTTGGTACTGGAGGATTTTAAAGTGTACCAAAATCTTTTTTTGCATGTAGCTGTGTCCCTTGGTACCCAAGCAGAATTCTTGCAAGAGAGCACCCACAAATTGGTGGATTTTCGACAGCCGTCTGCTCCTGGGGACAGTGCATTCCTTTTACTGGCTAAGGCTCTCTGGAACATGCCATCTTCAGTAACGCCCGCAGGTGAGCGCATGAAAAGATGCTGTTTCGTTCCTGTTTAGGGATTTGAGGGTTTTACTCTCATCCAGCCCTAAATTCCCTAATCATAATTGTAGTGAACAACAGAACTTGGCAGGCAGGTTTAAGTCCACCCCCAAGGATAGGGACTCTAAATGATTGGACCTCATAGGCAGAAAGATTTACATCACCTCTTTCTTTTAGATGTAGATTGCTAGCCAGCATGTTTTGTTGTCCAAGTACCGTTTTATTAACTGGAAAGCTATGTCAAAGTTCGCAGACCAGCTGCCCAGGACCTCACGTGAGGAATTTCTGGTTTTGTCACTGAGGGCTGCTTAGTGTCTGAGTATCAGAGGGGTAGCCGTGTTAGTCTGGCGAAGTGGGTATTCACCCACGAAAGCTCATGCTCCAATACGTCTGTTAGTCTATAAGGTGCCACAGGACTCTTTGCTGCTTTTAGTGTCTAAGACATCCTCTCAGTCTGTGCTGGACATCTTGGTCAGGGTAATGGCCGCCGCGGTCACCCCTATGATGAAGGCTTCCTGGCTGCAGAATTCAGGTATTGCCCCTTATGTCCAGCAGACCAATGAGGATTTGCCCTTTGGTAGCCAAACGTTCTTGGACAAAACTGAGAAGAGACTGCACTCCTTCAAGGACTCCAGGGCTGTCCTGCGGTCCTTGAGGGTATGTACGCCGGTGGTGCAGAGGTGCCACTACACCGTCCAGCAGCAGCATCCTCTGCAGTGCATCTTTGGCCAGCCTTCCCTCCTCCAGGGCAACAGATCTACCCCAGAAAGAGGATACCACAGGAGAACCCAGTCAGGCCTGGAGTTTGGCCTATCCACACACACTCCATCAGTGCCTTCCAGGCACCCATTTTGGCTCCTTGTTGACCTTGTTCACTCAGTCGTTGCTCCTCTGTCCTCATTTCCCCCCTTTGACAGGCTGACCTGCTTTCACAATGCTTGGGGTTTGATCACCACTGACATCTGGATCCTAAGTACCGTCAAATTGGGTTAAGCCATCAAGTTCTTCTCCCCATATCCCCACATCCCTCTTCAGGGATTCCTCTCAGAGATACTGAGGTCCACTTGCGGCTGACTTTGGGAGAGGTGGAGGATGGCTTAACTTCCTGGTACCCAAATCCAAGGGAGGGGTAAGACCTATCATCAACCTTCACAGCCTCACCAATTATATTGAGTACATGAGTTTCTGAATGATCACAGAATAGACTGTCCTCCCTGCATTGCCTCAGTACCACCAGTTTGCGGTTCTGGACTTTCAGGACGTATACTTCCATGTGGAGATTTTACTGAGCCACAGAAAGTTCCTTCGTTTCGTCATGGTGGAATGCCACTTTCAGTACTCAGTGCTTCCGTTCAGCCTCTTTGGCCCCTGGGTTTTTACCAAAAGAGTGGTCATTGTTACTATGTATCTCAGGAAGAAGGGAATTCACATTTTCCTGTATCTGGACAATTGATTACTGAGGGACAGATCCAGAGAGGAAGTTCTTGCTCACATCAGGACCACTGCACTTGCTTAACTGTTTCTCATCCTCAACATTGTAAAGTCAGCCTTTGCTCCCACTCAAAAAATTGAGTTCATAGGGGCCCTGTTAAATTCCATAATGTTGAGAGCATACCTGCTCACTGTTTTTAGACAGGTATTTTTCCCTGAGTCCCTGAAGAATGAGTGGTACCTGAAGCCCTGCAGAGAGAGTCCATGAGATGATTTTGAACCTCAGGCAAGTGAACAGCTATTGGAGTAATGTTCTCAGTGCAGAACTGCCATAGTCTGATGGCCTTTAGGCAAATCAAACTGGAGAGTGCTCCCCTTTGTTGGCAGCTACAGTGGAAAGTGTTTAAGAGGGAGCCACATCTGACTTATCCTCAAGAGCAGAACTGATATTTCCTGTTTTCCATTGTACCAAACAGGTTAGTCATGGGAAATCCAGCCATGGCACAGACTGTCACCATCTGCTATAATTTGGACTCTCATATTAAAGCCAGCAATGGATGTAATACATTCTTAAGGGTTTTTTTTTTTAACTTATAATAGCCAGAGTTTTTGGGACTCTGTTTACAGGTAGTCCGGGACAGAGCTGTTATGTCTAGTTTATAAGGTGCGCTGTATTAGGTGGAAAAGGTATGTGAGGCTATTAATTGTGGAGTCCCAACCCATGCTTGTAAGAATCAGTGAGTAATTAGTAAAATTTTCATAACTGCTTGTTTTTCCTCTTTTCATAATGTCCATTTTGAATCTGCTGTGGCATTAGATGGAAGGGGATTGTGCTGTGGGTGAATGGTGTGGGTTCCAGAAATTTACCAGGCTCCAGCTCTGGCTGTCGCTTCAGTGCTTGCTCAGATGCCTGTTCTGCAGCCAGAAGGAATAGCCCTTTAAGGGATCCAAAGTCCCTCTTCCTGTGCCCAAGATACTGAAGTGGGTCCTCAGCTCTCTGGGGAAAGAAACAGGGCTCCTACTTTCTTCCCAAGATGAACTGGGGGATTCTTAAAAAGATATTTCATCCCACCAATAGTGGGACAAAACGTATCTAGGGGGCCCAAGGCTTTCAGTAAGAAGGGCCACAAGAGACCCTGCCCTCTCCACAGTTATGTGGGGACTCCTGCAAAGTAGACACAAAGATACAAAAAACATAAGCCCACAAAGGGAAGGAAAAATAAAAAAGATGTAAGAGAACTTTATCATCGTCTCAAACTTCGCATCTGCTGAGGAGGGAGAGAGCTTTCTGATTGAGACTCTAAGCAGGAAAGGTGTAAAAACACCAATTGTTTCCCTCCATCTGACTTACTAATATGTGCAGGGAGATGACATCTACCATATAGCCAGATGAGTTATTAATGACAAATCAAAGGGCAAATTAATATCTGCAGTCCCAAATCCCAGCCTGAGTCAATGATTCCCCAGTGCTCTTCCTTTTGTACATGTAATTAGGAATGAATGGAATACCCTGACAAAACACATCAGCAGATACAAGTTTAGCTCTTTTCTTACTCTTGTATCTTATACTATCACAAAAATACCAAAGATTGATGCTATGGTGGCATAATTAGCAAAGGATATAATAATCCCATCAGAAATGAATTTTTTTCCCCCAAAGACACAACTGACAGGAAGGTGGAGGGCCACCCTTATGAGGGATTTTGAGGTCTCCCATTGGCTGCTCTCAGTGTCCCTGGACACTGCAAGAGCTACATTATCCTGGCTATTAGATCTTAAGCCCTAGATGACAAGGACCGTACTGAGTACAGGTCTACTCTTAAGAAAATATTCCTGGTAACAGTTTTCATCACAGATGCCTCAATAGACTCAATGAGATTCTCAGAAAGGGCCATGGCACCCAGTTCAGCAGCCTGACGCCACATCTGCGTACTCCCTGGGACAGAATGCCCACTTCAAACAAATCCTGTGATCATCTGAGTTCATAGGCTCTCATTTGAGTGATTGTTCATGTATACATTCCACTTTAGGCTACAAGATGGCATCTTCTGGGTCCCCTGAATATAAATAGTGCCCTTATATGAGAAAGGAGTGCCCACAAACAGGCCCTTAAAATGCCTATACTGCCTGGGGGAGTTGCACATTTTCATGAAATGTGCATTTTGCAAGTCCTTTATATCCAGAACCTGAAAATACAGGAAGATATTCCTTGTGAGTAAAGCCATGAGACTGGCATTGAATCCCCCATGCATCGCTTCTTGAATCTGAAGTGTGAGCACTGGCTCACTGACTCATAGGGCCTCATCTTCAGTTCTGGTACTGAGACAGACCAAGCCTGACAAGACACTATCATCTGAGAAGACAAAGGGTGTGAAGAGTTCCAGAGGTAGATCCTTCTATCAAGGGGGCTGTTGGGAAATTCAAACTGACTCATGAATCCAGACCTACAGTCCCTCCCACTTAGGAATCATTTAACCCTTTTCAAGCATCCATGGTCCTGCATCACCATGGACCAGTCGTTGTCCATGAGCCATAGCAGGCTAGTCTGTCAAATTTCACATAGTGCCTACCTTCAAGCCTTTCTTCATCCTTCTTCAGGGATCCTTCTCACAAGTATCTATTATGTCAAGAGATCCTACTCCCTGCCTGGGGATTCTTCACTTCAGGGCATGGCTCTTTGATGGTTCTAACACCTAGAAAGCTCCTGCTCGAAGGAGGTACAAGAGGTAGTATTACACAGTAGAAAGTCCTCGACATGCTGTACTTACCTGCAAAAATGGTCCAGGTTCTGGATTTGGTGTACTTCCCAACAAATCTCCCTGACATCTGCCATTCTTCTACAAATCTTAGACTATGTACGAACTCTAAAAAGATTGGGACTATCTCTAAGCACTCTGAGTCCACCTAGCGGCTATAAGAGCCTTCCACCAACCACTAGATGGACACTCAGTGCTATCACACCCAGCCACTAAAAGATTCCTCGGGGTATAGTAAACATGAGACCTAAACCTGGTACTGAAAGGACTGACTAGGCCTCCCTTCAAATCCATGGCCACCTGTTTGCTTATATACTTCTCAATGAAAATGGTCTTTCTGATAGCAATCATCTTGGCTAGGAGAATAGATTAGAGGCTCTGATGACACAACCACCATCACGGTATTCCTTTGCGACAAGGTTATGCTCAGGCCTCACCCAAAATTCATCCCGAAGGCAACCTCCCTTTTTCACATGAACCAATTGATTCACCTTCCAACCTTCTGCCGGAAGCCTCACTGAAACAACAGGGAGCCTATATGACACACAGTAGATGTCAGATGATCCCTATCCTTCTACTTAGATAGGACAAAGGCTTCCAGGAAGTCTCTAGGCTTTTCTTTGTTGTTGTGGAAAGATCCAAGGACTCAGCAATATCAGCCCAGAGATTCTCCAAATGGGTCTCAAACTGCATTAGACCATGTTATCAAGTTCATAATATGACTCCTCCAGATGTTATTTGCATGCCCCCCACAAGGTTGATCTCATCTGTTGCCTTCCGTAAGAATGTTCTTATCTCAGAAATGTATAGAGCTGCTACATGGGCGTTTGTCCACACCTTTGTAGAACATTGTGATCGCTGGGGACTCCACCTCTGATGCTCTCTTTGGCTGCACAGTATTGTTATCTGTAACTGATCTGACTCTGAAGTCCCAGCCTACCAATAGGGATACTGCTCGGGAGTCATCTACAGTAGAACACCCATAGGGACACTACTTGAAGAATTTACTCATCTTGTGCAATCATGATGGTTCTTTGAGATGTGTATCCCTATGGATGCTCCACAACCCACCTTCCTACCCTCTACTTGGGAGTTTTTGCCATTGACTCTGCAGTAGAGAAGGAACTGAGGGGTGTTAGCCCACATGCTCTGATTAGCCTTGTAGCAAGGCACGAGGAGAAACAGCCCATGTGCGGGCATTGCTACCAAAGTTATCCGATCAGCAGCACAGGAATGCAAACACATCTGTAGTGGAGCACCCATAGGGGGACAAATCTCAAAGAACCATTGTTACTGCACAGAACTTCTTGTGTAGTCTTCTATCCGGACAATGGGAGCAGGGCCGGAGAGGGCGCGGATATGGGGTAGGGGCCGGGCCACGACCCCCTCACCTAACCGGCCCTCCATACAATTTCCGAAACCTGATATGGCCCTCAGGCCAAAAAGTTTGCCTGCCCTGTTCTAAAGCAAAGCAGCCACCTGAGGATCCATTCACATGTTCACAAAACAATGCTGTTACCGAAACCTGCAAGCTGAATGCTGTATTTGCAAGGCTGTGCTGCAGTATGGTCTCCTGAAGACTCTAAGCTTCCACATCCATCGCATTCTTTCACTTGAAGGAGAATGAGACATTACATATCTACAATAACTGGAGGAGTTCCAGGTGTTTTGTCCGTATACTCACATTCCACAACCAGTCCCCTGTTTCCTCGACTTCAGAGTCCTTTACTCAAGATTCTGTAGTTGGGGCAAAACTGAGAGGTGGTTGGCACACTCTGCCCTTTTATGCCCTTGTCATGAAGCACAAAGATTCTCAGGGTAGATGAGCATCATACAGACACTGCTGTGCCAAAAGACTTCAAACTGAAGTGCATGGATTCCATACACGCCATTAGTGAAATGTGCATGTGGGCAACACATCTGAAACTCCAGTTGCAGTACAGATGAGAAACCAGATGTCTCTGATTGGATAAGCTACATAGTGCATCCATACCAAATCGGTCCTTCCTATTTCCACAAAGTGCCTTGAGAAGGCACAGGAAGTCTAACTGGCAGAAATGCTCCTTTTTTCCAGAAGTACTAGTCACAGATGTTCCAAAATTAGGATGGCTGGTACATCACAGGAAAACTGTGGAACTGCACCTCAGATAGCAAATCCAGAGGTGGCAGTAAAACCCCTAAGAGCACAATCCCACTTCTCAAGAGAATTATCTCTCTTAACCAGGGATAAATAGATGAAAGAAGTAGACACTGGAGCTAAGGGCTCCATCCCATCCTTTCCCTTTTTAATCCAATCACCCATTTTGAGAAATCCTATCAAACACAACTCTCAAAAGATCTCACATCTTTTGGATATAGAAACAATACAATTGATTCCCTCGGACTAAAGGTTCTTAAGCGTGTACTTTTGTATTCTTCTTTGTTCAGAAAGGCACAGGAGGGATCAGCGCTGTCCTGGGTTTCAAGTCTTCAATCCTAACTAACCCAAAAAATTTAGTGTCAACAAATTTGTTGTTCTCTGCTAGTGTCTTTTTTTCCCTGATTATTAATAATTTTAATACCAGTCCTAGTATAGGTTCTTGAGGGGCAATGCTATTAATCTCCTTTAGTATTGAAACTGATAATTTATTTCTGCACATGGTTTTGTTTTTAATGCAGTGTTTGTTTCATGACAGAATCCTACCTCTTACTCTGTAACTTAAATTGTACAAAAGCTAATGTTTGTCACAAAGACTTTTTTGTAAACAAAGTACATTTTATCTGCCTATTTGTTATCCACTGCTCTGATTTTTCTCAAACTGTAATAGGTTGGAGGGGCACAATTTTCTAGACTCTGAGCTAGTTTGTACCATATTATATTTGCATAGGCTATTTTGTGTCAGTATTTGTCAATTAATTAAAATACAAACATTGTGTGGAAACACAGAATTCTGCCTGCTAGAAACCTGCTTGATCACCTGCCAGCTTGCCCACCTGGCTCTTCGTCAGCATGTGTTTCCAGGGTCCCAGCTACTCATCCATTTGCCTGGTGGGCTGATGGTGAGCTCAGTCTGGAAGTCTTGGAAGTCCCAGGACCCTGAGCACTCTTTGCAAAGTATTTGGGAGCCTATAATCTAGGGCTCTTGGTAGAAGTGGATAGAAAACTGTGATTCTGTTTCATGGAGAATCCCAGAAGTTTTGGTTTTCATTCCAAATTGGAACAAAACCAGATTTTGAAATCTGTCTTCTACAAATCAGACTTACCATTCTCCACCTAGCTCTATTGACTACCTTTCAGTCCTTTCATATACAAGCTAATGTTAATGATAGGTATCATGGATATGGTACAGAGTACAGAACAGTCACCGCCACCAAAATAAAAGCTCTTTAATTTTTTGTTTGCTTCAGTTTCTGTGGAAAATTTTCCCTAAGTTCAGGAATCCTATGTTGATATTTACAGAATGTCAAAAGTGCATATTAACAAGCTTTTACTGTGTTTTCAATATATATCAATCAGATATTACTTGGCAAGATATTCAGAGATGCTTACGGTATACTATTAACTGCCACATAATAGTGAAGCTTTTCTTATTTTCAGAATGCTCTCTTTTACACCCAAAAGAAGTGTGTTGGAGCAGGATGCGGACAGCCCGCAGAGTGTGTTGGAGCAGGATGCGGACAGCCCGCAGAGTGTGTTGGAGCAGGATGTGGCCAGTCCACATAGCTTATTAATGGGAGAAAATTTCACAGACATTTGCAATAGCTCTCCAGTGACTTTGGAAAATCATCAGTGTGGTAAGTATTTCAACCATTTTTTGGTAAATTTTGAAAACTTGAAAAACAAATTTCCATAAAAAGATAAAATATAGGTGAAGGTTGAATCTTTAAATTGTGGCATCTATTAATTTTCTCTTTACAAAAAGCATATTGCTCTATGCATGCTGAAAATGTATGCAATATGTAAACCTCTTCATTTTCAGTTTAAACTGCTTTTTACCGAAAAAATCCCGGGTTTTAAAAAAAGTGCCATTTGTTTTTTCCTGATTCTCACAGTACTTTTGTATTATTCAAATATATTAAAAATAACTTGTTTTATTAGGAAAATACAATACATTTCATGAGATACATTAGTCTGTGTGTGTATGCAAAGCTGCCTGTTGAAGTAAGGCTATGTATTAGTCTAGAAGATACACACAATAATCAAACAGGAATGCACGCAAGCTCTGACGTTTGTGCTCATCTGAATGTATTGATGAATCTCACGCCCACCACGTACATGTTTCAAGCTGTTAGTAGATAATCATTTAAAGATTTGACGCACTAAAATGGGAAGAAAATGAAAATCTGTATCAGAATACATTTCAGAACACAAGGCAATATTCAAAAGTTTTAGAAAAGCAAAAACAAGAGAAAAGGATGAAGTAGAGTATGCGCTGCAAATGGTGTGGCCCAGTTATTAAATGTAAATATGTATAGGCTAATAGTTCTAAGTCTACAACAGTAAACTGTTTATTCAAATGAAAAGTTTTATTTGGAGATTAGATATATTGTTCTTTTAAACTCAGAGGTGGCATTGTGTTTTAAGTTCTGTTTTAGTTCGGCAGCAAACCACATTTAATTCCATTAATCCAAGTATTAATCTCCTGAATATTTTTTTCCCCATCCTTCCATCAAAATAAATCCAGAAATTTGCCCAGAAAAATTAAGTTTTTTCCACTGATTTCACAAGTTTTTGTTGTTGTAGCAATAAACCAATAAATTTCCAGGAAAAATTAAATAAAATAAAACCTGAAAACAAAGGGCCCTAGCAATATGTTAGTAAAATGAACTGCTGTAGTGAAGCAATAGATGCAGTAGATACACTTGTAAATTACTTGGTAACATACACTAATGTGGGTTTCTGCCAATTTTGCCCCACAGCTGCTCTCCTCATTTAATATTAATGTGTAGTACAGGTCTGTCGCATCTTATGCGCATTTAACATGCGCAATTTCAGCTTTACATGGTCAGCAAAAACAAAAACAAACAAACAAAAAAAGAGAAAAACAATAATTTTAATACTGTGCCTGTAGTGCAGGCAGTGATGAGCTGCCAAAATATTAACAACCGGTTCCCTCCTCCTCACCCCACGACGGGGTCGTGCCCCCTCCCCCCCAGGACTCCTGCCCCATACAACCCCCCACGTTCCTTGACAGCCCCCCCCGGGACCCCTGCCCCATCCACCCCCCTTCCCTGTCCCTTGACTGCCCCCACCGCCTCATCTAATCCCTCCTCTCATTCCTGATGGCACCCCGGGACTCCTGCCCCATCCAACCACCCCTTCTCTCTGTCCCCTGATGGTCCCTGGAATCCCTACCCCTGACTGCCCCCCGCCACCACATCCAACCCTTGCTCCTTCCTGACTGCCCCCCCCCCCAAGACTCTTGTCCCCATTCAATTTCCGTTTCCTGCCCTCTGACCGCCCCGACACTAATCCACCCCCCAACTCCCCTGCCCTCTATCCAACACCCCCTCCCTGCCCCCTTACTGCACTGCCTGGAGGTGGGGGCCGGGGTTGGGGCCGGGGCCGCGCCGCCGGGGCCAGCCCTAGGGGCCGGGGCCGCGCCGGTCAGGGGCCGGGGCCAGGCCAGAGCCGTGTGGCCCCTGGAACCCTCCTCCCGCTTGTGCCCCCTCCCCCCTGCCCCAGCTCACCTGTGGGAAGCCACTGATTCCTTCTCAGCCCTCTCAGGCTTCCTGCACAAACAGCTGATTCGCGGGAAGCTGGGGAAGGGGAGGAGAAGCCCGGGGAGCATTCACGGGAGGAGGCAGAGGCAGAGTGAGGTGAGCTGGGGCCGGTGGAAGGGCAGGGAGCTACTGGAACTTTTTATAAATTTAAAAGCCCTTTTCGAACCAGTTGTCCCTCACGGGACAACCAGTTCTAAAAGGGCTTCTAAATTTAACAACCGGTTCCCGCGAACCGATGGGAACCAGCTCCAGCTCACTACTGAGTTCGGGTGATTCTGCCCGCCATTACACGCAATGTAATTTTGACTATAAGTGATTTCCGCTTTACGCGCTGACTGCGGAATGTAACCCCAGTGTAAGATGAGACAGACCTGTACCTCCCAACTGTGGATTTCAAAGGCATTCCAATGTTACTGTAGGCTCGAGGACAAAGTCCTGCCCTTCAGCTCAGGCCACCAGACTTTTGCCTTCTGTGGCAGAACAAATTGATTCAATTTCTCCTGATCATTTTGGTTTATAACTTTAATTTTTATTTGTTTTTCTTGCAGTAGACACTTCATTTTGACTTCTAGCTCCTCTCTCCCTCTCTTGAGGTGAGAAATTACTGGAATATTGAGGCTCTAAATCTGGCTTCTCTGATACAGCACCTCTTGGGTGTGAGCGGGCTTCTTCTGCCCCTCACTTAGGCAGCAGTGAAGCTCTGCAAGCATTGAGCCAAGTCCAAGAGGTGCTATAGGTGGCTTTCCAGGAGCCTCGGAGGGCAAGGTATGCTCTGCAGCCACAAGTTGTCAATCCTTGGTCTGCTAGGATACGGGCTTGAAAGATGTCCTGCAGCTGTAAGCCACCAACCCTTGCACTGGTAGGGCATAGAGTTTTGAATTGGAGAGAGAGATAGGTCCTCAAAGCATGCATAAAGCTGCAGCTCCATTGTGGGAGATTAGACCAGGAGCATGAGCATTTCCACAGAGGGGAGAAAGACTGCTCAAGGATAAGTCTTGCAAACTTTGAAGCAAGGGTCTCAAACACATGGCTCGTGGGGTTATTTTCTGCAGCCCGCGAGCTCCTTGCAGCCCCCCCCCCCGCCCTCCCCCAGCGTTTGCCTAGAGCGGCTCCGGCCTGACATGCGCCAGGGACAGGGCAGGCTGCCTGCCTGCCTACCCTGGCCCTGCACCGCTCTGGGAAGTGGCCGGAACGTGGGGAAGGGGCTGCATAGGGTTACTGTGTTGCTGTTGCTTCAGGTGGGGAGGTGTCAGTAATGCGGCCCTCGGGCCATTGTACTAGTCCTCGTGCAGCCCTCATGGTCATTTGGGTTTGAGACCCCTGCTCTAGAGAGTCCCAAAAAGGCAAAAGGAAGCATCCCCTTAATAAGGTTTCCATTCGTTTTGTTAATTAGCAAGTGGTGTAAATATCAGTGTTTAAACCCTGACTTCCTTTGTTTTCCCACGCTGAGGGAAATGTTGCTTAAACCATTTACCCTTCACAGAGGCTCTTTCATAGTGCTCTGTATTAATCTTACTGCCACTCTCCCATCTGATAACATGTCTGGGCATGTTGAGAAGCCTGTTACTCCTGTGAAAATCTGCCTCAGGTTTGTTGATCAATATATGCAGGTTAACATATACATATACATGTAATAATTAGGGCTGTCAATTGCAATTACTCACGCAATTAACTAAAAAAAATTAATGGTGATTACAAAAATTAATCGTGATTAATTACACTTATAACAATAGAATACCAATAGAAATGTATTACATATTTTGGATGTTTTTCTACATTTTCAATATTGATTTCAGTTACAACACAGAATACAAAGTTCACAGTGCTCACTTTATATTATTATTTTTTATTATAAATATATGCACTGTAAAAATGATAAAAGAAATAGTATTTTTCAGTTCACCTCATACAAGTACTGAAGTGCAATCACTTTATTTTGAAAGTGTAACTTACAAATGCAGATTTTTTTTGGTTACATAACTGCACTCAAAAACAAAACTGTGTAAATCTTTGGAGCCTACAAGTCCACTCAGTCCTATTTCTTACTCTGCCAATCGCTAAGACAAACAAGTTTGTTTACATTGACAGGAGATACTGTTGCCTGCTTCTTATTTACAATGTCACCTGAAAGTGAGAACAGGCTTTCGCATGGCACTTTTGTAGCCGGCATTGCAAGCCGGTATTACATGCCAGTTATGCTAAACATTCGTATGCTCCTTCATGCTTCAGCCACCATTCCAGAGGATGTTCTTCCATGCTGATGCTGCTTGTTTAAAAAAAAAATTCAAATTTGTAACTGTACTCCTTGGGGGAAGAATTGTATGTTTCCTGCTGTGTTTTACCTGCATTTTGCCATATATTTCATGTTATAGCAGTCTCGGATGATGACCCAGTACATGTTCGTTTTAAGAACACCTTCACAGCAGATTTGTGAAAATGCAAAGAAGGTACCAATGTGAGATTTCTAAAAATAGCTATAGCACTTGATCCAAGATTTAAGAATCTGAAGTGCCGTCCAGAATCTGAGAGGGACGGGGTGTGGTGCATGCTTTTAGAAGTCTTAAAAGAGCAACACTCTGTTGCAGAAACTAAACCACCAAAAAAGAAAATCAACCTTCTGCTGGTAGAATCTGACATGATGATGAAAATGAACATGAATCAGTCTGCACAGCTTTGGATCATTATCAAGCAGAACCCGTCATCAGCATGGACGCATGTCCTCTGGAATGGTGGTTGAAGCATGAAGGGACATATGAATCTTCAGCACATCTGACACGAAAATATCTTGCAACACCAGCTACAACAGTGCCATGAGAACGCCTGTTCTCACTTTCATAAACAAGAAGCGGGCAGCATTGTCTCCTGCACATGTAAACAGACTTGTTTTTCTGAGTGATTGGCTGAACAAGAAGTAGAACCGAGTAGACTTGTAGGCGCTAAAGTTTTACATTATTTTATTTTTGAATGCAGTTTTTTTGTACATAATTCTATATTTGTAAGTTCAACTTTCATGATAAAGAGATTGCACGACAATAATTGTGTGAATTGAAAAATATATATTTTTTTACAGTGCAAATATTTGTATTCAAAATAAAGTGAGCACTGTACACTTTGTATTGTGTTGTAATTGAAATTAACATATTTGAAAATGTTGTAAATATCCAAAAAAATTTAAAATAAATGGTATTCAATTTTTGTGTAACAGCACGATTAATTGCGAAGAATTTTTTTAATTGCTTGACAGCCCTAGTAATAATCCTGTTCTCTTATGTAAGTATCCCATAACACCTTGCATCTGATGATGTAAGTTTTGGTTTAGGGAAACTGTCAAGATCAAGACATATGAATGTTCTACTCTGATATAAACCTAGGAGGTGCCTTCACACTCTTGGTACCTGAAAAGCATGTGTTCAGAACAAAAATAAGGGGTACATCATGGTACCAGAAACACAAAATAGAAAGATGATTGTTTAAATCTATTTTCAGATGATGCATACAGTACCTTTTACTTGTAAGCAGGAAGGGCATAAAAAGTTGGCTTTATGGGATATAAATCTGAGAGCACACCTTCTGTGTAAGATGAATCTAACAACACTGCATGGGATGGCTTCCTGGATACTAGTGTTGTATTTAACCTTTTCCTGTATTGTGGTGTTATTGGCTTATAGCAATAAACCTGGCTGACATTGGTTATTTGGGCTCTTGAATATATTTCATAATGCACCAGTGTGGTCAAGCAATTAACTATACAATTTATCAACAGTTTGCAAAGTAGTGAAAATTGTGCCTGTCCGGGTTTCAATTGAGAAACTCTCACTTGGCAAGGGAAAGGTGCCCAGAATCTGACGGGTGGGAAAAGGTCTCTCTTCACCCTTCCCTCTCTCAGTAGACTGGCTCCACACTAAAGCATAAAGCAATGTGAGAGGCCAGGACAGATACACATGACTCCATTCCCCACACAGTTGTACCATGATGGGATTACAGGGAGGTAAGATTGAAATCCCATTCCATGCTCAAAATGACTCATGGTGTACTGAGTAAAGCCTGTATCATACTAGATCTCTCCTGAAGTGCTTACATGGTTGCTAACCAGCCTTGGGAAGCAGGCAGGTGTCGGTTCAGGCTCCTGGGTCCATGTAACAAGTTATTCTCACAATCCTCAGTACCCTTCCTTAGTTTAGGGGTCCCTAGACCAGGATGAACAGCATACTAATCCTTCTTTTCTAAACAACTGGCCAGTTGTTAGAAAGGATTCATACCCAACAGTTCAAAATCAAGAAAGTTTTTAACCCAGTGCAGACAATTACTCTTACAGGGGTCAGAATAGTCCTGACTCTGGCCAGAATTTTACCATCATGATAAAAATTTGAAAAGCTCTGAAACTTCATTGCACCAGCCATTTCCTGGCAATGGTCATCTGTAGCAAATGATCTCCAGTGGGTGGGATTGCTAGTGCCATGCATGGACCTCCACCCATGAATGGATGTCTTAAAAAGCACCTGCAGGAATTCCTTCTGAGGACGTGGAACTGCACACCTGATCCAATGCAAAATTAGGTGTCATTTTTGGATCAAAGCAAAGCTCCCTTAGTGGGCATGTAAGTACAAACAAGCTGATGGCCAAACATGTTGACAACCAGCCCAATTTTTTATCTTTTGAACCTTACATACTCTCTTGGAAACAAGCCTCACAGGTGGGGGAGCATACTTGGAGGACAGATTTCCAAAAATCTCAAAGTATACATACTTTTAATTCACTTCAATAGCTCTATCAATGGAGTATCTGAATAAAAACATAGGCATGTCCTTACTGGATCAGTTGTCTGTCAAGTCCAGTACTTTGTCTGTGACAGTGGCCATTATAACTGCATCGGTAGAAATGACATGAAATCACATAGCGGGCAGTTATGACGCTCACAGGGGAAGTCACCTATCTCCCATTTAGAGATTGGCTTGTGATTGAGGCATGAGTATTTATAGTTCTTCCAAACCCAGAGAGTAACCAAAGATGAAAGCTTCCTTGGGGCTATGGAAATGATGTCCTGACCAAAGAAGAATCTGCTACCTTTGAAGACAATTCATTTAAAGGATACAGAAAAGAGAGTGTTAAGTCCTCTTCCCGCTCCTCTGCTGGCCCAGAAGACACCGATGAGGTGATTACTGCCCCTCCTCCCACCGTTCTGCAGGAGGATTCTAAGGCCCCCAGGAACTATTAAAAAGGGTGTCATCAAGCCTCCTCCTCCAGGCAGAGGAGGTGGAGGAGCCCTCGGACTCCCTGTTTAATGTACTGTCTGCCTTGGTATTGGGCAGGGTGGCCTTGCCTCTCTATGAAGGGGTGGCGAAAATTTCAAATACCCTGTGGCAAACCCTGGCCTCATTGGCCCCCATCTCTGAGAGAGTGGGATGCAGGTATTTTGTGCCTGCCAAAGGGCATGAATATCTATACACTCCCCCCACCACAACTCCCTGGTGGTTGAGTTGGTCAACCACAGGAAGCAGCAGGGCCAACCTGCTTCGAAAAATAAAGATTGAAGGAGTCTGTACTCAATTGGAAGGAAAATTTATTTGTCCTCGAGCTTCCAGTTACGAGTGGTGAACAGTCAGGCTCTCCTGGGCTGGTATGAGTTCAACATGTGGGGCTTTCTGCCCAAGTTCGAGGACTTCCTTCAGGAGTATGGCAGGAAGGAATTCAAAGCGCTCATGGAGGAGGGTACAGCGGCTGCCAGGGCAACCCTGCAGGCAGCGTCGGATACGGTGGACACAGCCGCGCGGTCTATGGTCTCCGCAGTGTCCCTGAGAAGGGCATCTTGGCTCCTGCTCTCTGGGCTGCCCAATGAGGCGCAGACCTCCTTGCAAGACCTCCCATTTGACGGCAAAACTCTGTTGCGGTACAAATGGATATAAAACTGCATGTCCTGAAAGACTCCCGCACGATGCTTCAGATTCTGGGCCTCCATGTTCCGGCTCCAGCTAAACCTAAGTTCAAGCCACAGCAGGCTCCTGCCCAGGCCACCCACTTCAAATACAAGCCTGCTTATAAAAAGTCACAGGACTATAAGAAACACCTGCAGAGGCAGTCTCTGCCTGCCCCCCAGCCTGGGCCCTCCAAGGGCAAACAGGCAGGGAAACGGTGGTTTTGACGGGACGCCCGGGGATGCACTGCCAGTTCTCATCAGGGATCCACTCATGATAAAGCTTCCCTTCTACAACTGGTTGTGTGCTTTCCTCCCAGAGTGGTTGCAGCTGACCTCAGACAGATGGGTCCTCAACACCATCTCCCGGGATTACACCTTCCAGTTTACCTCCACCCCGCCCATCCACTCTCCACCCCTGTCCTTCCTGGGGGACCCCTGTCACAAGGCTCTGCTCAAGCAGGAGGTGGGGTGACTTCTTGGCCTAGGATCAGTGGAAGTGGTGCCAGTGGAGTTCAAACGCAAGGGGTACTACTACCGCTATTTCCTTATCCCGAAGGCCAAAGGGGGAACTTAGGCCCATCCTGGACCTGCAAGGCCTGAACTGGTACATGGTGAAGCTCAAGTTCCAAATGGTCTCCTGGGCCTCCATCATTCCCTCCCTGGATCCCGGGGCCTGGTATGCTGCCCTCGATCAGCAGGACGTGTACATCCACATCCATATATTTGAGGGGCGCAGACGTTTCCTCCATTACACGGTTGGACAGGAGCACTACCAATTTGCAGTCCTCCTGTTTGGCCTGTACACTGCCTCCAGGGTATTTACAAAGCGTATGTCGGCGATGGCAGCCTACCTCAGGCGCCATGGGGTCCAGATCTTCCCCTAAATGGATGACTGGCTGGTCAAGGGTGGCTCCCGGTCACAGGTGCAGGATCACGTGGCGTTCCTTCTGTCCACATGTGCCACTTTGGGCCTATTGGTAAAGTTAGTCCCAGTACAACACAGAGTTTATCGGGACGGTTCTGGACGCCATGTCGGACAGAGCCTCCCTCCCATGGGACAGATTCGAGATCCTGAAAGGGCTCATCGACACGGTCAGAAAGTTTCCAGTGACAACAGCCAGAGCGTGCCTCCAGCTCTTGGGTCACATGTCGGCGTGCACAGGTGGTCCGCCATGCCAGACTCAGAATGAAGCCCCTCCAGCTCTGGTTGGCCTCGGCATTCTTCCAGGCCAGGGATAGGATGGACAAAGTCCTCACTGTTCCCGAACCAGTGACCGCCTATGTAAGGATGTGGTGTAAGCATTGTTAGTTACTTACATACATACATACATTTCCATAACTGTTTAGTGGATATCTTTTTATTTACCTACAGTGGTGGCCCTCCCCAGGGAACATGCTCCACGGGGTCCCATTCAGAGGCAGGTCACCGTCGATGGAACTGGTGTCCGATGCATTGGACTTGGGGTGGGGAGCCCATGTGGGGGACGTTCAGACCCAAGGTCTGTAGTCTGCGCAGGACTTGGCCCTCCATATAAACATCAAGGAGCTCAGGGCGGTGCGGCTGGCATGCATGGCCTTCCGCTCACACCTGGAGGGCTGAGTGGTCAGGGTTCTCACATACAACATGGCCTCGATGTTTTACATCAACAGGCAAGGCAGGGCCTCATCCTCTGCTGGGAAGCCCTCAGGTTGTGGGACTTCTGTATAGCCCACGACATTTGCCTACAGGCCTGCCACCTACCAGGCGCCTGGAACTTGCAGGCGAATCGCTTGAGCGGGGACTTCTCTCAGCACAAGTGGTCTCTTCATCCAGAGGTGGTGTACAGACTTTTCCAAGAGTGGGGAGCTCCCCAGGTGGACCTGTTTGCAACTCAACAGAACCGTCGCTGTCCTCAGTTCTGCTCCAGGGGTGGGGTGGGGGACAGGGATGGGGCGGTATCTCCAATTACTTCCTCCTGTCCTTGTTGGGCCAGTTTCTCTATGCCTTCCCCCTGTTCCCACTGATAGGCAAGGTCCTGGAAAAGATAAAGATGGACAGGGCCTGGTTCCTACTGATTGCCCCAGCATGGCCCAGGCAGCATTGGTACGGGACCCTCGTGGGCCTGGCGGTCGCCCCACCATTGCTGTCCCACCCGGACCTTCTCTCCCAGAACCATGGCCGCCTTCTCCACCCCAACCTAGCAGCACTCCACCTAACGATGTGGCTGCTTAATGGTTAGGCCGGGAGGAGAGGACGTGCTCGGAAAGGGTCCAGTGCATCCTCTTGGAAAGCAGGCGGCCCTCCAAGCACCGAGCCTACTTGGCAAAGTGATCTCAGTTCTCCTGATGGGCAGATGAGCGGGGCGTTTCCCCCGTGGCTGCCCCGATCCAGCTCAATTTGGACTACCTCCTTCACCTTGGAGCCCAGGGTCTGGCGCCCTCCATCAAGGTGCACTTGGCAGCCATATCAGCCTTCCACCCGTGGTGCAGGGCCACACAGTATTCTCCCATGCTATGACTGGCCTATCACTTTGTGCATCTGTGCCTGTTATGACCTGGTGGGAATCCCCCTGCAATCAATTGTGAGGGCACACTCGACTAGGGCGTAGACGTTCTCGACTGCCTTTTTGGCCCATGTCCCCATCCAGGACATTTGTAGGGCTGCTATGTGGTCTTCAGTTCACACTTCATCTCGTATTATGCAATCGTCTCCCAAACCAGGGAGGACAACGAGTTTGGCAGGGCTGTGCTCCGTCCTGAGAATTTATGAACTCCTACTCACCTCCAACAGATATAGCTTGGAATCGCCTATTGTGGAATACAAATGAGCAATCACTCGAAGAAGAAAAAACAGTTACCTTTTCCGTAACTGGTGTTCTTTGAGAAGTGTTGCTCATGTCTATTCCACATCCCTCCTCCCTTCCCCTCTGTCAGAGTTGTCTGGCAAGAAGGAACTGAGAGTGGGGAGAGCGCGCAGTCATGGAGGCGCCACTCCTGGAGTTCCTAGGGGCGCTTCCCTACGCGTACTGCTAGGGGAAAAACTTCCGACACAGGTGCACGTGGTGAGCACGCACACCTATTGTGGAATAGACATGAGCAACACAGCTCGAAGAACACCAGTTACGGAAAAGGTAACTGTCTTTTTCCTTAGTTTATAAAGCTCTTGCTTTATATAGGGGGAACTTCC
Source organism: Mauremys reevesii (assembly GCF_016161935.1). Lineage (NCBI taxonomy): Eukaryota > Metazoa > Chordata > Testudines > Geoemydidae > Mauremys > Mauremys reevesii. The sequence continues at coordinate 24,801,411 of NC_052638.1, forward strand.
ATTTCTGTCTGTTATGCTATTATAATAGCTCTCCTTCTCCTCCCCCCACATCTGTGATTCACTACTCAGTACTTCCCATTGTGGCACAGCTTCTCTTCAATCATCACTAGAGTGAGAAACTTCTTACTTGATAACTTTCTTAGCAGCTTCTATCTTTCTTTAACCAGCCCAGATAGCCTGGTAAATGACCAGAGTGCAGATTGATTTTTTTTTCTAAAGGGATACTTAGACATATAATAATTAGTTATACATTATATAAAGTTGTCTAAATGCTGCTAATAATTGGTTGCTGGAGTGTTTCTATAACTTTGGAAGAAGAAGCTGAAGAGAAGGGCTTAGTCCTGGAGCTTCAAGCACCAACATTGGACCACTTCAGAATTCCATAGGTGGAGGGCGCTATCCCAGTACTGATGAATAAAGAGAGAAGCTGCTACCAGAAAATAATCAAGTAAGAGACTTTTCATTTGCTGGTCTGCCAGATTTAGTTTCTCTATAATTAGTTGCACTTGTTTATTAAGTTTTGTCAGTGGATTTGGACCACTGTTTTGCACACATCCTTAATGAAGTTGGAAAGTATCATGACATTAAATGACATTCTACACCAGTGGTGGGCAACCTGCAGCATGCGGCCCTTCAGGATAATATGCTGGTGGGCCATGAGACTGTTTGTTTACATTGACAGTCTGCAGGCACGGCCGCTTGCAGGTCCCAGTGCCCGTGGTTCGCCGTTCCTGGCCAATGGGAGCTGCGGGAAGTGGCGCGGGCATAGCATTTATTCCCCAAGTAATATCAATTTAAACATCAGAGCCAATCTTTGGGAGTACTAGCAGTCTTGTAGGCAGAGAAGTCCTATGTCTCCTATAGCAAGATCTCTTAGGCTGTCTTGTGGCCAATGGTGTGGAAATTCACCAAATTCTACAAATTGGTCATCCAGTCTTCAACCAGTGATGTTTGTGGCAGAAATTTTCTCTACACCATAAATAGGGCTGCCAAGCGATTAAAAAAATTAATTGCAATTAATCGTGCTGTTAAACAATGGAATACCATTTATTTTAAATATTTTTGGATGTTTACTATATTTTAAATATATTAATTTCAATTACAACACAGAATACAAATTGTACAGTGTTCACTTTATATTTTTATTACAAATATTGCACTGTAAAAAACAAAATTATTTTTCAATTCACCTCATACAAGTACTATCATGCAATCTCTTTATCATGAAAGTCAAACTTAAAAATGTACCGTTATGTACAAAAAAACCTGCATTCAAAAATAAAACAATGTAAAGCTTTAGCGCCTACATGTCCACTCAGTCCTCCTTCTTGTTTGGTAAGTCACTCAGACAAACAAGATAGGTTACAATTTGCAGGAGATAGTGCTGCCTGCTTCTTGTTTACAATGTCACCTGAAAGTGAGAACAGGCATTTGCATGGCACTGTTGTAGCTGATGTTACAAGATGTTTACATGCTAGATGCGCTAAAGATTCATATGTCCCTTCATGCTTCAACCACTATTCCGAAGGACATGCGTCTATGCTGATGACGGGTTCTGCTTGATAACGATCCAAAGCTGTGCAGACTGACGCATGTTCATTTTCATCATCATGTTAGATTCCACCAGCAGAAGGTTGATTTTCTTTTTTGGTGGTTTAGTTTCTGCATCAGAGTGTTGCTCTTTTAAGACTACTAAAAGCATGTGCCACACTTCGTCCTTCTCAGATTTTGGACAGCACTTCAGATTCTTAAATCTTGGATCAAGTGCTATAGCTATTTTTAGAAATGTCACATTGGTACCTTCTTTGCATTTTGTCAATTCTGCTGTGAAAGTGTTCTTAAAACGAACATATGCTGGGTCATCATCTGAGACTGCTATAACATGCAATCTATGCAGATTGTGGGTAAAACAGAGCAGGAGACATACAGTTCCCCCCCCCAAGGAGTATAGTTACAAATTTAATTGACACATTATTTTTTTAACGAGAATCATCAGCATGGAAGCACGTCCTCTGGAATTGTGGCCGAAGCATGAAGGGGCATACGAATGTTTAGCATATCTGGCATGTAAATACCTTGCAACGCTGGCTACAAAAGTGCCATGCAAACTCCGGTTCTCACTTTCAGGTGACATTGTAAATAGGAAGCAGGCAACAGTATCTTCTGTCAAGGTAAGAAAACTTGTTTGTCTTAGCGATTCGCAGAGTAAGAAGTAGGACTGAGTGGACTTGTAGGCTCTGAAGTTTTACACTGTTTTGTTTTCGAGTGCAGTTATGTAACCAAAAAAAAAATCTGCATTTGTAAGTTACACTTTCACAATAAAGAGATTGCACTTCAATACTTGTATGAGGTGAATTGAAAAATGCTATTTTTGTTTATCATTTTTACAGTGCATATATTTGTAATAAAAAATAATATAAAGTGAGCACTTTGTATTCTGTGTTGTAATTGAAAATGTAGAAAAACATCCAAAAATACTTAATAAATTTCTATTGGTATTCTATTGTGATAAGTACGATTAATTTTTTTTAGTTAATTGCTGAGTTAACTGTGATTATGGTTAGGGCTATAAATTAATGCCTTACTAAGGTGAAGATGATCCTATTTATTTTCCTAATATTTGGATATCCACAGTGAAAAGGATGCTGCCGCTTCTCACTCCAGATGCGTGCGGTTGTAGAAATCCCATCATAACAGATGTGTGGACCTTAATATAATGAATAATAGGAAATTTATCCAAGTATAGCTGATGATTACCTTTCTCTGAATAATAGGGCCCACAAGTGTGGCTCACCCTGGCAATAAGGGGACAATATGGAATCAGTTAGAGATAGAAATTGACATGCAAAAGTACATGTTTATTTTGTTAAGGAAAATTCTTCCCATCCTCTGTAGTTGGAGAAATTGTGCTAACTGTACTTTGAAAAATTTCAACTCTCTCTCATTTAGAAAAGTAGGATGAAATTATCCTGTGTGTGGAAGTTGTCTCAACTGATATGTACTTCAGGGATCAGAATATTCTCCTGCAGCCAGTTACAGTAGCTCCTCACTTAAAGTCGTCCTGGTTAACGTTGTTTCGTTGCTGATCAATTAGGGAACATACTTGTTTAAAGTTGTGCAATGCTCCCTTCTAACGTCGTTTATCAGCCGCCTGCTTTGTCCACTGCTTGCAGGAAGAGCAGCCTGTTGCAGCTAGCTGCTGGGGGCTTGTAACCAGGATGGACTGGCAGCCCCCCTATCAGCTCCCGGTCCCCTAAATTCCCTGTGCTGCAGCCACCCAGCAGGCTATCAATTGCCAGGCAGTTCAGCTGTCCCTCCCCCCACTGCCATGTGCTGCTCCTGCCCTCTGCCTTGGAGCTGCTCCCAGAGACTCCTGCTTGCTGTGCAGGGAGGGTAGGGGGGGCTAATGTCAGGGTGTCCCCCTGCTCCTGCTCCCCACTTACCCCTTCTCCATATAGAGCAGGGAGGGGACACGGACGGAGAGAGACAGAGAGAGCTCGGGGCAGCAGCTGCTGTCTCAACTTCCTGATCCACTTAAAAAGACAATGTGCTTTGAAGAGTGGGTCAGCTTACTTAAAGGGGCAGTGTGCATCTCTCTCTCTCTCTGTCTCTATCGCCCTCTCACACACAAGAGGTGTGTGTCTGTCCGCTATGCGGTCTCCCCTCCCTTGTGTTTGTGCTGCCTTGTGTGAGAGGCTAGATTAACGACGTGTTAACCCTTGAGGGCTCAGCCGAGTGCTAGTTCATCATTTAGCAGCAAGGCATTCCCTGGGAAATATCCCTCCCTCTTCCATCCTCTAACTTTACTACCTCAACCAACCTTCACAATTATCATAGCTGTGAATAGTATTAAATTGTTTGTTTAAAACATATACTGTGTGTATATCTCTATACTATATCGTTTTTTGTCTGGTGAAATTTTTTTTTCCTGGAACCTAATTCCTCCATTTACATTAATTCTTATAGGGAAATTGGATTCGCTTAACATCGTTTCACTTAGTCGCATTTTTCAGGAACATAACTACAACGTTAAACGAGGTGTTACTGTACTTGGTTCTGCTTCCAAAATGCAACCACGCTGAAGTAGTCTTTATTATTAAAAGAATGGGTGCATTTTCTTCTGGTTATATTAGTAGTATTGTGAATTTGTTCTGTGCTGTTTTATAAGCCATGTGTGACCTCTTTTCAAATTACTAAATCCTATAATTTTGAAGAGTTAAGTTCAGTACAGGGCTGTTTACTGTTCTAGATTGTTTTAATACCTTTATGGCTGCATGGTGCATTTTTCTTCTTTCGAAGCCTTTTGTCCAATACTGCTGGGTCTGATTTTGGTACCTTTTAATGCAAAATGTAATAGTTTCCTTTTTAATTAATGATTCATCATAGTTTGCGTGTACGCTGATTTAAAAACATCCTGAAGTAGTAGTAACCAATCTAAAAGAAAATAATTTTTTGATAATCCTAACTTGGATACCATTGAATTCTCTCTACTTCACCTTGGAACAGACTTCAAAGATGAAATTTACATGATATAAATAACTTTGGTGGAGTAAATTAATACTATATGCTGAATACAATATATTGTTTTTAATTTAGATACTATATCTGAACTTAAGAAAGCAGAAGAATCTACACAGCATCATCGTAAATGGTACTGGAATTTAAATTTGTATTAATGCAAACTTTTTGTAGTGAGAAAATGTGTTATCTGCCTGATCTTGTACTTTTTAAGGTCAACTTAGTGCTCCTGAAAGATGTAAGATTTGACAACCCTGATTATTGAAATCTTCAGTTTACTCATACAGCAGGTACAATACAGTGGTAGTACTAGTTACTCCTCTCTGCTTTCACCAATATGCCCAACCCTGAACTACTAAGAGTGTAAGTTTACCACGTTCTCCTTGCCCATTCAGCTTTTGATTTATGTTCTGAGACTGGATTTATGTTCTGAGACTACATTAACTAGATCTTCCAGTGCAAACAACCTGAATCTTGTTGTCTTCAGCAGCATGTTTCAGCTAAGTTTCAGTAATAGAAATCTGTAAAGCAGCAGTGTGTTCTTCGGTCCATACATTTGCGAAACATTAGTCACAGATGGTAGCACGAAGAGTAATTGCCCAGGTTAAATAAATAATAATTGGAGATATATACCAATCTCCTAGAACTGGAAGGGACCTTGAAAGGTCATTGAGTCCAGCCCCCTGCCTTCACTAGCAGGACCAATTTTTGCCCCAGATCCCTAAGTGGCCCCCTCAAGGATTGAACTCACAACCCTGGGTTTAGCAGGCCAATGCTCAAACCACTGAGCTATCCCTCCCCCCTAGCAGGGTGGTTCTCAGTCCTTTTTCGGATGATCTCCAAGCTTCCACTTCTGGATAGATAAAATTGTGGCTAATCGCTGTGAGTGGGAGCCTTATGCACAGAGACTCAGAAGAAAGCACAGTTATTTACCTTACACTAATTGTGTTTCTTCAAGATTTTCTGTGCATGTGGATCCCACAAATGATCCTCCATCCCCACATCTAAGAGTCTTCCCATCTGGGCTCTGGGTAGAGAAGGGACTGGGGAGTGAGTGGGGTCATTCCACCGTTTTTTATCCTTGGGAGATGGAATCTGGGGGCATGCATGGCACATACACGATCCCTAATGGACACTGCTAGATAAAACTTTCTGGATTCCTGTGCAAAGGGTGCACATGTGCTCCCAGAGTGGGATCCACATGCACAGAACATCTTGAAGAATCAGTTTTACTATAAGTACAGTAACCATCTTTTTCTGGAGGAGAGGGTTTGAAATGGGGTTTTGAGTAAAGTGATAGGGTATATTTAATAGTTCTACTTGCTGGGTGGTATGTTAACCTTTCTTTCTATTCTTTTATCATGCTGGGTGATATTCCTATTGATCATGAATTCTATTATTGTTAGTATGCCTAGAACTTTTGTATGTGTTCATATTTTAAATTGAAATACATTCAATTTAACTAGTCTTTTTAAAATTTTAGTTTCTATCCAGAAATAAAATGGTTTCAAAAGGAAGATATTGTTACCTTGAAGATAAAATTAAGAAATATACGTGACTATAAATGTGATTTTTTTGGAGACAAGGTTGTTTTCAGGTAGGTTTAAAATGTTATACATAGCAAAATAAAATGTCTTACCAGTGTCCATTCCATTTACCAAAAAAAGCTAACAATTTTGTTTAAACAAATACAGTGCTTTTTCAGGAGACAAATTTTATGTGGCTGACATGGAGTTGCATGCAAACATACTTGAAGGAAAGTCTGTTTGTGTGATTAAGAATGAAGAACCTGTGATTATCCTTGCAAAAGACAAGAAGGAATTTTGGTGCCGTCTACTAAAGCATAAGGTGAATTACAAATATCAGTTAAAATATGTATTTATTGTTCTTAAATTATTAACATTATGTATTGAAATATATATAGTTAGCAGTTGTATTTCTGTTAACAGAATCCTAATGTGTCTTTTGATTTTGAACACTGGGAAGATTTTGAGGATAAAAGCCCCTTTCCTGTTGGTAAGATATTAACAAATATTAGTGTTTAACATAAATACATTTGTTAGCAAACTATTGTCATTAATGTAATTTAATTTAAGTTTACATACTGCTGTTTACCTGAGAATAGGTAGTTCTAACTCCTAGAAACGTTAGTGTTTGTAGAAAACCTTTTGCTAGCAGAGTGATTTTTGTTGTTGTTGCCTTTCTGTAGTTAATTATGGTCATGCACATTGCCGTTTAGATAATGTTTTTAGAGTAACTTTTAAAAAGATCATTCAGTACTCATTTGTTCCTGCTCATATTGCTCAAGCAATCTGGACTAGTAGGATACTGTTGTATAGATATTGATCTCAAAGACCTAAAGAGTTAAACTCTTTCACTATCCAACATTAAGCAGTGATAGATAGGTTTGAAGTTTTTTTCAAAGACCTTTGATTTACTTGGTTACTTGGCAGATACTGAAAAGCATTCATTCAAGTTGAACATTTATTGATTAAACTCAAGAAAATAAGGAATTAAAACAAGCTTTTATATTGAAACTGTAATTATGCAGAACAAACTTATTCCCTGCCAAAAGTCTCTCTCCTTTTGGAGTCAAAATATCAGTCTCTTATTTTCATTTCTTTGAAGAGGAAAGGGTTAATTTCACACTCAGTCCTGATGTGTGAAGGACATTTACTTACCTTGTTTTAAACAGGCAGACACAAGATGGATGAGAGAGAGGATAGAAAAGATCTGTGAAATACAGCTTTTGTTGATGCTGCTAGGACCCTGGTTTGAGTTCTGGTCTGGGATGTCACCTGGCTGGATCCTTTCTCCTTAGTCAAGGCAGACTTGGATAAATAGTTGATTTTAGGATTCAGTGAAAAGCAGAGAGAGAATGAAACTAGGATAGGAGACGAGGGAAGGGAGAAAGCAGAACAACAAGGGAAGGAAAAACAATACAGAATCTAACATGCATCTGTGATGCAGCAATTATGTATCCCTACTGAGGACTTGATGCCATGACAATATTATGATTTCCAGCCCTCAGAGGTGAAAACAAAGTTCCTTAAAGAAGAGCCAACCGGCCTTCCTCTCAGGAACTATTCCTTAGCCTGGTCTGCTCCTTCTGATTTAAGGTTGAGAAATTTGAGATGAGTTGCAACATTGGCAGGTCAGGGGATGAGTGAGAAAGATTCTGTCTCCCCTCCCACCCCCCATCTCTTTTTAAGAACCCCTGAAAGGAGTGTAAGTTGGGTGGCATATTTTATCATCATCATTTTGTGCACCAATTAAATCCATTTCTGTAAGGCCAGACTTGGCATAGATAACGTTGTTCCCACATTTTCTTATTTACTAAGTATAATAGCGCTTTAGTCCTTGACTTATATCAGTAAGCCTATGATGGGGTATATTATACCCTCTGAGGCCCCCTGCTGGAGGCCTTGTGGCCCTGCCACACACCACCCTAGAAAAGGGTAGTGGAGAGGGTCCTCCAAACTGCCTAGAGTGGCTGTATGAGACACAGCCAATCAGGGCCTAGTCTAGGAAGAGCTGCAAGGTCAGAGTAAGTTCCAGTTCCTTGATAGAGCTGGAAGAGTGTGGATGGGTGTACAGTTGGCTGAGGGAGCTGCAGGACATTGGATGAGGTAGTGTTGCCTGAAGCTGAGGAGAGCCCTGAGCTGGTTGCTGGATCTCCATCAGGACAAGGCCCTGAGGTAAGGGTGAAGACAGCACAGGGCCATGGGGAAATGGCTCGGGGAATTAGCGCAGCAGTGTGACTTAGATAAAGGGATACAGCAGACAGCTGCTATCTATAGGGTCCCTGGGCTGGAACCCAGAGTAGTGGGAGGGCCCAGGTCCCGTCCTCCCCCCCATTAGCCCATGGGGGAAGTGGCCTGGACATTGAGGCACTCCAGAAGGGGAACTGAACTGTAGCAAGAGCTGTGGCCAGAAAGGCCTTAAGAGGGCGAAGACTTTGTTGCCAGGAAGGGAGTGCTGGGGCACTGCTTTATCCCAGAGCAGGGACATCTTGGGGAAGACATTACAGAGGGCACTGAGAGAGACCCCTGTTGGACTTGTACCCTGGAAAGGGTTTTGCTTTGGTTTTATCACATAAACAGACTGTGTGTGACTCAGCTAGAGGGTTGAAGACACACCACGGAGAGTGTGTGTGCAGGCACATGCACTCATCCAAGGGGGTGCTCGTGAGAGGTGAGTGCACCCCGTTACAAAGCTATTTTTGTTTGGATTAATTCAGTTTTTCTGTCTGGTTTTCTTGTATCAGTTCATAACATTCATTTACTGAAAACAACTTGAACTGTTTTCTAAGGTTAATTCTTAGGCAAGAAAGTCAGATTATTGTGACATATTACAGACTTTCACATACTTTTCACAGTTAAACTTTTAGGTACAGTAATGACACTACTTCTCCATAGACACATGCTTTGAGACAAAGGAGCTCAGAGGTCTCTGTCCAACATGCTCACCACTCCTGGTTTCCAACAAGACTGCAGTATCAAAGTACATGTGTGACTAATACCCTATTGCAGGGGTAGGCAACTTTTGGCATGCGTGCCGAAGGCAGCATGCAAGCTGATTTTCAGTGGCACTCACACTGCCCAGGTGCTGGCCACCGGTCCAGGGGGCTCTGCATTTTAATTTAATTTTAAATGAAGCTTCTTAAACATTTAAAAAACCTTATTTACTTTATATACAACAATAGTTTAATTATATATTCTTCTTTGAGTGATTGCTCCTATGCATTCCAGTTAGGTGTGCGCGCCGTGCGTGCACGGCTCTTCGGAACATTTTTACCCTAGCAACTCCGGCGGGCCGGCTGGGCGCCCCCTGGAGTGGCGCCGCTATGGCGCTGGATATATACCCCAGCCAGCCCGTCCGCTCCTCAGTTCCTTCTTACCGCCCGTGACGGCCAGTTGGAACAGTGGAGTGCTCCTTTACCTCCACAGCCCTAGCGTTTCTCTGTTTGCTACGTGTATATAGTTGGTTAAGTTAGTTAAGAAGTTAAATTAGTTGAATAGTTTAGTTAGATATAGTGTAGTAAGGGAATTAGGGGGGTTTATCCCTCTTCTTCCACAACCGGTGCGGGCTCATGCCCAAGGCACCGGGGTTTAAGCCCTGTGCGGCTTGCCAGCGGCACATGCCGGTCGGGGACCCGCACGACTCCTGCCTGCGCTGCCTCGGGGAGACCCATCGGCCAGATAAGTGTCCGATCTGCACGGTGTTTAAGCTGCGAACTAGGAAGGAGCGGGACTCTCGCCTAAAGCAGCTCCTTATGGAGTCAACACTTTGCCCTCCCGCGCCAACCCCAGCGGCACCAAAGTCGTCCTCGGCGCGCAGCGCACCAGCGGCCCCAAGCCGCTCCGGTACCGAGACTGCTCGAGCTCCGCAGCCGGCACCGGCGTCCCGGCACCGTTCCCTCTCTCCCGCGAGGAAACGGAAGACGGCGCAGACGGCCTCTAAGCCTCATGCTCCGGGACCACTTGCCCAGCCACCACCGGCACCTCCGGCACCGGCTGTGGTGGTGCACAAGCCGTCCACGGTACCGTTGACTCCGGCGCCGCAAGAGCCGTTGAGTCCGGTACCGCCCTGCTCCCCGGTGCCAACCGCGGTCGAGCTACATCTCCCGTCCAAGACCTTCTCGACGGCGAGAGAGCTCATCGAGCTCACAGAGGCACCGAGCCTCCGGCTCCCGGCACCACCGGTGCGGGCTGTTCAGTCAGCGGGCAAGCCGGCAATGATGCGGCCACCTTCCCCTGACAGACGAGATAGACGGCGCTCCAGGTCCCGGGCCCGCTCCCGGTCCCGCAGACCGTCACCGCCACGCTGATCCAGGTCCCGGGACCGTTCACCATCGCGGTACCGCTCCCCGTATCGGCGCCGGTTGCAGTCCCGGTACCGCTCAATTTCGAGGTACCGGTCGCACTCCCGGAAACGCTCCCGGTCCCGGACACCCGACCACCGGTACCGCAGGAGGTCCGGCTCCCGGTACCGCTCCCGGCACCGCGACTCCCGAAGCCACTCCCGACACCCTCGGTCGAGATCGCGGTGTAGCTCCCGGCACCGAAGTGGTCGATGGTCCCGCTCTCCATCCCGGTACTGCGACGACCGGCACCGATCCTCGGCACCGTCCAAGGACAGACTGCTGGCATCCACGGCGCAATCTATCAGCGCCTCTGCCCCCCCTTGGCCGTTTCGTCAGCCCTCAGTCGCCTCTCAGGCGGGCAGCGGGAGAGATCTCCGGGCCAACCCCCAAGGCCAAGACATCGGTCCACAGCAGTGGGGTTTTTGGGTCCCCTGGGCCTACCGCAAGCCCCAAGGGCTCCCCTTCCCCCCGCGACCCGCGGGCGCCAAACGCAGGGTGACGGAAGCCACGGTGAGCAGGCCTCCCCCATCACCATCGGGTGAGGCATCGTCGCCACCTGGTCCCGCAGAGCATCCGGGGTCCGTGGCGGCCTCCCACCCCATGGAAGAACCACCTCCAGAAGCGGTGGTCCAGGGTCTGTCCTCGTCATCCTCGCTGGATGAAGCGGTGGCGGGGGCTTCTACGGCGGACCCCCCTCCGATTGACTTGCGGGCCCACCAGGACCTTCTTCGCCGGGTGGCGAAGGCTATTGACCTTCCCGTGGCGGAAGTCCCGGAGGATGACGACCTGGTGACCAACGTGATTGGAGCTGAGGCCCCGCTGCGGGTGGCCCTCCCATTCATCCGTACTATCCAAAAGAATGTCACTATCATCTGGCAGGCACCTGGAGGTGGTCTCTCCCACCGCACGTGGAGTTGAGTGAAAGTACTCGGTTCCTCCCACCGGCTATGAGTACTTATAAACCCACCCCACTCCGGACTCCCTTGTGGTGCAGTCCGTCAATGACCGAGAGAGACATGGGCAGCCAGCCCCGGCGCCAAAGTCTAAAGACGCTAGGTGCATGGATCTGTTGGGCCGGAAGGTCTGTTCGGCAGGGGGTCTCCAGCTCCGGATTGCCAACCAGATGGCTCTCCTCGCTTGCTACACCTTTGACATCTTGGTGTCCCTGTCGAAATTCTCGGAGCTAATCCCAACAGCCTCACGTCAGGAGTTCTCGGCCCTCCTCGAGGAGGGCAGGAAAGCCTCCCGGTCCTCCATCCAGGCCGCTCTGGACTCGGCGGACTCAGGAGCCAGAACCCTGGCCTCAGGAGTGACCATGAGGCGCATCTCCTGGCTGCAGTCCTCCACCTTGCCGCCTGAGGTGCAGTACACCCTGCAGGACCTCCCCTTCGACACTCAGGGTCTCTTTTCGGAGAAAACAGACTCCAGAATTCAGACCCTAAAAGATGGTCGAATCGCCATTCGCACCTTGGGTATGCACACACCGGCTATCCAGTGGAGGTCATTCCGGCAGCAGCCCTACCGGCCCTTTACTCAGGCCAGGTCGCGGCCGTATAATAGTCGTCGAGGCAGCCTGAACTGCCGTAGGCCATCGGGCAACAGGCGCAACCAGGCCCAGGCGCCTTCCAAGGCCCCGCAAGGGCCCAAGCAGGCGTTTTGATGGGACGCCCGAGGACGGCCCATCAGACCCTTTACCGGATCCTTCCCCATTATTTTGCGACCGCCTTTCCCACTTCCTCCCGGTGTGGTCCCAAATAACAACGGACAACTGGGTGCTTCGTACTATCCAGTATGGTTACCGCCTTCAGTTTGTTTCGCCCCCTCCCTCCCACCCGCCTTCCCCGTCCCTCTTCAGGGACCCCTCTCACGAGCAATTCCTCTTACAAGAGGTCGAGACTCTGAGCTTGGGTGCCATAGAGGAGGTGCCGCACGACATGTGGGGCAGGGGATTCTATTCCCGATATTTTCTCATCCCCAAGGCAAGAGGTCGTCTCCGGCCTATACTAGACCTCCGAGAGCTCAACAGGTACCTGCTCAAGCTCAAGTTTCGCATGGTAACCCTGGGGACCATCATTCCCTCCTTGGATCCGGGAGACTGGTTTGCCGCCCTCGATATGAAGGACTTCCATATCGCGATTTACCCTCCCCATCGACGCTACCTGCGCTTCGTGGTCAACAGCGCGCACTACCAGTTTACGGTACTACCCTTCGGCCTGTCCACCGCGCCGAGGGTCTTTACCAAGTGCATGGCAGTGGTTGCTGCCGCCCTCCGCCGTCGTCGCATACACGTCTACCCGTATCTCGACGACTGGCTGGTTCGCGGGCCATCCCAACAGCTGGTAGCAGATCAAATGGCTGAGATGCTGTCCCTGTTTCGGTTCCTGGGCCTTCTCATCAATGCCGAGAAGTCCACTTTAACTCCATCACAACGAGTGGAGTTCATCGGAGCGGTCCTCGACTCCAGTTTGGCCAGGGCCTGCCTCCCTCGACCTCAGCACCAGACGATGGTCTCCATCATCTGGGACCTGCACGCCTTTCCCACGACAACGGGCCACATGGCGTCCTGCACGTTCGTGACCACGTATGCGAGACTGCGCCTTCGCCCATTTAAATCTTGGCTAGCGTCGGTGTACCGCCTGCACCGCGACCCCATAGTCATGGTGGTCACAGTCACGAAACCAACCCTCCGTGGTCAGGGTGACGGATGGGCGGGGAGGGCGGAACGGGACTCCTGCACACACGACCTCTGGGTCCAGCCACCTGCTGCTCGAGCTCTCCGTTCGGGATCCCATTCCCCTTCCGTTATGGCCGGACCTCATCACGCAGGACTTCGGCAGACTCCGCCACCCGGACCTACAGTCCCTCCATCTTGCAGCTTGGTACCTGCGTGGTTGACCCACGCGGAAAGGGACTGTTCAGCGGCGGTACAGCAAGTCCTGCTTGAAAGCAGGAAGCCTTCCACTCGCTCCACCTACCTTGCGAAATGGAAGCGTTTCGCGCTCTGGTGCGATCACAGAGGCCTTAACCCCTTCCTAGTCCCTATCCCTACAATCCTGGACTACCTCTGGTACCTTAAGGAACAAGGACTCGCGGTCTCCTCCTTGAAGGTACACCTGGCAGCCGTGTCCGCCTTTCGTCCGTCCATGGGAGGTCGATCCATCTTCTCCAACCAGATGGTTTCCCGCTTCCTTAAGGGCCTGGATCGCTTGTACCCGCCGATACGGCATCCTACCCCGGCCTGGGATTTAAACCTCGTTCTGGCCAAGCTTATGGGAGTGCCCTTCAAGCCCCTGGCCACGTGTTCCCTACTTTATCTCTCCTGGAAAACGGCCTTCCTCGTCGCAATTACGTCGGCAAGACGAGTTTCCGAGCTCTGTGCCCTAACGGTTGGTCCACCATACACCGTCTTCCACGGTGACAAGGTGCAGCTTCGACCACACCCGGCCTTCCTCCCTAAGGTGGTGTCGGCCTTCCACCTCAACCAGGAAATCTTCCTTCTGGTCTTCTTCCCGAAGCCGCACGCCTCACCTCGTGAGCAACAGCTTCACACCCTGGACGTCCGCAAGGCCCTCGCTTTTTATATCGAGCGGACGAAGCCCTTCCGGCATTCGCCACAGCTGTTTGTAGCGGTTGCTGATCGCATGAAAGGCGAGCCGGTCTCCTCTCAGCGGATTTCCTCCTGGGTGACGGCATGTATCCGGACATGCTACGAGTTTGCTCGCGTGCCACCATGCCGCCTCACCGCTCACTCGACGAGAGTGCAAGCCTCATCGTCTGCCTTCCTGGCCCATGTTCCCATCCAGGACATCTGCAGAGCGGCCACCTGGTCTTCTGTCCACACCTTCGTTTCCCACTACGCATTGGTGCAGCAATCCAGAGACGATGCAGCCTTCGGCTCAGCAGTCTTGCACTCTGCCACGTCTCACTCCGACCCCACCCCCTAGGTAAGGCTTGGGAATCACCTAACTGGAATGCATAGGAGCAATCACTCGAAGAAGAAAAGACGGTTACTCACCGTTGTAACTGTTGTTCTTCGAGATGTGTTGCTCCTATCCATTCCAGACCTGCCCTCCTTGCCCACTGTCGGAGTAGCCGGCAAGAAGGAACTGAGGAGCGGACGGGCCGGCTGGGGTATATATCCAGCGCCATAGCGGCGCCACTCCAGGGGGCGCCCAGCCGTCCTGCCGGAGTTGCTAGGGTAAAAATGTTCCGAAGAGCCGTGCACGCGCGGCGCGCACACCTAACTGGAATGGATAGGAGCAACACATCTCGAAGAACAACAGTTACAACGGTGAGTAACTGTCTTTTATAGACTTATAGAAACGGACGTTCTAAAAACGTTAAAATATATTACCGGCACGCAAAACCTTAAATTAGAGTGAATAAATGAAGACTTGGCACACCAATTCTGAAAGGTTGCCGACCCCTGCCCTATTATAACAACTCTGTTGTCATAGAAGACAGAAATTACATGGATCTGTATTCATGGTCTAAGTGACTCTAGAAATGGCATCTTTTTATTCAACACAACTGACCCTGTGATGTATCAGTTGCATCTCTTGCAGTTTACTGGATCAAATAATTTTTTACTACTTTCACAGTTCCTGGATTAACTCTGCCCCTTCCATGGTCGTCTTAGGGGTGCCTCTTTGGATATCAGGCCTCTAGTCTTCATCTCTCTATGGGCAGGAACTCTCGTCCCTCTTTCTCCTGCAATTCACTGTGAATATCTCAATAGGTTTGACCTTAGTCCAGCCTCATGGTTCACTCTCTCTCCAGGGATAATGACAGTATTTACTAGTGACCAGACAGCTTTTACTTAACAGTATATTTATTTTAGGACAAAAGCATTACAGAGCAGCATATCATAAAAAACTAAATATTCAACACACGTCAGGCTTACCATGTGTGTCTCATCTTCTGCATTGAGACACTGTAGGTTCACAAAGTTCTTCAAACCCTTCCTGTAAGTTTTGCCCTCTTACTTATAGTTTCATGTCAGTTTGAGGATCAAATGAGATTTTTTGTCAGTTCAGCTCCCCATTTATACCAAAAACCAATTATTTGTCTGCTTGGCCTCTTTAACCTAGTCTGAGCTAGTATATGCAGTTCCCCCCAGGGAGGTGGTACTCTCTGGAGAAGGTGACCTGTCCAGGGATTTGCAGTAATTATGCCCCTCTGAATTTAGTACCTCGAGGAAGCTCTGTAATCCTCCCCAACAGAGCCAGAATACATTCCCCAGCTCACAAAGGTATGTACAATACTTAGGGATATGAATATTCCATATGCCTTTGCATCTGTCTCTTCTCAGTATAATAGTCTCCTGAAGTTTCTGCATTTCCAAGGTCTCACATCTGTCACAAATAGTTCTTACTCCTGATAACACTGCAGGGCCACATACAAGTGAGCAAAATACTATTCTAGCTAGCTCATTATCCACAAAATTATGTAAATTCTAGTTGCCAACTCTTAATTATATGTGATGTCAGAGCCAGAAAGAATACCTCTGACCCTCTGCTCCTTCAGTTCTAGACGATTACTTCATAGCTCCTGTTAGATCACCACTTGATCCTCTAGATCAGGTCTTGAACTACTGTCATAATCTATTTATTCTGTGGAGTTTATAGAGCACCAGTTGGTTGCAGTTAATAAGATGGAGTAATTCAGATATGTGACAAGAATGTTCTGATGTTAGGAGCTTAAAAAAGTTGCAGTGGGCTGATAGTGACTTAATTATTGAGGTTGATATGCACCACATAAATAATTAATAATGCTCTCCAGTTAAGCATTTGTACTGAAGTTCCAGCAGAGTAATGTCCAAACCAGTAGCTTCTACAAAAACAGAGGTAAATTCTGACAGTTTCTCCACTCTTTCTGCTATAACAACTAGGATTATAGCCCAGTTTCTAACAATGGTAAAAGTATAACCAAGGACAAGTATTTTTTCTCAGTTGTATACTTTTTTTTTCTTTTTTTAACACAGAAGTGGCTTTCTTGACTAGAGTTCAGAGATTTCTTCATATCTTCTGAATCAGAGAAGAGATGCCCTTTTGCTTTGCACCCAAAATCTAAAAACCAGTTGGCCACCATTTCAGTAAATCTCTTATGACATGATTTATTGGAAATTGTCTTTAGTAAGAAGTGTCTTATGAGACACCAAAATTAAAAAAAAATACAACCTATTATTTCAACATTCTTTTATATGAAACATTGCAGAATGTGGGTAGTTACGTTATTGGCACATCTTTGGATTTCAATCTGGCCTGGTTACAAGAATTTATCATTGATAGTAAGGGACAAGCATCGCATTAACCCTTATCTTCAAGTAGATGCAGACATGTTTTCCGAGTATAGGTGTGTGTGCACTGGAGCCAGAGATTTTGCTTTGTAGTACCCACAGAGGGCCAGCGGACGGGGTATGTAGCCCGTCCGCTGGCTATATGAGGCAGTGCTGCCCTGACCTCCCTCAGTTTATTCTTACCACTGGAGTTGGAACTCTGTGCAGTTGTTGCCTCACAACCTGGCAAACTCATATGAGTTTGTTGTATCATCACTCCCATAATTGCATTGGTCATTGGGACACTCTCACTGATGAGCAATCAACCAATTATCTCCATCCCTGACGATTGTGTTTCAGTGCTTGAGTTTCCACGAAGTCCATTCCTGTCCACTCTTTTATGTTATCAATCCATCTCTTCTTCTGTCTACCTCTTCTTCTCTTCCCTGTACTGTCCCTTGGAGGATGATCTTGGATAGGGCAGATGATCTTGTTGCATGGCCATACCATTTCAGCTTGTGCTTCTTTGTGATCTTCAGGTGGTCTTCATATGATCCAGCGCATTGGGTGATGATCTTGCAGGCCTCTTCATTAGTGACATGGTTGAAGTAGGAGATGCCCAGGATTTTACGGAAGTAGCTCATCTCTTCTACCTGTATTTTCTGTTCAAGTTCTGCCATAAGGGTCCATGTCTCTCATGTATACAGAAAAATGGAGATGACCAATGTGTGCAGCAGTTTCAGTTTGGATTCCAGGGAGATGTTCTTATTCCTCCAAATTGGTTTTAGCTTTGCTGCTGTTTGCGCAGTTCTTGCCAAATTTCTGCCTTGGATCTTTCATCAGTGATTGCCCCCAAATACTTGAACTGTTTCACTGTCTCCAGCTCTTGTCCACTGACAGTGATATGTGAGCTGGACCCATCATGTTTGTTTGTCATCAGCTTGGCTTTCTCTGCACTGATTTCCATGCCATATTTTGTGAAGGTTTTATCCAATCATTTCACAAGGTTGGCAAGTTCATCTTTGCTGCCTGCCAGGCCATCAATGTCATCAGTGAACCGAAGATTTGAAATTGTTCGCCCCCCCAATGCTGACCGTGCATATGTGATCTTCTAGGGCATCAGTCATTATGCGCTCCAAGTAGATGTTGAACAGTATGGGCAAAAGAAGGCAGCCTTGCCGGACTCCAACAGTGGTGCGAAACCACTCTCCTATTGTGCCATTGACGAGAACTGCACTGTTGTCCTTGGCATACAGCTGTTTAATGGTAAGAATAAGCTTACGACCAACATTGTACTATTTCATGGTTGCCCAGAGAGCTTCGTGCCATACTTTGTCAAATGCCTTCTTGAAGTAGTCAAAGACGTGGTAGCTGTCCTGCTGGTGTTGTAAGTACTTCTCACATAGAACACAAAGGTTGAAAATCTGTTCTGTGGTACTTCTTCCAGCACGAAAGCCAGCCTGTTCTTCAGCGATGATATTCTCTGCTTGTGGCTTCAATCTGTTCAACATCACTTTGCTGGGATGGCTAATTAAGCTTATGGTCCAGTAATTTTGACACAATTGCAGGTTGCCTTTCTTTGGCAGAGTGATGATTAGTGACTGTGTCCATGTGGAGGGCCACTCACCAGTCTGCCAGATCTTGTTGCAGATCTTGGTGAGTACATCTATTACGATTTCTCCTCCAAACTTCATCAGTTCGGCTGGGATGTTGTCAATACCTGTAGCCTTTCCGTTCTTGAGCGATTTCACAGCTGTTTCCACTTCTTCACTTAGTATTAGAAAGTCGTCATCCTCTGTTGAATCTGGGCTGTCTAAGACACTAGCATCTCCATTTGTCTGGTGGTTGTATAGATCAGAACATTAGTTTGTCCACCTATTGATGATGTCCCTTTCTTCTGTAAGACAGTTCCCTTCTTTGTTTTGAATTGCATTCACTTTGGTCCATCTTTCCTTCATCAGATCTTTTACAACCTGGAAGGCTCATTTGCTATTTTTAATATTGATACATTCTTCAATTTTAGAGCTTTGTTTTTCAATCCATATTGCCTTGGCCACCTTCATTACTTTCTTGATCTTTCTGCCAATTGCTCTGTATTTATCAGCTCCCTCAGTGCTTTTCTTGTCTCTCTCAAGTTCTCTTCTAATGTCACACATTTGTAGTATTTCATTTGTGACCCCTGGTTTTGGTTTTGTTTTTTTACAGTGTTTCCCAAGCGTGTCCACTGCTGCCTCATTCATTACAGCATTGCAATTGTTGGTCATTGTTTCTGTGTCTTCCTCTAGAGCAAATAATGGGACAAATTTGGTTCTGGTGAACTTGAGCCTGATGATTTTCCTTAGCCGCAGCCAAAAATTTAGCATCACAAGGTCGTGATCACTTCCAATATTGGCACCGGGAAAGTTCCTTGTTTTAGCTCCGTTAATCCCAGAATGAAATCGGTTTTGCACCATGGTGTAGTCGATCTGGCTGTGATGTAGACCATTAGGTGTGTGCCATATTGATCATCTGGATGCTTTATGTGCTCCTGATGTGTTTGCAAGAACCAGATTGTTATAGCTGGCAAACTCCAAAAGTCTCCATCCTCTCTCATTGGTTACCGCATTACAGAAAGGGCCACATTAATCTCGCCAATCTGCCTGTGCGTCAGTACCCACTTTAGCATTCCTTGTACAATCAGGATATCTTTCTTGTGTACCTTATTGATGATGTCTTGGAGCTGATTGTAAAAATCTTCAATTTGCTCATTGTCATAGTCTGTTATAGGGGCATAGTCTTGTACCACTGTGATACTAAATGATACTGCTGTTAGACGGATGGAAATAAACCTGCTGGACACTGGGCGGCATCCTAATATTGAATACTTGATATCTTTATGCACAAGAAATCCTACGCCATTGACATGTTTGTCCTCTCTACTGTAATAGAGTACATGGTCTTCTTCCATTAGTACCTCTCTAAAGTTCTTTCATCTGACCTCAGAGATTCCTATGAGGTGCCAGGTGTATTTTTCATTTCGTATGTGAGTTCTTTCAACCTCTCTTTTTGTCTCAATGTCCTTCCATTCCATGCAGCTATGGTGATGTTGTTGTCTCTTCCACAGATCCTCTTTGTTGGAGTTACACCAGTAGTATACTTGTCGCGTCTGCCCTGGTGGGAGATGGATGGCGCGGTCATTATTAACCCAGGCTGCGATCAATCTAGTATAGACATTATTGACTTGCTTATCATATGGTGTGTCTTTGGCAAATTTCTAGCCTGGCAGAGCCCATCCCTCTCCATCCCCTTTAGTTGCCTCTTATAACATGCAGGAAGAGCAGTGGGCTTATTCTGTCTCTGGATCCACAGGGGGGGTGGTTGTATATAGTTGTTTTAATTAGCATTACTAATTAAAACTTTAGTATAGTGGTACTGGTAGTGCTCCCTGGTGATGCTCTCGCTGGGGTTCAAGCATTGCCGTTCGTGTAGAGTGGCAATTCCCAATAGTGACCCCAACATGTGGTGCTTTTGTGCCTTGGCAAAGCCTTCTTAATTAGCATTGTTCGATTTGTAAATCGTTCAAAAAGTGGACTCAAGTGGTGCAGGACCTTCACCTTAAGCAGCACCTGCTTGAGCAGGCCATGAGGTCTGGCCCAGTACTGAGGCCTTCCTCAGGCTGCAGATAGCCCTCTGGTTTGGAAAGTGCTCCTGCCTCTCATTCCAGGGCAGGGATCTCTCCGAAAGGGCACAGGAATCATTCATCATTGACCTCAAGGAAGAGGTCACATAAGACCAATTGGGGATACCCCAGGTCTCAGGGTGACTCTTCTGCCTCCTCTAAGAGGAGCATGGACTGGCATGGTGCTGGCTCCAGTGCAGAGGCGCTTCTGACCCTCCCTTGGTACAGGGTAGGGAGGGCAGACATCCCGTACCATTGACTCTGGTTCTGGCCTCCAGGTGTCCTTTGAGTCCAATACAGAGGTGAATCAGACTTGCCAAACTCACTAAAAAAATGAAAAAAATGGGCTTGTTTTAGGCTCCTGCATTGCATGTTGGCTAGTTGTTTTGTTTGCAGGGCTTTTACGGTAGCTTGTAACTTCTTGTTTTTTTGATTGGCTCGCAGCCTTGGGTCCGCCCCTGGTCCCGGCCAATCAGAAACCTTGAATTGGGTGATTGGTATTTGGTTCCAGTCCAACTACAGTGTGTATGAGTCCCCTGCATGCCTGCCCTGTGTGTGGCAGTGAGCATGTGGAGTGCTTTGTTAAACAATTTCAACTTTAAAGGTCCAGTTCCTCCCTTCCTGTGCCTGCGGCTGCACTGCAGAGTAGTTCTGAGCACCCTGTGGGACAGGACAGTGCCAGGGGAGGGTGAGTCAAGGCACGGGGGGTCCTCCCTTTGTTTTGTTAAAAAAAAAAAAATTCTGGAGAGGGGAGAGAAGCCACTCCTCCGGCTGTGCAGGGGTCGGGGGAGGGAAAGTCCCAGCAGGAGGTCCGTGTGTGTGTGGGAGGGGAATTACCCGCCCTCCCCCCAGCAGGAGCCACAGGGAGGAGGAGCCACCCCGGACCCTGGCAGGAGATGTGTGGCTGAAGCCCCCAGCTCTGGAGCTCCAGCCGCTCTAGTGACAGATGCTGCTGCAGGGCTGAAGTCCTGACCACCACCCCCCCCCCCGGTGCAGAGCTGGCCTGAACCCCCTCCTCTCTCCCATCCTGCCTGTACGGAGCTGGCTCTCACTCTCAGGCTGTGGAGAAATTCAGCCTGAATCTACTCAGCTTGGTATCTCCATTTCCTTCATCATCACACAGCCATGAATGGATTTAGCCTAGGAGGCAGGGTCAGAGTAACCCCATTTTGCAAGTGTGAGCTAGGGCACACAGAGGTGAAGTGACTTTGCCTAGGCTAAGCAGGGAGTCTGTGGCAGAGCAGAGAACCAACCGTAGAACTCCACTTGAGGTAGGATCCTATCTCCTGGTGAAACATTTATTTCAGTTCAACATCTCAACCCAAGATACACAAAATAATTCTGTAACAGAGTCTTAGTCTAGCCCTGAGGGATATGATAAACTCACTCTCTCAAAACAATTTGTATTAAGGGATTTGTTCCCATTGTATTCTCTAACTTTTAAAGTTGCTTTTTCATTAGTGTGACTTTTTCATTAGTGAGACAAACCAAAGAAATTTAAGCTCTCAGCTGCAAGTTTCAGGTTTTTCATCAAGAAAAGGACTTTCCCTAATGTTGTGCCTTGTGATGAGGCCTTCTGCTAGAAGATTTGTTGCCCTACCACACCCCAAGGAAGGAGCAGTGAAGATGGGTCCTACAGGCGTGCCTAGAAAGGCTGCAGGGAAGCAGCCAATCAGAGCACAACAGGCTTAGTTGAAAGGAGCTACAGGGACTGAGTAGGTCAGTCCCTGGCTGGGACCAGAGGAGTAAGGAAGGGTACTCCTTTCTGGTTGCTAGATCTCAAGGGAAAACCAGAGGTTCTGGTGGCATTGGCATTTGGTGAAGAAGAATAGGCATTGAGAGCTTCAGCCCTAAGGTAAGGGTGAAGAGGAGGGGCTACTTTGGAAGCAGCCCAGGGAACAGCAGCAGCAACAATTAAAGGAAGCAGAATGTGGATGCTATTTGTAGGGTCCCTGGGTTGGGACCCAAAGTAGTACGTGGATCCAGGTCTCCCCACTGGCTGTTGGGGATGAGGCTAGGTTAGAGGCCCAAGTGAAGGGCAAGACTTAAAGGGATACCAGAGAACTGCTAAAGGCAGAGAGTCTCCAGGGAGAAAGCCTGGGGGGTGCTGCTCTATAACAGCACATGGAGAGACTTAAAGCAAGCCAAGAACAGTCTGAGAACTGAGCCCAGAGCCAGGGCCACAGATACCAATAAGGGCACAGTGATAGTCCTTGTTGGACCTTTGTTACCCAGGAAGGGGTTCGTCCATTGTTGACTTGGTATGACTTAGCCAGAGGGCCGAGCCACTGAAGACCCACCTGATGAGGACAATAGCCGATGGAGCACAACAGGCAGAGAGATAGTGCAGGTTCACACCCAGCCGACAGGAGGTGCTCACAAGGGGTGAGTGTGCCCTTGCACAGGCCTAAACTTATTTACTTATTAATTAACCCAGAGTATGTATTAATACCTGGGAGGCAAACAGCTGTACGTATCTGTCACTGTTAGAGAGAGAACAGTTTGAGTTTACCCTGGATATTTGTCATCTGCTTTCTTCTGTTGAAGAAGCTTGTTAATATGAATTTCTAGAATTAACTCACCACTAAAAGAGCGGGTATAGCCATTGTAGTTTGTACTGGAGCGTCTCTGATACAACTGTGGGCTGAATAGTAGATTATGTTCACTTAGAAGATATTAACAACAGGTGATCTAAATCCATAAGAAAGTTGATCCCTCTTTCATCTTATTGCTCAAAGTTCACAGAGCTGGTTAGGAAAACATTATTTTAAGCTTATTTCACAGCCAAATAATTTCATTCTATGTTCTGTCTCCTGAAGTACAAGTTTAATGGATATTCATTTCACTTTTGATGTATAACATATTCTCTCCTGTTAAGCATCTAGACCAAATAGTTATTTACACACCACCTCCCAAAACCAAATAAGTTCAGGCTCTTTTGAATTGGTATGGAGAAATGAGTATTGCTTCTAATCCTGAATGCAGCATCCCTAACAGAGCACCAGTTCTGCACGCCATTATTTTCTTTCATCGGTTTATTTTTTCTCCAGTGTGTGCTTTTGGGTTTTTTTAACTAAAAGTCTACAGTACATTTTTTTCATACTACATAATCAAAATATATTATAACCTATTTTTTTATTTTACGTGATAATATACTGCATTTTCCCCCTTCATTGTTGTAGGTGCACAAAAAGCACATCATTCTTCTACATTGATAACAGAAGAAATGGAAGAATTCTCAGAAGATAGTGGAACAGAGAGTGATGACTAGCCAGCAGATAAATCTCTATCAATCCCTTTTCTTCTCCCAACCCAGAATGATTGTTAAAGATTGTTTTGCAGCCCTTATTCAGATGAGTATTTCCTCTAAACTCCATGGAACTACTTGCAGAATTTAAGGGCTTCAGGATCAAGTCTTTAATTTTTTTAGTAAAATAATAGTGAATGGAGCCCTTTTATTGTATTAAAATATGTTGTTTGGTTTATTTTGGATGCTTGAATTTGAAATATTTTATACCATGCAAGAAGAAAGATTATGTATGTTCCTCTCAATGTTTTTTGTTAATTTACTTTAAAACAGCATTGTCACTTATTGATGGTGTACTGTATAAAAAACTATGCTGCCCAGACAGCAAAAATAAAGAAAAGGACTAAACTGGGTGTGGGGAGCAAATGATTGGTTTAGTGGATTGGCAATAAGTTTTAGAACTTCTAGGTCACTGATGCATGTTTAGTCTGCGTTGACAATGATTAAAAACTGTTGCCGTGTTATGATTTTTCACTGGCCTCAGTGAAATGAAGTGCTGATTCCAAGACCAATTCCTGGTGAACTGATACTGTATGTATGCCAGAATCAATATCACTTTGGCACTACTGGTACCTTTGCTGACAGTTCTGCATCAAGGTCAGGCTTTAAATGGGTCTGGAGACTCAACTAACTTCTCAAACCTTCTTTCAGATTAGAGTTGAGGTATATTGAGGTAGTGGGAAAGGTTGCATTGTTGCTGCTCCTACTTTACTTGTTCTGTGGATGGATGGAGAGATAGAGGATTTAGTCTCTTGATGTCAATTTGGTGTCAGATGGTGCTTTTCATGAGCATTAGTTGAGAGAGAAAAAAGGACAATAAGGAATAGATTAATCTTTCTCCCTTTCACACAGGCCAATTGTAAGGTCTTGCTGCTCAGCACTAAAATCATTACTTACATTTTATTTAGCACCTTTCATCTAAAGATCCCAAATCACCCCATTAATTAGATTTGTGTGTGTGCACACAATCACACATTATTCTTCTAATATAGAGGGTAGTAGCCATGAAACAGCCCCCAGCAATACAACACAACTATTCAGGACAACAATTGAACAATCACAGTTAAAACTACAAGGGAATTTTACCTAGGTGGACAGCAATAGTCCAGTTGTGATTTAGCTAGGACACCAAGAGTAATACTTTTACTCTTGAACATGCTGCCAGAAATGTGTGGGTGTCTTTACTTCAAGAACCAAGGGAGCTACAGTAGTAATAAGTTTACACTAATAATTACGTAACATACATTTGTAGGGTAAAATGTAATAGAAGCATAAAGAGTAACTACCAGCTTGTTTTGCTTCTCCCAAATATTACTTTGCTCAGTGGAAAACTGCAGTGTAATCTAAGATTGTCATCTCTTAAAGGTACTGAGTTAGATATATATTTTAAAAAATTAAGACTTGTAACTATTTTGACAGTCTGTTCAGATTTGAGTACAGAGACTTTGAGATTTTTATATGATGGTTTTTTAAAAACATTAATTTAAATGTTATTCAAAAATAGAACTTAATTCTGATCTTGCTGAACATTATTGTAAAGATGGATATGACCTGTCAGATAATCTGGATAATTCCCTGACAGTGCAAGATTTTTCCCTTCACTATATTTTATAATAGTAGATTGGAAAATATGCTTTAGAGAGCAGTTCTGCACTGGCAGGTAGATCTATTAGGTGATATAACAGATACACCTCTACCTCAATATAACATTGTCCTTGGGAGCCAAAAAATCTTACCGCGTTATAGGTGAATCTGTGTTGTATTGAACTTGCTTTGATCCACCGGAGTGCGCAGCCCCGCCCCTCTGGAGCACTGCTTTACCGCGTTATATCCAAATTCGTGTTACATCGGGTGACAATATAGTGAGGCAGCGGTGTATATTGATGTCTTTTCTGTCTCTAGCTTTTGTTACAATTCTATGATCAGTTCTGTGATGCTGTAGAAAAGCATGATTTAGTGGTTAAAGCACAGGGCTAGAGTTGATAGGTTTGGGTTCTGTTCCTAACTGTCACATACTTCATGTGTAACTTTAGACAAGTTGCTTAATCTTTGCCTCCGTTTCCTCATCTATAAAATGGGTATATTTACATGAAGTGGATGTGCTTACCTACCTCACAGATGTGTAGTGAGCGTAAATTAATCTTCGTAAAGTTTATTGAACTGTTCACATGCAACGTGCTATTCAATTTAAATAGTTTGTTCAATTTTATGAATCCTACAAAGATCATTAACATAATGCATATATAGTTATGAAGAGAATGAGATGACGGTTGTATGTAAATATTTTGAAAACTCATTTTTAATATTTTTTTTCTCAGCCACTCTAATTACGAACTAGTTTTCATTTAAAGGATGGTAAATAACCATTCAGCATTCCTCCTTTATTTCTGTTTACATTATGAAGAATTAAATACGCAAGTATTTTAAATTAAGTATGCAAAGTAGATACTCAGGAATGTTGCATGAATTTTTCTTTCTAAGGAATGTAATTTGTGGAAGGCTAAACAAGGAAATTAATCTTTTAAGTTAAACTTTGTGCTCAAACCAGCTTTTAGAGATGTGAAATTGGTGGAATGTCCTATGGATCTTCTGGATTTCAGTTATCTATAGAGAGACTTTTGTAGTACTAACATACAAGAATGCAAGTTACCTTTTATTGCTCTGGAACAGCAGTTAATTAACTACCTGGTGTCACAGTTGTGCTAATGAAATTGATAGTCATGATGCTGATGCACAAAAAATAAGATGAACAAAGATGATGATTTATGCTCTGTTTAAAAATTAGGAAAATCATTGCTTGCCAAAAAAAAATTGATCTGTAGGGAAAGATTTTATTTTCAGCATTCTTAGAGGAAATTGTAGTCTTAAAGTAGCTGATGTTTTTCTTACAAGTAATGTATTATAAGTGTAATTGAGATTTTTGTTTTGAAGTACCAATAAAAATACTAAGATGCTTGCATAAAAATCTATATTTTCCTTAGAATAGAAGGTTTTAGTAGTTTTATTTTTATAGAGCCCAATGTATGCCACACTTCTTACAGACAAAAAAAACCAGTCCCTCCCCAGAAGAGTTTATAATCTAAATAAATGTATAACATAATAGGGGAAGACAAAGGGCATGCCTATTCTGCCTGCTGTTTTGAGAATGGGAACATGAATAGCAGTGCACATCAAAGTGCTGCCCTTTAACTCCCCTGTGTGGATGCTGCAGGAATAAATTAAAAGGTTCCTAGTTCACAGTGATGTAATCCTGTTTGAACAGCATGGTGGGCAGGGAGAGTGCAGCAGCATTAGGAAGACTCTGATGTCACTGGGATCTTGGAGCTACAAAAGCCATCTTGCTGTAGCTCCTGCTGCTGAGGATCTGGGATTCTTCTGAGGGTCTGGGATTGCTCCTAAGAGATTGTTGTCTTTCCACCTTCAGCCTTACCTGGCTGAGGATAGGTGCTTGGGAGTGGTTTGTGCTTGGAGCAAGGAGGAGAGGCAGGGTAAACACTGGAGTTGGGCCCCTTTTGCACCTGCCATGCTGTTTGCTTTAAAAAGGCATGCACGTTTCATTGATATAGATTCTTATTTTATTGAGTTTTAAATGACCCTGAAACAAAAGTCATATAAACTGTAAACACAGGGGCAAAAGAAATAATTTTATTATAGTATTCTACATACAATATTAAGAGGTTCTGAAGCTCTTTAGTGTGGACACATCACCATTGGAAAAATTCATCAATGTTCATGGTAGATTCTCCATTGCCATTAATTTTTAAATCAAGATTGGATGTTTTTCTACAAGATATGTTCTTGGAATTTTTTCGAGGAAGTACTCTGGCCTGTGTTGTATAGGAGGTCAGGCTAGATGATCACAATGATTTCTTCTGGCCTTAGAATCCATGAGAGAAAACTCTGTCCATTTGGGATCACATGAACCATCTCGTCTCCCATTCACAATTGCATATTATTCCTGAAGCAACTATAACAATTACCATGAATAAGCAATATCAAGGAAATATTCAAGTAAGGGAGTGCCTCTAGTGACCCCTGGAGTGGCGCCGTTTTGGCGTGGTATAAGGGGTGCTGTGCGCTCCCCCCACCCTCAGTTCCTTCTTGCCACCAGTGAAGGTGCTTCAGTACTGCTCTGCTCCAGCTCTACTGTAGCTTTCCCTCTTTGTAATTTGTTAGTTCGTAGTTAGTACCTATAGTTACCAAAAAAAAAAAAAATTAGAATAGTTAAGTGCACCCAGGTCTGGGCTTTGGCCTTTAAGTCGTGTAACACTTGCAAACGGCCTATGCCTGTGAGTGTTCCTCACGCAGACTGTTTATGCTGTCTGAGGGAAACCCACCTCTGCGACCGCTGCAAAATTTGAAGATCCTTTGAACTTTGGACTAAGAAGGAGTGGGGACATACGGCTCCGAGCCATTTTGATGGAATCGGCCCTGACCCCCACACCGCTGCATCGCTCCATGTCGGCATTAAGCATGCAGGGTGCATGGCGACCCAACGATGCCCTCCACCAGTTGGCACCACTCCCCGTCCACAGGACACTCTAAAAAGGTGAAGAAGAGACCTTCTCCACCAAGGCACTGGAGCAAGGCTGAGAGAGAGACTAGTCCCCTGTTGGGCAGCTGTCGGCCCCCATTGGCCTTCCAGCCTCTGACTCAAGTCAAGCGGAGTAGCCCAGCCCACTCTGAGCCGACTTACCCGGACGCCAGTGGCCGCATTCGGGTGCCCTCCATGCCGGAGGCCTTGCAGGCGGCCTGAGACATTATGTCTCCACTGGTACCAGTCGCACCGCTGTCAATGGATCCCCGGTCCAGGGGCAAGCCCCCACTCAGACCCCCACAGTCACTGCCTGGATGGTACCACTCACGGTCGAAGGAAGGTTACCAATACCGTTCTCTGCACATTGACCATCCCGCACGCAGCCCGCGCTGGTCCCCGTCGACCCCCACCAGGTTGTCTGGCTGTGTGCCGAGCAGCAGGGGTTCCAGGCACCGCTCCACCTCAAGGGAACGCAGTGAGAGCATGCCCTGCTGAGACCAGAACAGATAGCACCGGAGGTCATTATCTCCGAGATGCTATCATGGCCCCTTGTGGTATGGATGTCAATGCCGCTCTCGCTCTTCATCCTGTCCGAGGGCGCTGCTCCCACAGCCCCAGGCATTGATCACTGGCACCCCGCCGTCACGGATCCGCCTATTAGAGCTGTTCGCGGAGCAGCTGCTACAGACAGTACTCCCGCTCCTGCACGCCGGGATCACGGTCTCGTGTTCGTCACCACTCCCAACACCATCACTCATCCCCGTCCTGGGATAGCAGTAGTTTGTATGCCAGCCCGGCCTCCTGTCGTCCACAGTCAGTGGGCCAGGTGGGGCAGTCCACTCCGACGTTGCCACAGCAGGTGCAGTGGCACTGGGCTCCCTGGCCAACACCATGGTACCAATGGGTCCGTCCCGTGGGCCCCGACGCAGCCCCCCTGTGGTGGCTCACTTGGTGGCTGGAGCCTCGGAAAGACCATCGGCCTCCCAGAAAAGGGTCAGCGGCCCGCTCATTCCCTAGTTCCACACTTAGAAGGGGGACCAAGTGATGGGACCTGCAGCACTGGCGGGGACGCAGAGCACTGCACCCCCTTCTTCATTCTCCCCTGATGAGGCGATAACGGCCCCTCCTCCTCCTGTCCCACAAGAGGACACGAAAGCCCACCAGGAACTGTTGAAAAGGGTGACATCAAGCCTCAGCCTACAAGGTGAGGAGGGGGAGGAACCCTTGGACTCCCTCTTCAATGTCCTCTTAGCTTCAGCACCGGCCAGGGTGGATCTCCCACTCCATGAAGGGGTGGCAAAGATCTCAAATGCCCTGTGGCAAACCCCGGCTTCCTTGCCCCCCATCTCTAAGAGGGCAGAACGGAAATATTTCATGCCTGACAAGGGGCATGAATATCTGTATACCTACCCCACCCCCAACTCTCTAGTGGTCGAGGCGGTTAACTCTAGGGAGCATCAAGGTCAATCCGTTCCTACTCCTAAGAATAAGGACTCAAGGAGACTAGATTTATTCAGTAGAAAAATTTATTTGTCCTCAAGTTTCCAATTGAGGGTGGCTAACCACCAAGCCCTGCTGGGCAGATATGACTTCAATTTGTGGGGTTCAGTGCCCAAATTTGCGGACTCCCTCCAGGAGCGTGATAAGCAGGAGTTTAAGGCTCTGGTTGAGGAGGGCATGGCTGCCGCTAGGGCAGCTCTTCAGGCAGCCGCGGATACAGCTGCATGGTCTATGGCCTCCACGGTGTCCATGAGGAGAGCGTCGTGGCTCCTGCTGTCTGGGTTGTCCAGCGAGGCACAGAATTCCTTGCAGGACCTTTTATTCGATGGCAAGGCCCTGTTTGCAGAACAAGCAGACCTGAAGTCACACAGTCTTAAGGACTCCCACATGACATTAAAGACCCTCTGTCTCTATGTCCTGGCCCCGGCCAGGACCAGGTTCAAACCGTAGCAGGCTCCCAGTCAGTCCACCCACCCCAGATACCAGCCCCCTTATAAAAAATCATTTCCTCCACTTCACAGTAGGGCAGGAGCACTAGTGTGAGTTCACTGTCCTCCCGTTTGGCCTATCGACGGCTCCCAGAGTCTTCACAAAGTGTATGTCTGTGGTAGTGGCCTACCTCAGGCGTTTGGGGGGGGGGTAGGGATGGCGGGGGTCCAGATCTTTCCCTACCTTGATGACTGGCTGGTCAAGGGCAGCTACAGGTCACAGGTATGGGATCACATAACACTTCTCCTGTCCACATGCACCACACTGGGGCTGCTGGTAAACAACACCAAGTCGACATTGGTACCGGTGCAATGCTTAAGAGTTCATTGGGGCGATTCTGGATGCGACATCAGCTACAGCCTCCCTCCCACCAGACGGATTTGAAACCCTAAGGGAGCTCATTGGTGTGGTCACAAGGTTTCCCGTGATGACTGCCAGAGCGTGCCACCAACTGCTGGGTCATATGTCAGTGTGCACGTACGTGGTTCATCACACCAGACTCAGGATGGGGCCTTTTCAGCGCTGATTGGTCTCGGTATTCTCCCAGTCCAGAGACAGGATGGACAAAGTTCTCACTGTGCCCAAACCTGTAATAGCCTCCCTACGCTGGTGGTCCTCCTAGGGGAACATGCTCCAAGGGGTCCCGTTCAGGGTCCGGTCCCCGACTGCGGAGTTGGTGTCTGATTCGTCGGACCTGTGTGGGAAACCTCCAGACCTAAGGTGTGTGGTCTGTGCAGGACCTAGCCCTGCACATAAATGTCAAGGAACTCAGGGCAGTCCGTCTAGTCAGCGTAGCTTTTTGCTCATGCCTAGCGAGTGGTCAGGGTTCTCATGGACAACACAAACCCAATGTTGTACATCAATAGGCAAGGCAGAGTCTGCTCCTCAGCCCTCTGCCAGGAAGCCCTCAGGCTGTGGGACTTCTGCATAGCCCATGATATCTACTTGGAAGCCCACCAACTACCGGGCATCCAAAACTCTTGGGGGGATCGGCCGAACTGGGACTTCTCCTCTCGCACAAATGGTCACTGCACCTGGACGTGGTGCACAGGATTTTCCAAATGTGGGGCACTCCCCAGGTGGATCTGTTCGTGACCCGCAGGTGTCCCTGCTTCGGCTCCAGGGGAGGGTTGGGATGCCTTTCTTCTGTCCTAGTTGGGTCAGTTTTTCTATGCCTTTCCCCCAATTCCACTGATCGGCAAGGTCTTGGAAAAGATAAAGATGGATAGGGCCCATGTCCTTCTGATCGCCCTGGCATGGCCCAGGCAGCATTGGTACGGGACTCTCACAAGCTTGGCAGTTGCCCCGCTGTGGCCGTTGCCCGCCAGCCCACCCGGACCTGCTCTCCTAGGACCAAGGTCACCTTCTCCACCCCAACCTAGAAGCCCTCCGCCTCACGGCTAGGTAGCTCAGTGGTTAGGCCAGGAGGAGAGGACTTGCTTGGAAGGAGTTCAGTGTGTCCTCCTGGAGAGCAGGAAGCCCTCCACATGTCAGGCCTACCTGTTGAAATGGTCTCGGTTTTCCCTGGCTGGTCACTGATTGGGGCGTCCCACCAGTGGCTGCTCTGATCCAGCTTATAGTAGACTACCTTCTTCATCTTAGAGCCCAGGGCCTAGCGTCCTTGTACATCAAGGTGAACCTGGAAGCCATATCGGCCTTCCATCCGCCAGTGCAGGGCCAGATGATATTCTCTCATGCTATGACTGGTCAATTTCTTAAGGGCTTGGATCACCTCTTTCTGTATGTTAGCCCTGTGACAAAGTTCCTCCTCTACCTTGGTGGGTCCTGCGCTTATTGGCAGATTTGCTCGCCTCAGTGATCTTCCCCTCTGGTGGAACCCACAGTCTGGGTCAACTCCTCCTGTGTCTGATCAGGAGTTGGGAGGTTTGGGGGGAACCCGGGCCTGCCCTCTACTCTGGGTTCCAGCCCAGGGCCCTGTGGATTGCAGCTGTCTATAGTGCTTCTTGTAACAGCTGCATGACAGCTACAACTCCCTGGGATACTTCCCCATGGCTTCCTCCAAACACCTTCTTTATCCTCACCACAGGACCTTCCTTCTGGTGTCTGATAACGCTTGTATTCCTTAGTCCTCCAGCAGCACACCCTCTCACTCGCAGCTCCTTGCGCCTCTTGCTCCCAGCTCCTCACACACACACCACAAAC
The DNA here is from genome assembly GCF_016161935.1 of Mauremys reevesii. NCBI lineage: Eukaryota > Metazoa > Chordata > Testudines > Geoemydidae > Mauremys > Mauremys reevesii. Next base: position 24,833,726 of record NC_052638.1, read on the forward strand.
TGAAGTGAGCTCCTTTTTAAACCCAGGTGCCCTGATTAGCCTGCCTTGATTGGCTGCAGGTGTTCTGATCGGCCTGTCTGCCTTAATTGGTTCTAGCAGGTTCCTGATTACTCTAGTGCAGCACCTGCTCTGGTCACTCAGGGAACAGAAAACTACTCATCCAGTGACCAGTATATTTGCCTTCTACCAGACTCCTGTACCCCACTGGTCTGGGTCTGTCACAGCCCCCATTTCCCCAGTGGGACCTGAACTTGGTGCTGGCCAGGCTAACTGGGCCTTCATTTGATCTGCTTACTACATGCTCCTGGTCACACCTCTCATGGAAAGTAGCCTTTCTGGTGGTGATCACGTCTGCTAGACGGGTCTCGGAGCTCCGGGCCCTGACCTCCAAACCCCGATACACGGTGTTCCATAAGAATAAGGTCCAGCTCCACCCATACCCTTCGTTCCTCCCTAAAGTGGTCTCCACCTATCATATGGGCCAGGAAATTTTCCTGACAGTGCTCTCTCCCAAACCTCATGTGTCCAGTGAGGAGCACCGTCTCCACATGTTGGATGTGAGATGGGCTCTGGCTTTTTACCTGGAATGTACAAAGCCAATCAGGAAGTCTTCACAATTGTTCATCGCCATGGCTGAACGCATGAAAGGTTGGCCAATCTCCACTCAGCGGCTCTCCAACTGGATCACTTTGTGTATCTGTTCACCCGCACCGATTGTGAGAGCGTACTTGACTAGGGCGCAAGCCTCATCGGCTGCTTTTCTGGCCCATGTCCCTATTCAGGACATCTGTAGAGCTGCACATGGTCATCGGTCCACATGTTCACCTTGCATTATGCGATAATCTCCCAAACCAGAGAGTACGTCGGGTTCAGCAGGGCAGCGCTTCATCCTGAGTGTTGTGAACTCCTACCCACCTCCAACAGATATAGCTTGGAATCACCTATTGTGGAATGCACATGAGCAATCACTCGAAGAAGAAAAGACAATTACCTTTCAGTAATTGGTGTTCTTTGAGATGTGTTGCTCATGTCCATTCCACATCCCACCTTCCTTCCCCGCTGTTGGAGTTGTCTGGCAAGAAGGAACAGGGTTGGGGGAGCGCACAGCGCCCCAGATACCGCACCATAGCGGTGCCACTCCAGAGGTCGCTCATGGCGCTCCCCTACAGGTACTGCTAAGGGAAAAACTTCCGGCACCAGTGCACGTGGCGAGCATGCACACCTATTGTGGAATGGACGTGAGCAACACATCTCGAAGAACACCAGTTATGGAAAGGTAACTGTCTTTTCCTGCATCGGGTCTGCATACGAAAGTTTCAGCCACACCCCCTGTACTGTGCAAGTTCATTCTGTGAGTGTAAGCTATGTCAATAGCATTCTTAAGTGATGTTTCAATATTGGATATTTGCAGGGTTTCCACATGATCATCAGTGCATACTTTTTTTAATCATTATGCCATTATTGTGGGATCAAGAGCTGATGCAAAATTTGGGAAGGTGGTCCTTCAGGCCTTGTTTAAATAGGATCTGCACAAAGTGGGACTAAGTCTGCTTACAAGTCACGGAAATGAAATACATGGCCGCATCTAATCGGAAAAGAAGAAAAGGTTACATACTGTAACTGTGGGTCTCCAAGATGTGATGCAGATGTGTATTCCATGACCCACCATCTGCCCCCTCTGCATCAGAGTCTAGTCTCTGGGCATTTGGTGCGAAAGAACTGAGGGAGATCAGGGCGGCACTGCCTCATACAGCTAGAGGAGGAGCCATGGCCACGAGGCGCAAGTACCACCCCTTTATGGTAGTTAGGCAAAATTCTCCAGCTCTGGTGTGCTGAGCATGCATTTACAGTACAAAGCAACAAAGAGTCCTGTGGCACCTTATAAACTAACAGACGTATTGGAGCCAAGCTTTCGTGGGTGAATACCCTTTTGTCAGACTCACGTGACGTATGTCATGCATCTGGTGAAGTGGGTATTCACCCATGAAAGCTTATGCTCCAATACATCTGTTAGTCTATAAGGTGCCACAGGACTCTTAGTCTGGATCTGTAAAAAGCGACAAACACGGCTACCCCTCCGACACTTGACATTTACAGTACATAATCTTTCTTCTCGTACAAACCCCTGTTCTTTCTTTGGTCAGGGAGTGGGATAGTGGCAGACCACAATCTGCTTCTGGGCCTCCAGTTCTCCAGTCTCCTGCTGGGATCAAATAATGAATTCCTTATCTCCAGGGAAATGGAGTTTGCAGCTAGATGTATACATCTCACTTAGTCGTTGGTGGAACACACTCTCAACGGACTTGTTCGCCTACAGGTACCTAACCTCCCCAGCTGCTGCTGCTGCTTCCCACTCTTCTGATCCTGTGGCCATGAAATGAGATGCCTTTTCCTGGGATTGGAGTAAGGAGTTTAGATATACGTTCCCTTCTATTCTCTTACTGCCGAAGATCAGGACAGACAAAGCAGAGACCTTTTTCTAATCCCTCCCTAGGTGATCACAGAGGACTTAGTTCTGTGAACTCTTAGCCATCTCAGTGGGCCAGAGTGTCTCTTTCTCTCTGCCCAGACTTAAGTTTGTCAAGGTTCAGTTCCCTTCCACAACCTAGCCTTTATGAACCTCACAAGCTGGAGGATGAGTGGTCTCTGCTCCTAGCAGATTATTTCTTGTGTGACATTGCTAAGGTCTTGTTGAATAGTCAGAAAACTTTGACTAAGGAGACATACTCCAGAATCTGGGCGACCTTTTCCGACTGATCATTCTAGAAACAGATTTCTTCTTCCTCCTTTTTTCCTTTAGCATATCTTAGAATATATCCTAGCGGGTTTCAACAAGCTATGTTCCATCAGAATACAGATCTCTGCTTTTAGGGGCTCTTGGAGGGTTTGCTTCCTTGGGATCCAATGCATATGCTACCAAGTTTCTCAGAACCCTTGGCCTAAAAACCCAATTTCAGAGCCATTTTCCTTCAGTGGGACCTTCATGGGTCCTTAAAAATTTCTGCTGTTCTTCCTTCAACTGCTGAGAGCTATAACCCTGGAACTATGTGAACGCTCATGATTACCCTGCTAGTTACTATTATTTCAGCTTGTGTTGGGGGATTCACATTCCTTTTCAATCCTGCTTATCTGCAGTGTTTCTAAACAAGTTAGTATTTCATTTGCTTCCAGAATTCTTTCCCAAGGAAAGTGTGCTAAAAGGTGTTCTATCCACCTTTTACCTGAACCTTTCTTCCAGCCTCAAGTGCACTCTTCACACTCTCTAGATGTAAAGACAGCTATCAAGTTTTATTTGCTGCTACTTGCAGTATGTTGAAAGTACATGTAAATCTGACTTAATGGGTAGTTAAATCCCCCCCACTTTCAGAAAGGACACTCCACCTGTCTACTTCTTGGTTAGGGAGAGCAAAAGCCATAGACTTCAGGAACTGCAGGACCACCACCTATTATTCACCTCATGCCTTCTTCAGTCACTACTGAGTGGACCTTGAGCCCTCTGTGAAGGCAGATTTTGGCTGTAATGTACTTAAAGCTGCATCTTGGAAAAACCCACCTCCTTGCTTAGAATATTTCTTGCTTTGTCTGCTTACTGTTCTATACTTCCAGCAGGATGGAGGGGAAAGGGAAACAATCAACAAAGGAAAGTTACTCACTAGTTAAGTGTTTTCCAGTGCATGCCTGCAACCTTCACTTTCTGTTTTCCTTGTCTTTTCTTCTGGGGATTTCCAGCTTTTGATCTACCTGACAGGTTGAGGTTGGAGTCATCCTAATAAGCACTTAGGCTTTCACTATGCTTTGCCTGTTTTTCCTGATAGATCATGCTATAAATCCTTTCAGCAGGATGGCAGAAGAGGAGGGATTCGGACAAACTCCTTTACTGGTGAATGAATTTCTCTTTATTCACCACTACTATAGCTGAAAATAGTTCCTATTATGTATGTGCAATCTGCTAATATGTTAAGTTCACTTTAACATATTAGCAGAGTAGCAGTCAAAACAGTGAAGCCATCCAGATCTAGATAGAACTCCAGGCACAGAAAACTTCTGATTCTCATGTTCTTAAGATAATATTGAAAACATATTTATAAATTATAATTGTTGCAAAAATAAAACTGCACATCAGGATGAAAAAGTCTGAATTTAGCAAGCATAAACATTCAGACTATTCAAGCTGCCTCACAAACATTATAGTACTTAAAAATAGACTACTGGAAATCAAATCTCTTTATTCAGGAACTTTCTCTGGTGGAACAACTTCTAGAAGCATCTGAAGATACATGGTGATGGGCCCTGAAAATAAGTTACTGTGGTTAGAGATGTTTAACACAAGTTTTAAAAGGCTTTTGGCAATGTTAACTGTATATTTTAGGTCAAGTTTACACCATTTCAGTAACTCAATGTAATGTTACATGCATAAGCATTTATTTTCCCCACTCTACAGACGGGGAAGACAAAACTTGCCTATGACCAAAGAGTAAATTGGTAGCAGATTTGGGACATAGGTTCTGAAACTGCAGCACCCCCTGGCTTGAAGTGGTTTCCATCATATACAGGGTTTACAGTTTGGTTCAATGGCTCTTAGCACCCCCGTGTACAAATTGTTCCAGCACCTCTGATTTAGGATGTTAATTCAGAAATTCCAGGCTCCCGATTTTGTGCTCATTATAGTAGACCACGCTGCCTTTCATTATGTAATATAAAGTAACTTTAGTTTTGTGGACAGATGGATTTTTTTTAAGGAATACCAACAATGTTGTGGGATTTATATCCTTTTAGAACCAGTCCCACTTTCCTTTTCTAAAGTGTCTCATTGCATCTTCCATTTCCCCCAGAAAATAGATAGGAATTGTACTTTTAAAGAAGACTGTAAGTCACTTCATAATCAGACTTGTAAGGGCACTGCTAAAACATAATCATTTTCCTCTCACTTGCACACTGTGGAATTTTGAGTGCCTGGTAGCAGGGTCCACATGTCCAATCAGCGCATGGCAAACTAGTGCACTGTATATTTACATCCCAGCTTGCTGCACACTAATCCTCTGTACACAAGCCCTAAGGCTGTCATTTTAGTTTCCATTTCATGCTGTTAATTTTGTCTTTGTTAGACTGATTGTGAAGATACTAAATCTTGAAAGAGATCTGAGTGCAAGGTAAGTGCCAGAACAGAAAATAGCTAGGTGTATTTAAAGTCACTTCAGTTACTGGCCAGAGCATTTCCAATTTATTTCGACTTCTAAATTACCCAGGAGAATTGAACGGTTCAAAATTTCATCTTAAATAAAAACAAAGTTAAAATGATATTGCCAGTGGAAACTTGCGGTAAGCTATTTTATATAGCCTTTGCACTGATACACTGATATGTATAACTTTTCTTCAAAGCATTTTATGAACTAAATCTCATCAAATCTTGTTATCTCAATTTGTACACAGGAAAAAACTGAAGCAAAGATGTAATGTGCCAAAGAGCTTGAATTAGAATTCAATAGCTCCTAGCAATTTTTGCTATGCTTATATCAAAATATCATGCCTCTCTCTGTGTAAGTTAGATGTGATGGTTGAATATAAAGAGAATTTTTACTCAGGGGAGAAAAGAGTGTTTGCTACATCTTAGAGGTATCTTGTTGTATGCCTTTTTTAATGGAAATCTTTGTTTGCAAATCACTTGTAATATATGTACTTACTTGATATTTTTTGAGCCCAGTTGAATTTAAAATGAATGAAAAGGACATAAAATATAAGTCCTCCAAGAATAAATAAAACACAGTAGAGATATGCCCATTCAGGTTCACTGATGATTGGAGCCAAAACTAGTAAAATGGAGACTATTGTCACTAAGACGGGAATGACGATAGGTATCTGTAATAAACAAAGCACAAAAGTATTCAGCAAATTATGTGGCCATTTTTTCTTGATATTGCATGCCTTTACTACATAGCTTGTCGAACGTGAGAAGTTATTTTTACCTACTTGTTCCTGATATTTTTTAAGGAATATTCAGAAGAGTTTTCAGGAAAATAGTGAAGTGGTTGAGAGGGTCAGCAGCAGCAGAGGGTCAGTTTGGCTATGTCACAGACCAAGACCACTCTGCTAGAACTGTAATGAATTCACTGTAAATCATAAACCTGAACTTCAATAGGATGAACTCTCCAGAAGGATCCTGCCCCCAACTCATTCTGACCTATCATGGTCACTCTGGTTGCAGCCTCCCACCCCTTCTTCATTATCTGCAGCTAGATTTCTTTCCTTTTTCCCTCACCCTTTCACTATAGCAGGCAGCAGAGGCGTGTCAGTATGGACAAGATGCCAAGACCTGTACTTCTCTGACCCTCTGCCTGTCTCTCTGTTCATTCTCAAGGGAACAGAAAAAGGAACTATACTAAGTAGTAGTTTCCTGGGACAAAACGATCTTCAAAGGAAGAGGATTGACTTCTCTAGTATGTTTTTCAATATTCCAAACTCCCTGGGCAAGTCCATGCCTTCTTGTTAATGGGGGTGGATGAATACCAGTAGTGGAGAGCCACTTTTCGTACCATCATGAGGACCATGATTGATTCATTTTTATTATGTTTAGAAATGTGTTCTAGTACTGAACTTACCTTGATTGGTCTTTTGAGTTCTTTTCTTGTAAATCTCATAACTATGAGTGCAAATACAGTCAAACCATAAAATATCCAGACGGCAAAACTAAAGTAGTTTATGAGTGTATTAATGTCTCCAGGGATGATATAAATAATAGCAATGGCACCCTAAAAATAAAATATGAAAATTAATGTGGACTTGATAAGATGGTCGTTGTAGCAAGGAAGAATGGCGCTCTCACTTTTATGGAGGGCACAGTTTTACATTCAGTCTGATCCCATATATGATGAGTGTATGTGTTTTTGTTCTGCTTTGTGGTGAAGATTCAGTAAAAATTCAGCATACTTGGCACCCTTTCCTGAGAATCGCCTGATCCTGCAAACATTGTGCTTAATTTTGAATATGAGTAATCCCATTAAGGTCATGCTTGAAGTTAAGTATGCGCATAAGTGCTTGCAAGATATGTGCCAACACGATATAAATCATCTTTCCTGCTTGTATAAACCTACTTGCTAAGCATGATGAAGTGTTTGTATTGATGCTACATATATACATAATGAATCTGTCAAATTTATGACACCTATTTTACAGGCCATAAAAGTTTTTTCAGGAAAAAAAAATTCCTAGATTTCTTGTATTCACAGAAACTCTGCAGTGAGACAGGTTGACCATCAAGATAATTTTACTCTACATAGCTCATTTTCACTGTCAGTACCCTTCTTTCCTAAAACTGAAGGAGTTGCATTTTAACATTTCAATTCTATGAACTTTAAAACATGGAGAATCTGCATCTGGTATGGAGTTAGATTGAAGTTTATCTGTTTTTATGTATTACATAGTCTTTTTGATGTATAGAAGAATATTTCAGCTATTTCCCTGTATATGTAACTATATGTGCATGAAAGTATGTGTAGGGATAGCATGTTGAGATCGCCATTGTGACATTTTGAAGAGCCAATGTAACTTCACATCTGAGTGTATTAGATTTTTTTAGCTGAAAACTTTTTCTTGCTTAGCATTCATACTTACATAAAATATGATAGCAGGTGCTGGGGTGAAACGTTTAACACTAATGTAAGACAGCACCTTTAGCATGTGCCCTTCACGACCTGCTACGTAAACAAGTCTGACAAAACAAAAACACGTTAAGCTGGTTAGTGGGGCATCTACACAGATTCAAGTGGCTCTATTTTTCAGATAACTCCAAATACTTAATATACTTCACAGAGTGCCATTTAACTATTAATATAGATCTTTTTATATGGCTACATCTAACTAAGTAATATCTATATATGCTTCTCAAGTGCATCAAGGCTAATTTAATATTGCTAGAGTGTAGGGAACAATCACACTGGTTGTGGAGGAGGAATTATAACTGCGTTCAAAACAAGTGCCTAACTCCATTGAGCACAGAAGTGAAACTAGTTCATTAATTCCGAGCAAACCATTGTTTTCCTCTCCCTTAAAAAAAATTCATCACATAACATTTTCAGCACAAATGTAATTTCACGTTGTATGATTTTAGGGATTTAGAAACCTTGTGAAGTATGATGTTTTGCAAACCTCTCAAATATTTGTACATACACAAAACTAGTTCAAAATATAACCTTTAATTTTTTATTTTCAGGTGACTGTTATTTTTAAAGAACTGGTTTTTTTAGCTGAAAGAAGCCTGTACTTGTTTACAGGCATTTTAGGAAAATGTTTAATTCCTTATTTTCTAACTTTCTCAACCTTTCATAGCTACTGGTCATTGCTGAGGATGGGCTACATGACTAAGTTTGCAGGTATTTTGTTCAATCATTTGTTTAAATTAAACCCTAGACTTAGAAGACATTATATAACTTCTATCTGTAAATCCAATTATGTATTCTGCTATTTAGAGTTGAAATTTACCTGCCAGCAGTAAAACAGGTCCCATTGGCTGCTCCAATTGTAGAAAAGGCCACAAAGAGAGGAACTATCCAAGAAGCTGGATAGAGGACCCGATCACCAAATGTCTGGGAGCAGAGGATTAAAATATAGACACGTTAATATAACATTTATCATTTTTCCACTGTGTGGTGTGTCCACTGGGGTAGGAACCAATCAGATATACAGTAAATGAACTTAAAAAATATATTTTACCTTTCCAAAAAATCTATATTAATATAATTTTACATAGCTTGCTTTTATCCCAAATTATTTTGCAAACTATATACAATAATTATTTCACCTACCATTCTAATGAAAGAACCTTGAGACTACAACACAATAGTTGTGTTACTATGATCCAATGCTACTATACAGCAATTTAAGACAAGAATCTAAGGCCTGGTCTACACTAGGGGGGGTGTCAAACTAAGGTACGCAAGTTCAGCTACGCGAATAGCGTAGCTGAACTCGAACTACCTTAGTTCGAACTACTCACCCGGCCAGACGCCGCGGGATCGAAGTCCGCGGCTCCCCCATCGACTCCGTCACCGCCGTTCGCGGTGGTGGAATTCCGGAGTCGACGGGAGCATGTTCGGCGTTCGAACTATCGCGTCTAGATTAGACGCGATAGTTCGAACTCCGAGAAGTCGAACTCTATGCGTCGACCCGGCAGGTAAGTATAGACCTACCCTAAGAGTATCACATCCAACTGAAAGTAGAGGAAATTTAGATACTGAACATGTCAAATTGGAATCGGATCAAGATACCTGCACTAACAGCCTTACCTTTGCCAAAAGTGGCATGGGAGCTTAAATATAGGTGAGTCTCAGGGCCTCTCTTACATGTCTTATCACAAATGCCAACCATATCACTCCTTCCTAAGTACCCTATGTTTTCTGGGTAACCTGCCATCCTGCCCTGACATTGCTTAGCTTCTGAGATCAAATGAGATATTTCTGCAGGCTTATATTGTCAGTGTTGATCCAGTTTGATCAATTTAATAGTAGCTGATGTAATACCATTGATATAATTTAATAATATGTTGATAGGGACACTCAAGACTAGTAATCCTAAAATCAGATTACCTAGCTGCATTTGAAGTAAAGTATGCATGCACATTGCATCAATCTCTGCTCTGCAGCCATTTTTGAGAGTAGGCAGGATATTGAAATATACCAGAATCCAGCTCTCTAAAAGCAAGTGTCTATTTGCCTGTATGTACAATGTTCATTGGTATATGAAGTATTTCTGCATGGATGCTCTTCTTCACTGTGCTGTGCATGCAGAATGCAGCATGTCATGAATTGTTTGTTCTTCCCCCCCAGAACTAATGTAGAGATGGATACAACCAGGGATTCAGATGTTTACCAGTGAAAATAATTGTCATGTCCCCCTCACTAAGCATTGTGGAGTAAGAACATCACTAAACGGCAAATACACTGAAGATTTCCTGTAGAAGATAAGATGTCTCATGCATACTAAATTGTCACTTTCTACAAACCAATTTCAAAAAGATACGTTTACCTCTGTGACATAATAAAAATATTGATAGAGTTAAAAAATGTACAATGGTAGTGAAAAATTCTTTCCTGAAAGCTAAGAAAGTTAGTTGTTTTTTTTATGATTGGACTCAGCCCTGCAACAAAAATAGTGTCTCACTTGGTACTTCTAATCACAAAATGAAAAGTTGCTTACCACAGCGACCGCCTGGGACTGCAGAAGTTCTGTTGAAGTCATTATTGTGAAATATGAAATATTAATCAGAACATAGCAAACTGAAACCAATGGGATTCCAATGATTATAGAAAGTGGTAGATTTCTACAGAATGTAAAAACATAGTATCAGCATTTCTAAACCACTAGGCAGTTTTATTATAATGGACTGTAGACTCTTTCCTGTTTTAGTTCAAATTTAGGATTCTAAAAAAAATCACAGATATCTTAACTAGTAAATATTGTATATGAATCATTGTGTTAAGACTGAAGGATCGCTGTTCAGGACAATCACGTTTTTAGGAATTCAGTACCTGTGTTACTTATGCTATCATGGATGATTAAAATTGAAGGAATTTTTAAAATTTAAATTCCTTTTTCAACATTTATGCTATTTGTTCTCATTTTTCACTAACTTGAGTAAAGTGAAATTCCAGTTGGATATTCCTAGTGCATGTACTTTCTAGTTCTCATGTAATAACATAGTAGCTATTCACTCATGGGATTGATGCAAAGGTGAATCACGACTTCATACAAATTGGATCTGACTGTACCTGACACACTTGTATCTGGCAGAGCAGATCAATGCTCTGTGTGCTCTGACTAGAACAATATGTTACATTTACTGGATTTTTGCAACTGCTGGGGAATGGGTAAATCCCCAGCCTGCCCTGTTTTTATTTCCATTTAACAACAACACATTTTTGTTCCTCTTACAATTTGATAAAATTTGTTTTTACAAAGTCTACATTCACAGGTATTTCTTTTTGCAGCCAGTACCTCAAGTAATTCATACTGATGGCTCCTCCTCTTACCACAGGTGATTGGCAGGCAGCTGATGAGTCAGAAGAAAAGGAGAGTTCCCTTCCACAAGGGCAGAGTAGTGCTACTGTGCATAGAGCCTAGTTTCTGTTTTGCCTCATGCATGAGGAGCATGATGTGCAGCTCCTAGCAGGGACTATTTTTCTTGGGAAGATGCATGCAAAACCGTGGGTAAAAATTAGACCTTATCAGCTGCTCTTTTTGCAGTGGCCAGTAAGCAGATACAGAAGGGACCTATGGCCTGAAATGCCTGGGCATGTCTCTCTTCCACCTGAAGACCCAGCTGACTGCCGAGTCTAATAATACAGATGTCTGCTACTTTTTTCATAAACAGATGGTCTCTTATTTCTGACTTGGCTCACAGAAATAAAAGTAAAGCCCTCCATGTTGTTCTCTCCTGGCACCACAAGCACATGAGTTTCTCCCCACATTCAGACATCCTGCTGCTGGCTCCCCTCTGATGGTGCCTTCCCCTCCCCTGTGCCTTCATTGATCTAGAGCTGGCTTGGAAGCCAAAGTTTCCACAGCTGCTGCCTCTCTCACTTGGCCTAACTGCAGAGGTCAGTCCCTCTCTAAGGACCACAGGAACAAGAATCCCTGTGGAAAGCAGCCATTCTTTGAAGCCTGAAAGTTCTTCCTTTCCAAAAGAGTACCCTACCCCCTCAAAAATCTTGACTTCCCAAGCATGTCTCAAAAGGAAAGGATCCTGCACGTACTTGCCCAGGTTCAAGCATTTGCATAGGGAGGATAATATCATTCAGTCAACTGATTACCACTGAGACTGTTTTGTAGTGCAAAAATGCAAAGCATCTTGAAAATCATCGATTTCTAAGTGGATTCAACAAAGTAAAAGCCCATCAAGACCAAGGGACAGGCTGCCTCTTGGGCAGGAAAATTGGGGAGGAGGCAGCCTCTGTAAACAAGATTTACATGATCATCTGGAAGTGCAGATGTTTAATTAAAATTTAGTAAGCATATGGATGTTGTTGCCTTATCTAATGCAAATTTTGGCCAACACATTCTAAATTCAACAAACTCGTTTAATCCAGTATATTTTTAGAGAGTCTTGGCACAGAGGTTTTTTCCATCCTAGTTCAGCTGATTGGTACTTATATTTAGAGCCCACTCATATGGATTACTGGGGCTACTTGCTCAGAAAAGGGATTTGTTCCCTATCTGTAAAATTGATCTCTGGGAGAGTAACTCCAGTAGTCCATATGCCCACCTAGTTGTTATTGTTTCACATAGTTGGTGTTGGATGATAACCAATTCTCTTAGTGAATTAATTCTAGGGGAGTCACTCTCCTGGTTCCTCTGTGTGTACTAGCAGCAGTGACTTCTTGTAGTGGGAGCCTCTTCTTTTTCTGTACTGGCTGACTGCCTGTCAATCACCTGTGAAGAGAAGTCAGGGTTACTAGACTTACACTTTGAGAAACCCATTTTACAGGTTGGGAAGAAATCTTTTTTTTTAATTGTCATTAATGTAACTATTGTGCACTCTTAAGATTTTCTAGAAGAGACTAGGAAGCTTGATGCATGTGTCTCTAGGCCTGCGATTACTTCTGAATTAACTTTTGGTAGTTTCTCTTGACTTTAGAACACAACTTCTCACTCCTAATGGGAATTGTGTATGCCCATTGAAGGGAATGATATAGTCTGTATTCAGGCAGTTTTCTATACTATAGAGGGGCTTTCCTCACTATTTATTTATTTCGATAATAAGAAGATTGAAACCTCCCTGAAATCTGTGTGGATGCTAATCCAAAAATTAAATAATCTATTAAATCCAAAGTAGCAGTCAGCAAGGAGATGGAAAAGAATTAATTAGCATTCATTCTCTGTACTCTTTTGCATTGTAGTGTCATGGAAATGAATACTTAATTAGAGATGATTCACAAGTATACAATAATCAGTGTAAAAAACAGAATAAATGCTAATAAAATTATTCCTTTGTGAACAAGCACCAAAACGTCTGAGTGCTCAGTTCTTAACCAGAGAGAGAGTAAAATATGCAGCTGCTATTAAGACTTCTAATGATCTGATAGTGGCATTAGAAGTTGTGCCTTTCTTGCTTTCTAGGTTATCTTTTGGTTGTCTCACCTGTAAGGATTTTTAAGTTCTTCTGTAATGTAATTGAGTTGATTCCTGCAAAAAATCCATTAGCAGAATGTTACTCGCAATCAGATCCTGAAATGCCAAATTACTTGAAAGTCAGGTCTTTATTTCTGACATCACTGTTGCTGCTATTCAACCTCTAACAAGAAAAAAAAAAAGTGTCGACCAGGTAAGCTCCTTAACTTAAGCAAAGCATATGACATGGAATTAGATCTGGGTTCTATACCCAGGTCTTTCTCTGTTTCATTATGTGATACTGGACAAGTCCCTTAACCTCTCCATGCCTCACTTTTCTCATCTGTAATATGAGATGAATAATGTCAATGGCATTGCAAGGTTTAGGGGGGTGGATTTTTTTGTAAGTGCTTTGAGTAGAAGGGGCTGTAGCACAGTGTGGTGTTAAAGTGTATTGCTCAAGTAATGTGTAATTGCCAAAGTGTAAGAATCTAGCTAGAGTACTGCCAGTACATCAGACAGACAAATTGCTTGGATTAATGGCAGGTTTTCAACAAAGCTCACGTGCCACAAGGTTGCTTGTGACCTTCACAAGTGCTGGAAAACGTGAATCTTTTCTAATAATATTTGTACACCAACTACAAACCTTAGTGCTATGGTGACCATATTTCCCAAAGGGAAAATGGGACACCCCCAGCTGTTCACCCGAGCCCCCGCATGGGGCTAGCATCTCCACTTCCCCCTCTGCATGTTCCCTTGCACCGCACCCCACTTTTTTGACAAAAGTAAGCATTTCTCCTGTTTACTCTTGCTAACCGATCAAGTCAACCAGAGCAAATGGGACAAATGCCCACTTTTGCACACCAAAAAAAAAAGAAGTTGGAACAGGGCTTAAAAAAGGAATGTATGGCCACCCTACCTAGTGCTTTAGTGCAAATACTTTCATTTAGCAATTAAATAATGCAAGTTATATAATCTCTTATCCACAAGGCTTTCATGAAAATTTTTATAAAGTTTTTTTTTAAACCACCAGAATGACAAATTTAAAATATTCATTTTCACTAGACTTTTTAAACTAGACTGTTTTATGCACATAATTGTAGAGGATTGAAACAGATGTGGGTTTTTTATGCTTCTGTGATTGATAGAAATGTGAAAAGAGTTGGCAGTTATCTACAGATATTAGAGACCAATTTTCAAACCCGAGTGGCTAAAATTAAACATTCAATTCAGTATTTCGGCATCTAAATAAGGTTTAGGCGGTTAGCTAAATAATGGATTTTAGGTGCCTGACTTTAGGCATTTGAGTTTGAAAATGTAACCTTGAAAGATTAAGGTCCCTATTCAGCAAGGTATTTAAGCATAAATATATTCAGAAAGTGTAGACTTCTTGGGTAGTTAAAATAATTAAGTATTGGGAAATACTATTCTGTAGTTTTCTGTTGGATAGTGGGGAAATAATTTTATAAAATAAATCTAGAAGCATTCAAATTTCATATATTTTAAACATAAAGCAGTCACTTTTAGCTAGGGCTTTAGAGTCCAGTGGGTAAACAGATGTGGGAATATGGAAATATTGTTTTGGACACTGGAGGGGGTCCTTTTTTTCCCTCAATACAAGAGAAATGGAACATGAAGTAAATAGTAATAAAAGATGAACCACATGGGCTGAAAAATCCAATGCGTTTTTCCCTAGTTCATATCAAGAACTCATACATACACAGTCTATAAATATATCCATAGCCACATATATATTTGGCACTAATAGATTGCCCATATTGGCGATTGTTACAGAGAGGCTAAGGACATGAAAATCTGTAGAGATGGTCCCACCAGAGTAGGATTGAAGCAGTGTATAGAAGCTTGCACTATGTTCTATTCAGGATATATCTGTTCATTGAATTAAAATAAGATTCAGTCTCAAATGCTAATAGATCAGTCTGACATTTCTTGAATACTAAAATTCATACTACTTCAGAAAAATGTTTTGTATGTGATGGTAGAGTGAGGAGGTTAAAAACAAACTAACTTCCAAGTGACATTAGGGCAGTGGCTCAAATTTCTGAATGGAAAGAATGTAACTTTATGGTCCTACACCAGCTTCACCCCCACAGTATCTGAGCACCTTATGCCATGTATCCTCTTGTGGTCTAGTCAGGTATCTCCCCCCTAGGGCATGGTGCTTTGTTTGGTTTTATTTTAAGGTGGTGGTTCTCTTTTTCCAATGCTCTCTACAATTATTCTCCATAACAAAAAGTCAAACGTCAACTTTCCCAAATAAGATGTTTAGGTGAGTTTTACAAGAAGAGATAAAATCAGTTAGACTCTTAAATAGTAATTGATAACAGTAATAAAAAAATCTTACCATCCATCATAGGCCCAGAGTCCATTATAAAATGCCAAACTGATAGAACCAGCAGAAATTTTAGCATCATTGAAAGAGTTTTTAAAATTTTCTGTTTTTCCTGCAAATGAAACAATTGATACTGAACTATGGTGAGGCAAAATGAAACAATCACCACTGAATGAAAGTAACATTTCATGATCATCTTTTATTTTGTATAGCACTTTGGCAGTTAAAGTGAACACTTAAATAGTAACTTTTTTCCTAATTGGTCTGTAACGATAAATTTTTCCCTCTGAAAAGACAACAGGGCAGTCAACGGGATCTGGTATCAAAACCATATTAAATTAGAATAATCTGATCATTGCTTGTTTGCTTTGTTTTTCAGTGAATGATCCAGTAGCAAGTCATGGCAGAAACAAAAGTACTCTCTAAATTACTATATTTGTAAATCTAAAACCAACAAAAATTAAATTACCTTTTGCAAGGAGAACAATTCCACTTACAATAATGATTATGACAATGATCATTTTAGCAGCAGTGAAAAAATTCTGAACATAGCTCCCCAACTTCACACTCAGTGAATTCACTGTGGTAATAATCACTAGGGGAAATAAAGATTATATTTCTCAGTTTAAATGCCATAAATCATAGCACTATAATAATTGAGTTTAAAGACACATTCACAATATAATTTTTTTATCTTCGCTTCAGACACTCAAATCTGTATATCTTGTTTCTTTCTTATATTGGTTTGTAAATTCCATGTAATTGTTGCAATTTCCTGTATTTGATGGATTGTTCTAAATGAGAACAATTTTCTGAAACTGAGGATTTCTTGGCAGTCTCTCTTGAAAAATATTTTTAAAAGTTGGGATAACTTTTGATTTAGAACAGTGGTTCCCAAACTTGTTCCACCACTTGTGCAGGGAAAGCCCTTGGCGGGCCAGGCCGGTTTGTTTACCTGCCGTGTTCACAGGTTCGGATGATCGTGGCTCCCGGTGCGTCCCTCAGTGCATCCCTCAGCCCGCGCTGCTTCCAGCAGCTCCCATTGGCCTGAAGCAGCGAACCGCAGCCACTGGGACCCATTATTGGCTGAACCTGCGGATGTGGCAGGTAAACAAACCGGCCCGGCCCACCAGGGGCTTTCCCTGCACAAGTGATGGAACAAGTTTGGGAACCACTGATCTAGAAAACAAAATACAAGCTTGAACCATTTTGTTCTTTTCATTGTTTCCTAGAGATACACATGCTTCTTATCTATACGCCCTATTACTGATACGAGCTAACTGCATAAGGAAGAAACCTGATTGTTTAGACCTTCTAACCCTAGAAGTGAATCTTCCTTTAAGTTAAACCCACCATTTCTATCAGTGTTATCAAAGATATTAGATATATTAGGTATTAGTCATCATCTAGCCTTCTTCCAATGCAGAATTGTTCCCGCTGATACAGTTTTCTGTATAGTTTTCTGTGCATACTAGGTTTTAATATTTAAGAGATGAGGCTCCTACTACTTTCCTGGAAAAAATAATTCATGAACGCTACACAGTTTCATAACTCAGCCCCCTTTTAAAAAAAAAATAGGGATCTTACCAATGGCAGCTGCTGCAAGACACTTAATGACTACAACGGGTGGATCACAGCCTGGATAAAAAGGAGCTGAAGCATATTCTGCAAAGCTGAGACAAATGATAGCAAATGAACTGGGTTTGATGACCAATAAACTAGTCCAGGAAAACAAATATGCTGGAATAGGACCAAATGCTTCCATAAGGTAAGGATATTCTCCCCCTGATTTTGTGATCATTGTGCCTAGCTCAGCAAAACATAGCGCACCTGAATAAAAAGAAGAAATGCAGTTAAGTCAAGTACTTTTAGTTCATACACTTCTTTAAGGTATGTTAGGTTTTAATTAGCTCATGAAACGTTATAATTAATATAAAATTAAAGAAATAGCTATAAACACATGCTATATTTCATTATATTTGTATAATATCATAAGTAAATAGTGACTGAATTTTTTAAAAAATTATAATTTGCCAAAGGCAGTTCCGTAAGTTAGAAAATTATTGAAAACTAACAAGTTACTGATTAGATCTTATACTTATGAGTGCTTAATTTGAGACTATTTTTGCAGACTCAATTTGTAAACAATTCTTGCTAACTTAACTACGTTTAGTTGCTTAGAACTGAAAGCAATATTCCAGACACAGGTCCCTCCAGACTATGTAGAGGAGAGAGTTTTACCTCCTCGCTCCGTGATGTGTGTATAATTAGTTCAAAATTGCATTGTATTTTTTGCTCATTTATTGCATTACAAACTCATGGCTAATTTTCTTTACATTATAACAAACTCATATTTTAAATTGTTACATACTCAGAATTTTAATCTATAACATGAAACTTACTCCTAACTTATTCTTTTGGATTAATTCCTTGTTTTTTAAACCCTTTATTATATTGGACTTCCAGGTAGCTTAAGATATTTTTGGCAAATTTTTCTATTTTAGTTTTCTGTTTAGAAACTCAGAATTCTATTAGGAAACAACAGACTAAAGGAAAACTGCACCCAGTACTGCTCAGTAGTTTGAAAACTCAGGGAAAAAAGCAGCACAAGTCACAAAGCACAATGAGGAGTTGCTTTCAAATACAATTGGCATTCCTGAGCTTATGGATGGCAACTTGCTGAAAGTTGCATCACTTTTTCTCAGAGCCCAACAATAAGAAACTATACATTTATGTCCAGTTTTAATGTTTAACATCTCATGTAAATATTACTTGTTTAAGGCCAAATTTAAAAAACTATCCTCTAATTTTACACCTGCAAACAGAGCTTTGTACAATGAAATTGTGGAGGTAGGTATGCACTGTGGGCCTTCTGCTCCCATTGAAATGGGTTATTTTGTCATTCAATGGGAGCAGATTATGTCTTGTTTGTGCTCCCGTTTGGTGGGATATGCAAAATAGGAGGCTAGATCTAAAGGTCAAGTGAAAATTTGACTTGTACAATTTTCTTCTAATACTTAATGTTCTTTAAACTGCTTAATTTGTGGCAAGTTTTTGCCCAACTACTGGACACAGTGGCTGGCTAGCATTTTGGTTTGATGTGAGCAGAACCATCTAATTTTCATAATGGGATGCAAGAGGAAAACTGGAAATTAAAGACTTTTCCTTTTTTTTGCTTACCTAATGTAGAAAGAATTCCGCAGGCTGCCCAGATGATTAAACATGGCCCCACAGCTCCAACATTGGCAAGTACCGACTTTGGAGAAATAAAGATGCCTGAGCCAATAACTGTACCAACAATAACGCAAATCCCACTGATCAGGCCCACCTTGAAATGAATGAGATATTCCAGTAAGGTAACTTAATGTTAACTTATTGTGCTATTTTACCTTATGCCGTTAGATGAGAGAACAGTCACCATTAGTAATTTTTCTGGCATCACACAAGCAGCTTCTGTTTATTGATCTATTGATAGACATGCACACAACTTAACTGCATATCTGCTATTTTAAGACATGTTTACATGCCATAATACAGCATAATGGCCACCTTTCTCAAAAACTCAATATGACCTTGTGTATCTAAACAAATACAATAAACTGAAATGGCAAAAGACAACAGTAGACCTCAATGATTGTTGGCAAATATTCATAGGCCATAGATGACTGCTATGCAAAATAGTTTTGAATTTATTCATCAGGCTTGTGTTTTTAGAATAGCCTTGAAATTGCTTCTGTATTTTGAGATGCTTTTTGTTTTAAACAAGACATATGTTATATCTGTTTCCTAGTACAAAGCACACATCACATTGATAGTTGTCAGCATTCACTGTAGAAAAATGGGGCCATGCTGAGGGAAAATAAAAAATTAGAGAGTTGTGCTCAGTTGATGAGAGTAATTAGTTACTAGTTTGTGGAATCAGAAACCTACATGGTTAAAATTCTAAGAAGCCTTATCATATCCTGATCAGACAAGACACAGATATTAGTTTGACAGTGGAATTTACTAACTTTGCTCTCATCTGATATCAGAGAGGGCACTATAAGGGCAGGTAAACTTAGAAGTAAATATTTGAAATATTAACTATTATATGATCCTTTGCTTGCCCCATGACGACTGATTGCTTTATTGACAAGGAGACAAGCAGAGGCAGAGCCTGGCTAATATAGGTTTTCCCCCCTCCCATGGAAATGTTGATAATTTATGTCACTATTCTAACTATTTCACAGCTGATAATTATAGTAGAAACATGGGACTGTGCGCAGATCTTAAGCTAAGTGCCACTACATTTCTCTACAAATCTGATCTGTCCATTGAACACAATGCACAGCAATCCTATCCCTGATACAGTGTTCCATAGTTGCTACTTTCAGACCAAGAATATGTTCTGTCATAATTGGGTAGGATTCCATTTAGTTTCTGTATTTTGATCATGCTATTGAAGTGGAAGATTTTTACTCATTTGGATTTTGGCCAAAGTCAACAATTTTGGTGGATAGTTAAGGAACATGCAGTCCTAACATACTGTTCCAGCATGCCTGTTTGTGATGTTCAGGGCCAAAAAAACTCTTTGCAGTCCTATTACTAGAAGACAAAGTGAATGGAAGTAAGTGAGAACGCTATTACAGTTTTCATGATATTGTTATTGTTGTCTGCAATAAAAAGCCATGTGTGAGATCCTGTGATGTGTGTTCCAAATACTAACCAGACATACTGGCCAATACTGAATTTTTCTCACACTGCAGTATTTCAAGATTGTCAGTTGTTAGAACAAGAGAGAATCTATAATTAACTTAAGGATAATGATTACAATGCACTTTGCTTGTTTGTTTGCAGCATTAAAACTGAACCTATTAACTGCATAATTTACAGCTTACAGTGTGCCACACGTTCACCTTTATCCTTACTAACTGCAGTTATGTCGTAAGTGGGGAGCAGAACAAATATACACACTCTCCTGTCTCTAAAAGAGCATCCCCATGCCTGTTTGTCATGTGAAACTTATTGCACACAAACTATTAAATGATTTAAGCACTGTTTGGAGTATTCTAAGATATATATATAATCAATTTGTAACCATTAACACTAGAAAAATGTGTGAGTTGAATACTGTGGTTTCTGTATTAGTGTGCAGCTTTCTGGTGTTTGAAGCAAATAGTCAGACCTTTCCTAAATGCTGATCTTGCTGGAAGGATACAAGTTGCGCGGTACCAGGCTTGTTACAAGTTTAAGGGTCTGATCTTGCAAAGTACTAAGTTCTCTCAACTCCTATGAAGTGTACAATGGAAGTTGAACTTACTCAGCACCTGGCCAGTAAGGGCCTTCAGATGAACACGGATTCAGAAAATAAAAGATTCAGTTCCACTGTGTGGTCCTGTAAATGTTTTGGTATTCTGTGCTGAAAATCTGATCCCTGTAAGGAGTTCCCAAAATACTCTTCAGTGACTCTCAGCTGATAAGAACTCAAAATGTCTGCTAAATAAAGAATTACACCCTTTTCTTGTTCCATGTGGGATCTCTCTCCTCCCTTTACTGTTTATACTGGAAGTTATATACACACAAAATAGTGATGATTAGAACAGTTTTCTTCATGTTGGAGGTGCTCTCTCTTACTCTAAAGTGGCCTGAGATGCAAGTGTAGATTAAGATTAAATGCGACTCTGAGCCACCATAAGTTAAGGCACCCCCCAAAAATCAAATCTTCCCCATAGGATGGGCTTCTTCCATTTGCCCTCTTAGCCACCAATGGACTTTTGGTTTTTCATTGATATTTTGATGCCTCATGCTCCCTCCCACCACCAAACCTGGATTACAAACATCTCTCCCACCATGAGATCCATGAGATATTTGAGACCAGTCAGAGAATCTTTTTTGAGAAATTGGAGGGGATATTGTAGTTTCCTGTCAATGGTTAGAGAATACAGTGTATAAATACATATTAATTGAAATAAGACTGCACTGAAAACATGTGAGCAGTGTAATGAGAGCTCTACAGGTTAGAGAGGTATGAGCGACAATGCTGAAGTCTCTGTCTTCCATAATGTTCTGGGATATTCTCTATGGCAATTGACTGGTTACCCATTGGCTAGTTAAGATCCTCACAAATGAGAATGAGGAACTGTGATACATGACAGTATGGGTAACATTTTCAAAAGCAACTAATGGAGTTAGGAGCCTACGCCTATTGAAAGTCCAGGGAACTTGGGCTCCTAAGTGGCTTAGCCACTTTTGAAAAGTTTACCGTATATGTCACTGTATCTGTTGTGTGCCACTCACCAAATTTTTAAGTGGTTTTCAGACTTTGAGTTAGATAAACACAATTTTTTTTTCATATAATCGATTGGAACTTTGATTTATGACTAGAGCTGGGAGATAACAATTTTTGAGTCTTCAGAAGTTTTCCTGTTCCACATCAGACCTAGGACCTTATACATTTTTAGAGAGAAGAAGGAAGGAAGAAAGAGTCACCTAAATAGACAGTATCCTGGGATGTGGGAGACCCAGTTTCAAGTCCCTTCTCTACTTGATTTGGAGCAGGGACATGAACCTGAGTCTCCTACACCCCAGATAAGTGCCCTAAACACCAGGCTGTTCTGAGGTGTGTCTCTTTCAATCTCTTGTGTTGGAGTTGTTCCACTTCATATCAATAAATATTCAATGTGTCAGAGAGAGAACTACTATATAGTCAAATGGCTAGAGCTTTCACCTGGGATATCAGAGAGACCAGTTCAAGTCCCCACTCCAAATCAGGAAGAGAGGGTATTTGAATCTGGGTCGCCCACATCCCAGATAAGTGCCCTAATCACTAGGCTGTTGGCTATCCTGGGGGGTGTCTCCCCTATATGAGCTTGAGAAAGTTTCCCAGCAAAAGTTTTATCAACAATTGATACATTTCCTTGAAAAAATTTTGTTTTGATGAATCAGCATTTTCTGCCAGAAAATATTGTTAGAAAATTCTCAACCAGTTCTACTTATTACTAACACAGAAATCAACCACAACCTAACTGAAATACTTGTGCTTCTCTGACATATTTAGCATTGCTATACAACCCTCTGATTAAGGTAAATATTTTAGAAAACATTCTTACCTCTTTCTGTAGATTCATAGTTTTGGACTCTTTACTTTGGATGGATTGTTCATCTCTTTCCCTGTTAGTCTCTCCCTTTCTTTTTCTCATGTTTTCTTCACCCATTTGGCTTATTTGATGTTGAGATATCTATAGATATTAAACAGAACTAACAAATATTTAGTTTTATTTTACTATTCTCTACAGTCAGATTAATATACAAATATGAATTTAAACATTTTACAAAAATTTAATCTATTTTTCCTCATAGTAGTAAAAACTAATTTTTCAAAAGGGTAGATACACACACTTGTGCATATTGGTACATCTCCTTTTCACCACCATTAACATATGCATAAATATTCATTTGTTCAAGAATCATGCTAATTGGACACTCAGACTAGGTACAGAAATGTGGACTAGGCTGTTTCCCAGAATGTTTAAGTAACGTATTGTTAACTGATGAAGCAAGTTGCAATTTAGGAGAGAACAGATTCTGGTACTCCCAAACCTAGTCAAATAAAAATCCCATCTGATTCTAAATCTAAATTTCTGGAAACCAAAATGTTGAAGATAAATTTTGCAGTTGTAATTTAATACATTTAGTACATGATGTTTTAACTACCCACATTTCTTGGTCAATGTTTTGTATATGGTGAATAATACTACTTAGCAGTTCTGTAGTACTTTAAATATAGGGTGACCAGATGTCCCAATTTTATAGGGACAGTCCTGATAGTTGGGGTTTTGTCTTATATAGGCACCTATTACCACCACCCCCACACACACCCCGTCCTGTTTTTTTTTAATACTTGCTGTCTGGTCACCCTATTTAAATGTTCAAAACACCGTGCCAGTAGTAACTACTTCAGCTCAATGATCCAAAAAAGTTTTTCACAAGAAGGTGTTAGAAATCAAAATAATGCCTCTGCATGTGATTACCTATAGCAGCAATGTCTGTTAAGAAACACTTTGTCTGCCAACCTGATGGTCTAGTTAAAAAAAGCTCCAAATAAGTGTAATTGACCGAATGAAATAGTCAGGCTTCAATGAAAATGTTGCCTGCATAAGGATTGCAGGACTTGGCCATCAGATTTTATTACAATTCTTTGCCTTACTCCCTACCTGAGAGAGAACTTTATTGAGAATATTAGTCTAAAACATTGTTAGCAATGTGTACTTACCTTATTTCTTTATATTTGTTTGTCATAAATCTGGCCACCGAGCTCTTTGTGTGTAGCGTTTCTTCACCGCTCCAGTTAGATATAAGAGTTAATCAGCAGGGAATGTCCATGTCTGAAGGCTGAATATCAGAAGCGGAAGAATCTTAAGTACAGAGGTTATAGAAGGTAATTATTAAACAAATGTGTAGCCAAGAAGCTTTGAGATATGAATCCAAGATAAACGAACAGCTGAACTAGTTTATTTGTAAAAACCTCATTGGTTTGATCCATTTCTATGTACAAATTGTTTCTATTAATGTTTTGCTAGCATCTAAGTATTTTATTACATAGTGAGAGTGACCTGAGATTCTGGTAAACTCAGGGGGTTTTTTGTTTTTTTTTTTGTTTTTTGAAGTGTCAAAGTCTTTCTAATTCATAAACTTTGGGGAAAGATAACTTTGGAAGTGATTATTTTACTATTGTGGCCACTCATTGTTTACTGTACTGAATGAGTTCTGCAGGTGATAACTATATCCCATAGAAGTTGTTCATTTATTTTGTCTTTTAGGTTGGAGAGTGTTAGCAGAAGCCTTCAGTTTTTTTTCATTAAACTTAAGACAGCTGAGTGAGCAGGTTGAATTCTTTTCATTCATAATTCCAATTAGATTTTTCATTTTTCTAAATGTTTAAACCTGCTTTTATGAAAAATATGATCTTTTAATTTTTCTACAAATGTGTATCCAGGCTGAAAGCATGTTTTTTCTAAAGATTGAAGGACTCTTTCACTCATTTCTGCCATAATCCTTTAAACTCACAAAACAAAGATTACTTTAAAAACTCCAAATCTAGGTGCCACTTTACACCACACATTTGTAAGTATGCAAATGCATAGTAAGATCAAACAAACTTTTCCCCATAGTATTACCTTAGTTGTTCTTGAGGAGTAAGTGGAAACATTAAAGATCATTTGAATAAGATGAAAAAATGCTTTGTCACCCTCTTTTGCAACTTGTTGATATATTAAAGAAGGCCTGAAAGGTAGAAGGATATAGGGAAGTGTCCTACCCGAAAGGTAGGAAGGATATAGGATATTGTTTGTCTTTAAACCTTAGAAATGTCAGGAATATAGTGTCTGAAGTCTTCTGATTATGCTGGAAGCCTCATTGAAGTTATCTGAGATGTGGGTTGTGAGAGATCTTTGCTCTTGTTTGAAGGAATGGGGGAGTTTGATCTTTAACAGTTTCTCAAGTATTTGATGTGTGTATTAACAAAACAAAGTTTTAAACAGTCTTTATAAAGATAACTTCCCCTCTGAATCAGGTTTCATATGCTTGATACCTGTAGCATTAAAGGTCTCAATCACTTCTGATGTCTCCTCCACTTTTCCTATAATACAACACCTAGATTTCCAATATGAAAGAATAATAAAAGATTAAAAAATAAACAAAACCACGCTATCAGACCATTGTCATCCATTATAACAAAACCAAAAGAGCATCAAACTTTTCTTTTTCTTGTATAGGTCACCTTTAACTTGACATTCTCAGGCTTTGTAAGATTAAAATATAAAACAGCTGCAACTCAAAGACAACAGCTACAAGTCATTTAAGAACTTTCTGGTGGATATACATGATAGTCTATCTCAACTTTAACACCAAGTTAATGAAGTTTTTGCCTAGGAATTTCCTTAGATTTCAACAAATGTCTGAACATTGGTCAATGTCATGGGTTCCTGCAGACTTTGCAATCTAGGCAACATTTGAGAGTATTGAGATGTGGGTTTTTTAATTTGGGAGTGATATCCTGTGTGCTGCTTGCATATAGATACGTGTATTGTAACCTCCCACAATTTTCAAATTTTGTTTCTGTTGTACCCCAAGAGCCATACTCCACTTTTTCTCTTTTTTTCATCCCAGTTGCCAGCACCAACATCCTGGATATTTTTGCAGCTTTTGACCAAGACATCAACATCTTGAGAGCCACCCTAGGTATATGTTCAGAGAGTGTGTCTAGTGACTAGAGGACTCAGGTCTGTACCATTGCCTTGCTGTTTGGCCTGAATTGTTTTGTTCCCTCAAAAATAAAATGGATAATTATAATATTAACCTACTCCCCTGGGATATTTTTGGGGTTAATCTTTTTAAGATCTTCTCCTTAAATGAGAGCTGCATATAGAATTACAATTTATTATGAGCACTTCTACCAACAGAGCACCCCTTCTTTCATCACTAGGGACAAACCACCCGAACACTAGGAGATCTACTGAGATGCCACCTATGGGCAGGAAACAGTAATGCTTAATGTGATATTCCATGGCTATTGAAGAGTTACTTCCTTGATCTCTGCAGCCACTCATGGGTTTGACAAGGAACTCGTAGAGATTCCTAGAGAAGCAGGGGCTCCTTTGAGCTGAATATGATCCTATCTGAACAGTGTAGGTTGCTAATGTTGAAACTATAAGGTACACTTAACTGCTTTCTCAGTGTAATCATAAAAGAGTAATTTGTAAACTTCAGTGCCTAGTAGGGACAATGCTATTTATATAATTATTATTGCAGTCAGTAATATCAGGTTAAGGTTTGGTAGGGGTTGGTATTTACTGCTTGATAACAGTGCATATTCTACTCTGGATCAATGACAATATTCTAATGTATTGGAATGACTGTTCAAACTTGGATGAGACTTTAGTTGGGCCTTGTATTATAAGTATTTCGGAATGGAAACTTTCTATCTTAGCTTTATCCTCATGCGGGTTACTTTCTTTTAACAGGGAGAACAATGTGTTAGCTGTACTTGCTCCTCTCTGTGAGTCCTGACTTTAATGTATTTAAACAGTCATTGCTTTAAGAAGTGACTGTAAGTACTGACCTCACCTTTAAAAACTTTTCAGGTTTGTCTTTGCAACTATTAAGAATGACCACATATTCTCTGTTCTTCTATGTATTTAGTATTGGAAATACCTGGGGAAAATTGCAGCAATGTAATGTTGTTTGCTTACAAAAGTGGATCAGAGTTTTGATTCGGGCCCATCTCTAGTACAATGGCTGCCCTTGGAATTTTTTCACCAATCACTCATAAACGTTGGGTTCAGATATAAATCTGAAAATTTTAATCACTCCCTTAATTTAAAATAGACCAGATCAAAACTTTAGATCCAGCTCCCTCCACCACTCCCTGTTAAGTTCAGCCCTAGATCCACACTCTGTGGCCTAGATCTGGCTCTAACAAATAGCTTTTTTAAAGCCACAAAGAAGCCATGTTAGATACACTATATACTCATCTAATTCCATTTGAAATGTTTGTACTTTCTAGTGATGGTTTGTTTTCTTGGTAGTATTGAATATCATCTTAATTAATGTTTACTTCTAATATTTGTTAATAAATAAAACACACTCCAGCAATATAAGGATTAAAGTGTTCTCCCTAGCATCTCTGCCAAGTGTTCACTTGATCCTCAATTATTGACGTTCAATGGTGTTTCTCTGTGGTGGGTACAGATAACTGTAATGCCCACTGAAACAATCAATGCTGGAAGTCTGAATTTTTTAATGTTTGGTTTTGCAATCTTGACTGAAAAAAAAAAATCTCTTCTTATTTCTTCACCCGAATGTTGTACTTCAGTATATCGGCATGATTTTGTGGCTACCCAAATCTTTTATTATTCTATTTATTTTATTTCCATATAGAGTTAAGCCTTACTGTCTAGTATATTAGGCATATTTTACAGTGGGTATCCTACTGAATTCCCACTGGTGTTTTCCCAGAAAAGAAAACAAATGAATCTTGTGTATCATGAATGTGTTTAGTCTGAGAGTTTTGAAACTTGCATTCTCAAGGTGCAGTCTCTACATGTGTTCAAAATATTTCCTCTCCTCTCAGGACACAGTTACTAAGCTGCAACCAGCAGGTAGATCTTACGTCTTAATGAATGTTTCAGTTGTTCATCCCTACCTGCAGACCAATCTTAGTTTGAATATCCTCTTTCCTTATTTCTCTACATGAGAAAAATCTCTAATATTTGTTCTCTCTCAGTATAATTATTGTCTTGATTCAAATTAGGGCCAGAATCTAACTCCTATGACTGAGAAAGTGTAAGTCAATGGGCCATTCACAGGTTTCATCTATAGAGCTCCTATTTCACATCCCATGTTAGTGAAAGTGAGTTTGGTGATCCTTAATTTCACAGAATCACTAGAAAATTCAATAGGTTTTGAGCCTCTGGACTGGAATAGTAGCAGGACAGGTTAGAGGTCAGGATTGAGATTTATTTGCAAAACTGTGAGGAAGCTTACACACCACTAGTGCCATTAGCCCTTCTCTTTCATGGGATTAAACTCATTCTTGGAATAAAACAAAAATAATGGTAGAAACTCCCCAGCAGAAATGTAGTTGTCTTTCCTCCTAACATGGTGCTGCCAGCCTGTGCTTTCTGAAACACTAAAAGCACGAGCTGTCTCATAGAAAAAAAACACCTTTTAAAAAAATTTTAGTGTTGTGAGAGGGTGTAAATTAATTGTATTCCTCAGTGATGAATCTAGTAGGGAGATGGCATATGTCCATCCAGTGCCATTCTGATTCCCATGAAGAGGATGCAGCCTGCATCACTGATATGTACCTTCCAGGTGTTTTGCTATGTGGATGGGGCAATGCATTCAGGGACCTTCTCACAAGGACCTCTTAAAGCAGTATTGGAATCTCTCCTACTCTTGGCAGAGATTGAAGTGGCGCCATCTGAGTTTGTCAGAAGAGGGTTCTATTCCAACTATTTCCTAGTCCGCAAAAGAGACAGAGGAGGGAGAGCAATCCTCTGTCTCAGAAACTTGTTCACCTATCTCCTTTCAAAGCATTTCAGATCATGGATGTCACCATGGTTACATCCCTAGATCCAGGAAACTGGTTCACCACCTTCAACCTACAGGATGCATACTTTCATGTAACCATCCACCCATCCCACAAGCATTTCCTACATTTTGTAACAGGCTCAGATCATTACCAAAACTGAGTGTTCTCCTCTTCGGGATCTGCACAGCCCGGAAGGTCTTTACAAAGATTGTCGTCTCAGTGTTAGAAGCACACCTACATCACTGGGATATTGTGGTATTGGACAACTGGCTCCTCAGGAGTTGGTCAGCTCTAGAGGGTAAGTTGGCAACGTCCAGGGCGCTAGCTTTATTTCAGTCCCTGGGTCTCCATATCAATCTGAAGAAGTCTACAGTGACCCCAATCCAAAGGATAGACTTCATCAAAGCTACTCCAGACTCTCTTACTACAAGAGCCTACCTGCCTAAGGAGAGATTCTCTATTATGTCCAGTTTAATCTCAGCAATACAGCACAGCCCACAAACAACTGCAAGTACCTACCTACAGCTCTTGAGCTGTATGTCAGCCTTCACATTTGCAAGACTGCACCTCATGTGTCTTCAGATGTTGTAAGTTATGTGTACACCCCAAACAGGAAGTCTCTCCAAACTCATCATGGTACCGCCTGAAAATTCTGGAGACTCTCAGGTGATCCAAGGACCCACTGAAGCACTTCATGGGAACCCCATTTTCACATCTCCCACCCTCAAAGATCCTTACAACAGATGCCTCACTTTTGGGGAGGAACCACAGCCCAGGACAGGTGATCCTCACAAAATACCACACTCCTCATCAACATCCTAGAGCTAAGAGTGGTTCAATATGCTTATTAGCACTTCCTTCACAACATACATGGTCACTGTGTCAGGTTAATACTGGACAACAGCGCAGCAATGTGTTATATCAACCAGCAGGGCTTAGTAAGATCCCAATCCTTATTGACGGAATTGCTGAAACTGTGGAAGTGGTGCATTTCCCATCAGATAGAAATCTCAGTGGTCTGACTGCAGACTCTCTGAGCAGGAACATCCATTAAAACCAGGGGGGAGGGATAGTTCAGTGGTTTGAGCATTGGCCTGCTAAACCCAGGGTTGTGAGTTCAATCCTTGAGGGGGCCATTTAGGGATCTGGGGCAAAAATCTATCTGGGGATTGGCCCTGCTTTGAGCAAGGGGTTGGACTAGATGACCTTCTTTCCAACCCTGATATTCTATGATTCATGAATAGGAGCTCTATGACTTTGTCTTCCACAGCATCTGCCAAGCCTGAGGTCTCAGCAGACTTCTTTGGTACCCCAATCAACATGAAAATTTGCCTTTTCTGCTCCTTATAGCTATGACTCCTTGAGAGATTTCCTAATAACACCATGATCATGTACTTGCTATATGCTTCCCTGCCTCTATCTCTGATTCTCAAGACCTTGTTCAAACTGCAACAGAAAAGAGTGAGGGTTATCCTCATAACACTGTCCTGGCCAAGACAAGTGTGGTTACTCAAACCTCCTTCACCTCTCTGTGGCAATGTCTATCTGCTTTCCCATCAGGAGGGATCTCCTATCACAGAACTTAGGGACCCTGATCCATCCCAACCCCTCATCCTTGAACCTTATAGCACGGTTCCTAAATGGTTCTCAAACATGGAACTAACCTGTTTGGATAGTGTCTAGTCATTTCTTCTATCTAGCAGGAAACCTACTACTTGCAAAACTTTCCTTCAAAACTGGAAACACCTCCATTCCTGGTGTTCTCTTCACTCTTCTCAAGCATCAGATTCTCTGCTCTCTAAGGGCCTAGAATACCTGTAGGATTTGAATACACAGGGTCTGTCAATAAGCTCAGTCAGAGTACATTTGGCCTTCCACTCACTCACTGAGTGCTTCTCCGTTTTTGCCCATCCTACTACGACCAGATTCTTTAAGGACTTACACAACTAGTTTCCTCCTGTGTGGAACCTGGCCTCCCAATGGAATCTAAATTTGGTTCTTAATGCTCTAAGGAAAACCCTCCTTTTAATTGATAGCTACATGCTCTCTCTTCCACCTCTGCCTGAAGACTTCATTCCTTATGTTCATCACTTTGGCTAGATGAATGGGAGAACTAGGTGTTCTCATGGCAGACTGACTATTCACTACCTTCTACAGAGAGAAAACTACACTGTGTCCCCATTCTTGCTGCTTCCCTGAGCTCTCATCAGAATACCATATTAATCAGGAAATCTGTCCACCAGTGTTATATCCAAAGCCTCGTGTCTCTGGGGAGGAAATCAGCCTACATATACTAGGTGTCGGGAGGGATCTCATATTCTTCCTTGACAGTACTAAGACCTTGCCCCAGACTATTTGTATTTTTTGCAGCGAGGATGAAGGGACAGCCCATTTCCACACAAAGACTACTGGGGTGGATCTTGGGTTGCATCTTAATGTACTATGACACTTCTGGAATAGAGCACCCTCTCAGAGGAACAGCACACTGCACTAAGGCTCAGTCACATCTGTAGCTCTTGAAATATGTTCCCATAATAGAAATCTGCAAGTCTGCAATTTTGTCCTCTGTCCATATGTTTGCCAAGCATTATGTTATCTTACCTACTTGTAGAACTGATACAGTGTTTGAAGATGCAGTCCTCTGAACTGTCTTGGATCTTCCTTCTCCGCATGCACCAGTTACTGCTTGGGAGTCTCCTACAGTGGAGCACCCATAGGGACATATATTCAAAGAAGGAGAGGTTGTTTACCTGTACAGTAACTTGAATTCTTTGAGATGTTTTGTTCCTATAGGTCCTCTACATCTGATCTTCCCTCTGCTGTGGAGTCTCTGGCTTTGCAGTTGAGAAGGAACTGCTCTGCACTGCTTTGCAATCTCCAGTCCAGAGCGCATGGCATGCATGCATCATATGGTGGCACACCCACAGGTAAGTAACCTCCTTTTCTGCTGTACTGTATAGTATGCACCACCTTGCTACTATTGTCCTGGCTTGTGCACTGTTGAAGTTGAAATATCAACTTTTCTGAGGACACATGTAATAAGGCACATTAGAGTATGGTGATTCAATCCTGCCTTAAAGTTTAATTTTTTTTTAACAATTGCTTCCTTGATGATCTCAGCTTGCTCAGTTACATTCTTTCCCCCAGTCACTGCAGAAAGGTGATTGCAGGGCTATGAGATATTATGATGTGTCAAGATTCAGAATTCTGAATTATACCTATGGATTGGAATTGGATCCACAATTTACAGTAATATTTACTTATCTTGCCTGGTTATATTACAGTAAATTCTGGCACTCAGAAATAATATAAACAGTGCCCTATTATAGTCCAGGAACTATAACTAAAGAGCAAAGAAATTAACTACCTTGGAGACTACCTGCTGTGTTATGAAAAACAAATATAGGGCCCAACTGAGAGAGGTGCTGTGCACCTGAAACACCCAGAAAAGGAAATGGGGAGCTCAACCCATCTCACAATATAGCCTGTAAATTAGTAGTAGTGGAGATATGAGAAATCTCATGACTGAAAACAGTCATGAGTCATTACATTTTTTATCATTTACCTTTCTCAAGGTCTACAATTCTGAGCCCTGGAACAAAGTTTACTAATCAGCTCATCCATTCACATGTGTGCATTCTAAGTGACTGCCATGAGTTCTGTGATAATTATCTTATAGGAAGTAAAATAACATTTTTCCTGGCATTCAAACTATATGTCCTTGTTAGTTTCAAAATATACTCCTGGAGGAAAAAATTAAAAGTTCTGCAACAAATAATTAAAAATTCTGTTTACAGTATTTTAAAATTCTGCATATTTTATTTGTCAAAATAACACCATATAATCACACCAATTTGAATTATTTTTGGTCATTTATTTAAAAAAACCTGTCAGCAAGTATGTCTGTAACAATACAGACAACAAAAAAGATTCAGGAAATGTTTTTTGATAAATAGATTCCTTACTAGGCATATTAATACAGAACTCTGAGTAATAATTCATTTAAACTATAATACAGAACCATATTTCATGCACCTCTCAGAAACAGTGAAAAGGCTTGGGGGAATCAGGTGTAATGGACTGGCTGAGGGAGAGGAAAGTAAATTGCTGGGGAGGAGCCTGGGTGTGAACTTGGATGGGTTGTTTAGTATGGGTGGGAAAAATATGGAATAGGTTTTTGGGGGCAGGGGCAGAAAGGGAGTGTTAGGGAGCTTCCTCCATGCAGACCCTGGCTGACCCCTAGCCTCTCCCATTCAGTCAGGCATATCTGCCCCTGTCCCCATGTGTCCCCACACCCCCATGTGTCCTTGGGCCCCCTTTCAACGTGTGTCCTTCGACCCCCACTCCTCCATCCCCATTTGGCCCTGCACCCTTCTCCCATCCCTGTGAGGCTTTGTACCCCCTCCCCCATCCCCATGCGTCTGTGCCCTACCCAGCCACTCCCCTGTCCCTATGTGTCCCTATACCCGCTCCCCCTATCTCCATGTGTCTCTGTGCCCCTACTCACCACCTCCTGTCCCTTATCAGAGGGGTAGCCGTGTTAGTCTGTATTCACAAAAACAACAAGGAGTCCGGTGACACCTTAAAGACTAACAGATTTATTTAGGCATAAGCTTTCGTGGGTAAAAAAGCCACTTTTTCAGATGCCCCTCCTGTTCCTGTGTCCCTGTCCCCATGTCTCTGTGCCCCTTCCCCCTGCCTCATGTGTATCTTTGCCCCCATTCATCCACTCACTGTCCCCATGTGTCTCTGTACCCTCTCCCCCGTCCCCATGTGTCTTTGTGCCCCCACTCAGCCATGCTCTGTCCCTATGTAGCTCTGCATCTCCCCATCAACATGTGGCCCTGCACCTCCCTCCCTCCTGTGGCCCTGTGCCTCCACTCCTATTCAGCCCCTGTCCCAGTCTGTCTTCCCCCACTAGCCCTTATGAGCCACTGTCTGACCCCCTCCCCTCCCACCCACACTGCCTGTCTCCTGACCTGGCCTGACCGGCGCTGCAAAGAAGACAGTCTCTTTCTCTTCCCTAGCTGGCTGGGAGCTGCTGCTGTGTTTTATCACCACAACACACTCTAGTGGGTAAAAGGCAGAACTGTGGAAGTTATTTTCTGCAGGGAGCTGCTGCTGTTCTTGTGCCATAGCACCCTCTGATGGGCAAAAGCGGGAACTGTAGCAACATTTCGGCAGAAGCTTTTTTCTGCACAAAAAATTAAAATAATGCGCAAGCACAGTAGCAGAATTCCACCAGGAGTAAAAATAAAATCTTCTGAAATTTATGGCTATAATGGAGGATTTTCTAAATACTTTGGATGAAATTCAGAATATACATAAAACGAGATCTGAGCACATTTTAATGAACCAGATCTGTTCTGTCAAATATTGCCTGACACATCTAATATTTACTTTTTGAGGTCAATTAATCTCAAGTTTACCAACAACAGAAGTTGTCATATTTAATGTAAGGTGGTTTAATTAATGCAATGACAAATGATCATGGGAATGCTTGTGAATAGACTGAAAATGCACAACAGGAGATAGGCTCTGCTGAAGCTAGCTTGCTGCAGAAAGAAAATTAAATTTAAGCTAAAGAAAATCTGAGACATTCACTTCTTGACATCCATCTTTTTGAAAGTGAAGCAACTTTCAAACATGTTCCTGCTCAGTTAGACTTAGACTGACACTATTAAATTTATACCATATTAAATTAATGCTATTAGATCTACACAGTAGGATCATGAGCGCTTAGATCTTTTCTGAATGGAAGAGTTGTGCCTATCTAACTATAATCCCAGTGGAAGAGCCCTGAGCACTGTCGATGGAGCTTTGCAGATCTAATGGCATTTTTATGGTGGAAAATTCTTATGTCTCTCTCTCTTTCGGGCTAACGAAAGAGTAGTGATTGGTGTTGGAAACTTACAATATTCTGCTTACTCCAAAATGGTGAAAAGGAAAGAGCAAATTGCCGTTTGAACAACTTTCAAACCTCTCAAATTGTCTCACACCACAAGTATACCATGAAGGAATAGTGTCAGAGTGCAATTGAGAGAGCTGATATCATCAAGGAGGCAGGTTTTTTTTTACTTATAAGGCAGCCTGGAAACACCTTTTATTCTTTGAGGAGTGTCCCTGTGAGTGCTCCACTTCAGGTGGTGTGTCCATGTGCCTTTGATTGGAGAATTTTAGCAGCAGTGCTCATCTGGGTTGCGCATGCACTCTCCTCGTTTTGCACCCTTGTTAGTGCCTATTTAGCACCGCACAACCAGACCCCCTCAGTTCCTTCTCCACCCCTGAGTCCATAGATTGAACTTCAAAGTAGAGGGGAGGAGAGGGAGTAGTGGAGCACCCACAGGGAGGCCATCTTGAAGAACCTCAGTTACTGCACAGGATGAGTAACCTTCTCTTCTTAAATTTCAAGCTAGAGGTTTATGGATGCATTATAAACCGCTGGAAATTGTAGATTCTGCAATAATGGATTATGAAAATGAAAGTCTACTGTACTTTTTTCATCCAAGAGAATTATCTACATTTTTAGATAGTAATTTAACTTTGCATGTACTAAACTGCTGATCATCCCTGCTTCAGTGTTCATGAAAAGTAATTCAAAAACTCCCAGATATTTTTCTTTATACTATGACTATGAACAACTGAGTTATCTTTTCATGTCTACAAAACCATTTCCGCCGAGGCAGCTTTGTCAGTACAGTCCTGGCATTAGTTTTGAGTCTCTCTTTTTTATTCTATTTCTATTTTTCAACACAAATTGAAAATATCTACTGTTCTGTGTTTGCACAGCACCTAGCCCAGTGGGATCCAGGTTCATGACTAGGACTCATATACACTACAGTAATACAAATAATAATAAAGAACACTGTTCATGTTTGCATAGTTAATACATGTGATGCCTTGCTTAACTTGCTGGGGTTGGCAAAGAATGAGGAACGCTTTTCTGGAACAAAGAGTCAAGCTTTGTCTTTTAATTAAATTTAAGTCTCAAACTCTGTTTGAAGTGAAATTGCTACCTTGTGTCATCTTGGTACACATAGCTGGAATTTTACAGCCCAAGCTAAAGGTCATAATGAATTTTATGAGTCTAGGTATCAAAGTACTTGAGAAAATGGTTCGCGTCATAAACAACATCTCTGATTATTTTCATCCTGAGTTTCACTGTGCCTGTAGCACAGAAACATACTTTTCTGTGTAGGCAACGATCTTGTTTTTTCTTTCTGCTGGTAAGTGATCCCATTCTCTCTATCCAACTTCTCCCTCTTGGTCATCTGACCCTTAGTTTTCTCTGTTTAAAACCTTAACTGCGGCTTTCATGTTGGTAATAGTGTATATACATTTTAAGCACCTTTTATGATTCCTTCCTGTCCATGCTCTGCCTCTCTCAACCATGTATTGGTAAAGCTTCCTTCACAGAAAAGGTAAAAAATAAAAACAAATATGCAGGATATTTTTCTCTTCCTCAAGAAACTCCTGAACAATTAGAGGAACAGCATAGATGTTTGCTCAATAGGATAATCTTGTTCTGAGGAATAGGGAGTTGTTGCCAAAATTATTATTGTTGGATATTTATGTTATGTGGCAAACCAGGCTTTTCAGAATAAAAATTATGTATAGTATTTATACAGAGGTGTAGTCACTTAAAAGCTTTATTGCCCCAATTGCAGTGAGTGTCCTTCATGCAAGAACTCAGTATAATTGTCCCAGCCCACAATAATATGTTAAGATGATCGGCACTGTCTGATCCAAACCAGGATATGGAGGGGGGGGGGAATTAAATGGTGAGATATTGAAGAAATAGGGGAAATTGTAGGTTCAGCATTTAGTATGTTACCAACAACATTGTGCAATACCCTGGCAACCACTTTTAACCACGTGACAGAGGAGATGCAATGTCCTTTTGAGATTAACAGGGTAATTCTCTGTTTTGTGCATGGCTGCTCTCTATGGTAACAGATATAATAAAATGTTTACACTTTAAAGTTAAGCATGAAATTAAGGGCCAAATTTTACACTCAAGCTATTTTAACACCTTGTTAAAATTAGAAGGCTAAGTTAAAGCGTCTTTGAAAATTTGTTCTTAACATTGAGCAGGAGGGAAAATTGCATACACAGTTTCCAAAATATTGTCAGAAGTTAGTATAGTTTGCAACAGTTACCAGCAAGTATCTTCTAAATTGCATACACTAAGGGCTTGTGCACTATGTTAGCAGTTGGTTTAGACTCCTTATCTCTTCTGAGGACATATGTAATATGGCTCATTAGAGAAGAAGAAATTTACTAAGAATGCATTTAGCATGCACCAGCCAAACTTAGAGGTTTCCACCACTTCCCTTGGAAGACTTCTTTCACAATTCAAAATATTTTGTATTAGGAAGCTTTCCTGGATGTTCATCTTAAACTTTCCTTTACTGAACTTCATCCCATTACTTTCAGCATAACCTAATTCAAAGGTTACCTGAAGTAATTTCTTTCCATCTTTGATGTTTACATTTATCAAATATTTGTAGGCGGTTATTGTTCCTCCTTAGTTTTCACAAGACAGTTATATTGTACATATTTCTGTCTTCTCATTCTTCCACCTCACTAATTATTTATATTGGCTTTCTCTGAGCTCTCTCCAAGGCTGATCCAACACTGAGCTTTGTCTGATAATTTGTCTCTGTCATCATCGTCGTCGTGTTCCTATTACACCTCTGGCATTTAGGGCAGTGATGAAGCTCCTCCACTCCTGTTTGTTTCTGGCAAGTCTTTCAGTGGTTCCCCAGCTGGGCCCCAGCTTTTTCAGCTCGGCTTCCACAGCTCTTTGCCATGTTTTTGGGTGACCTCATTTTCTCTTGCCTTCAGGTGTCCATCTTATTGCTACTCTGGTGATGGAATCTATTTCCATCCAAAGCACATGACCAATCCATCTCCAGCTCCTCCTAGCAATGATGGTGCTCAGATCCTCTTTGCTGCACTGTGTCAATAGATCATGGTTTGAGATTGTTCTGGGCCAAAAGGATGCAGAGGATTTTTCTGAGGCAGGTTGTATGGAATGAAGACAGTTTGGACGTGTCATACTTTCTCATTCCCCAGCATTCTTCACTATAAAGTAGTGTTGAAAGTACACAGCTCTGATAAATCTTAAGATTGGTTTTGGTGTATTTTGATGATTTCCAGACTGTATTTAAACTTCTGAAGGTGTTCTTGGCTTTATTGATTTTATTCCACATGTCCTGGCTTGTTCCACAATCCTGGCTGATGGTGCTGCCCAAGTAAGTGAATGTTTCTACATTGGTGAGAACATAATCCTCTATCTGTACTGGTGATGGTGAGACAGTATTAAAGGTCATGATACCTGTTTTATTGCGGTTGATTTTCAGTTCAATTTGCTGGCTGAATGTGTTGAGTCGAGTTGTTTTTTCTTGTATGCCGCTACCTCGATATAACGCCACCTGATATAACATGAATTTGGATATAACGTGGTAAAGCAATGCTTCGGGCAGGCGGGGCTGTGCAGTCCGGTGGATCAAAGCAAGTTCAATATAACACGGTTTCACCTATAACGCAGTAAGATTTTTTGGCTCCCAAGGACAGCGTTATATCAAGGTAGAGGTGTATATGGTGTTGGGTATGTGATAGCAATATCATCTGCAAAGTCCAGGTCTTCAAGGGATGAGAAGTGTCCATTTAATGCCCCTTGGCATGTCTTCTGTTGTATGCCACATTACCCAGTCGATGGCAATGTTGAAGAGGATTGCAGACATGACACACCCCGACGTACTCCTGTTTTGACTTCAAAACTGAACTCACTGTGATCAACACTGTATGTAAAGTTGAAATAGAAGGTTTTGATACCATTGATTATACAGAAAAGAATTCCATATGCCCTCAGAATGTGCCATAGGCTGGTCCTGTGAATGCTATCAAAAGCCTTCTCAAAGTCTATGAAATTTATGTGGAGTTGCTGTTGCCATTCTAAGCACTGTTCTGTTATGTTTCATAGAGCGAAGATCTGGTCTGTGCCCTTTCCGAAAACCAGCTTGCTCTTTTCTGAGAACACTATCAGCTGCCTCTGATATACGCTGGGCTGTGATCTTACACAGTACTTTTCTTGGCACAGATAAAAAGTTTGATACCAGACCAATTATTACAATCACTGAGAGTTCCTTTCTTTGGTATCTTCATTATAATCCCATTGGTCCACTCATCTGGCACTTTTCCTCTTTCCCAGACTGATCTAAATAGAGGGACCAGGATAGATGCTGCTAATTTAGGATTTACCTTGAATAATTCTGCATTCAAGTTATCCTTGCCAGGAGCTTTCCCATTTTTTAAGGATTTGATGACTTTAATGATCTCTTCCTTAGTTGGGGTGTCTGTGTTGATATCAAGATCTTCTTCTGCCTCCTAGATGTTTGCTTCCTCTTTAGGTGGCTCCCCGTTTAGCAATTCTTCGAAATGCTCTGTCCAGCACATTTCTTGTTCTTTTTCGGTTGTTAGGAGGTGTCCTTGTTTGTTTCTGATGAGCGTTTGTTGGTGTCTGCCATTTACTGCTGATAAGCCATGTAATTTTGTAAACAGTTCCTTGTTCACTATGAGCAGCTGCATCCTCTGTGTTGCTAGATTAGCAATATAATGCCGACTGTCTACTCTCACAAGGCTTTGACCTCTTGGTGTGCCTTGCTATCCTGCTCGTGGCATTTGTCTTTTAGCTTGTGGGATTTTGTGTCTAAAACATTTTTTTCAGGGCTCATCTGGTTTCTATGGCGTTCCATGTACTGGGTGTAACCCACTCCTTCTTTCTTTTCTGCTTGTAGCGTAGGCAGGCTTCACTGCTCTGTTTATAAATTGCTGTTACTTTGTCCCCACCTTTTGTTGATCTCCTTATCTGCATTCCCCTCCTGTTCTTCAAGGTCTGCAAGTGCTTGAAACCCGTTCTTTATCTGCAGAACGAAGACTTTCTGTATTTCAAGGGACTTTAGCTTGTCAATATCATAACATCTATGTCCCTTGTTTGGTGGACCCACACTTCTCAGTTTTAGCTTGAAGGAGGCTGTCATAAGGTGGTGGTCGCTGCCAACATCTGCACCCCTTCTCACTTTCACATCTGTCAGTGAGCGTCGCCATTTGCCATTGATCATGATATGGTCAATCTGGTTCTTACCTCTGCCATTTGGAGAACGCCATGTCAGCTTGTGAATTTCACGATGTTCAGATAGGGTTCTGCCGATGACTAGGTCTTTCATATTACAGAAATCAACAAGCCTTTCTCTGTTTTCATTCATGGTGCCACACCCATGTCTTCCCATTGCTCTGTCATTGTTTGTGTTGTCTTTACCAACCTTGGCATTCAGGTCTCCCATGACGTTAGGTTAGGTCATGGTGTGGTACTCTAACTCCGTCTGTAGTGTAAGGTAGAATTTGTCCTTTACTTCTTCATCGCTGTCATTTGTTGGAGCATAGCACTGAACCAGGGTGATATTATGATGTTTCCCTTTCAGTCTGGCCCTCATAAGTCTGTTACTGATGGATTTCCGTTCAAGCAGGGAATGCTCCACTCCCTTCTTCTAAAGGCAAAAACAGCAAAGTTTCTCCCAAGGCTGTTGTTAATCTTCCTGATCCTGTCCATCTGCTCTTGCTGACACCCAGGATGTGTAAGCTGACAATGATTTTGGATGCTTTGAAGACTGGCTAGAGGGTGCCACCTCAGTCTTAATTCAGGACCATCCTCATTCCTGCTTGAGAGCAGGCAGAAGCCATCCATATCTGATGTGTTCCTTCTGAAAGGGGGATGGGCCTGTTGTACATTCCCCCCCCCACACACACATATCCAGAGGGTGTTAAAAATAAGACATGATGGGCCAGGATAATTCCAATTGCTCCCACGTGACCAAGCAATAGCAATGTTCAGATCTTCTTCACTCTCCAGGGGCATCTACAAACTTCTGCTTGTGATGCCAAACATATTGTCACAACAGGACATGAGGAGGTATGGTCCAGGTGATACATCCTTTAACTGTGTGGCAAATGCAACTCTAATGGACCTTGAAAAATCTTGCAGTGTAGAGGTGCAACAGGTTCTGGTTAATTCCAGGAAGCAGTCACCTCAATTGTGAATTTAAGTGGTATAGGTTAGTGTACTCCATATCTGACAAATGTGTAGATCCTGTACAAGTACCAGTCCAGTGTATTTTTAAATACTTACTACATTTAAGGTCTTTAGAAATACAATAGAACTTCAGAGTTACAAACTCCTTGGAAATGGAGGTTGTTTGTAACTCTGAACAAAACATTATGGTTGTTCTTTCAAAAGTTTACAACTGAACGTTGACTTAATACGGCTTTGAAACTTGACTATGCAGAAGAAAAATGCTGCTTTAACCATCTTATTTTAAATAAAACAAGAACTGAAATAGTTTCCTTACCTTGTCAAATCCTTTTTAAACTTTCCTTTTACGTTTTTTTAGTAATTTTTGTTTAACACAGTACTGTACTATATTTACTTTTTTTTTTGGGAGGGGGGTGTCTCTGCTTGCATACTTCCGGTTCCAAATGAGGTGTGTGGTTGACTGGTCAGTTTGTAATTCTGGTGTGTGTAACTTTGAGGTTCTACTGTGTATACATATCACATACATTACATATTTTCTCAGAATACAGTTAGTAGGAATAGCAGCTTATCATGTACTTCAGATAGGAAATGGGTCTTTGTACATGACATAGTTAAGACATTTATTAAAGATCTAGTTAATGAGTATCCACATTAGGACCGTTTTATCATGGGACTCTAATTTGATCTTGGCACACCTCAGGAATTCTTCTTTTGAACTCATAGCAGATTGTTGTTTGTCATTTATCTATTTAAACACTTCTTATAATATCCATTACACCAGCAAGATGGGTGAGCAAGTTGCATGCTCTTATGGCAGATCCACCATTCACTGTTTTTCATAAAGATAACATTGTCCTCACAGCTCACCCCAGATTCCTTCCTAAAACATTTAACAATCAGTTAATTTTCTTTCTGAAATCTCATGGTCATAAAAGAATATAAACTACATATTTTAGATGCTAAAAGAGCTTTCGATTACTACCTAGATGGGACAGGAGAGTTTTGCAAGTCTGCTAAACTTTTTATTTCTTTTGTTTACAACTATAAGAGTCATACCAGTCCTGCTTAGTCATTATCTTCTTGGGTGAAACAGCATATTGAACAGGCATATAGAGTAGCATCAGTTCCTCCTCCTATTGGAGTTAGGTCACATTCAACCGGAGCAATAGCTTCTCTATAGCACATCTCAGACATGTTCCAGTTCTTGAAATACAGGAATATATATAGGAATATAAGGTTGCTACTTGGAGTTGCAATCATACATTTACAAAACACTATTCATTTGATTTGGCAT
Source organism: Mauremys reevesii (assembly GCF_016161935.1). Lineage (NCBI taxonomy): Eukaryota > Metazoa > Chordata > Testudines > Geoemydidae > Mauremys > Mauremys reevesii. The sequence continues at coordinate 24,875,637 of NC_052638.1, forward strand.
TGAAATTAGATGCCCTGTTTGATAGAGCAGTTCTGCAATTCTTATTCAGTTAGGACCCTGAGTCACACCATCCTGTGCTGGGGTATTGCTTATCTAGCAAAAATAAGCAGAGGACGTTCAAAGAAGAAATGAAGGTTACTTGTAACAAGTCCTTGGAAATGGACTCTGAATATTCACAGCCGCCATCCACCTGCCCCTCTTCTTAGGAGACTAATGAGATTTGACTGCATAAGTGGTCAAAGGAATTGTGGCAGCCTGCAGTGTCATGCCCCTTTTTATAGCCTTGCTCTCAGAATGCTCAGAAAAAATGAGGGAAGGGGCTAGAGGGGGTGTGCAAGTTCTCCAACGGGCACTGCCACATAAACTTTCCACCATCTAATATGCCTGGGGTGATGCATCGCATGAGTGTGAATATGCAGAGTCTATCCTGAAGAACCTTGGTTACAAGTAACCTCCATTTCTGGTTCAGCTTTTGGTTCCTGTTACCTCTAAATTGTTGTTAATGTATGTATTGTATTAAAGCAGTGCCGAGAGTCCTCCTTTGTGCTAGGTAATGGTGCAGTTAAGAGTAATGGGGGAACAGTTAAAAAAGTGAGAAAGGTGTGATTTGTTTAGTAATTTTATATTGGGGTGAAAGAGGTATAGCTCTCTTGCTCTTCTATCCTGTCACCTGGCAATTCAAACTGACAGTATTTTTAAAAAATATTAATTCTGGTCTCTTAAGAGAGACATAAGTACTAGCTTTGAATGTGAGCTTGATAACCTGTTGCATAGGTTTTCAATTGGTGTTTGCAACAAAAAGTTAATCTTTGCATGACTGTAGTAAAAAATTCCTCCATGTTTGGTTTCTAGAAAATTCTTCTGTTGATGGCAGTGATTATTTCTTTGTTGAAGAATCCTTTTCTGGTAAATGAGGTTTATAAATGGCCTTTAAATACCCTTGTGTTACTTACAACCTGTTGACTTATTCAAGTGCATATGACAGATTGAACCATGTTTGTTATGACTATAAGATCAGCTGGCTGAAAGATCTCTGAACCGTGTGGCTGTGCTATCCACACTGCCCTGATTTCTTCATTTCCAACCAGGATTTTAAATCTCATTTTATAATTGTCATGCTATTAACATCCGTATTGATCAAATGAACCAGTCTTGGTCTACTAATTCCTAGCAAAAGTACAAATGTGGTTCTTGATAATTCAATACGGAGAAAACTGTTCATGCTTTTCCTATCCTTTCTTTGCTGGCCTTCTGATAGGCTTGCAGGGGAGTCTAAATATTGCCTGTCATTTGGCTCTTCAGTTGTTTTACTAGCTTCTTGTTCAGAAATGTATTTGCCTAAATTCTGGCTGAGCTGTCCTTGATAAAGTCTAGAGGACTGGGAGCAAAGATGTCCTGGAGCTACTTTTTAAACAATGTTGGCCTATTCTACAATGTGTAATATAAGGCAGCCTGAAGGATTGGGCACTGATATGAATAATGGGACCATCCAGTTTATGATTCATAGAGTCCAAGGCCAGAAGGGACCATGTGATCTAATCTGATCTGTATAATACAGGCCATAGAACTTCCCCAAAATAATTCCGAGAGCATATTTTTTAGAATAACTTGACTTATAAATTGTAAGTGGTGGAGAATCAACTATGACTCTTGGTAAATTGGCCATGGCAATCCCTCTTATCAAGATCTTCTCTGAAGCAGTGTTCTCCGAAAGGGCACCATAGAGCTGGTTCCCCTCCGTATTTTCTCATTCTAAAGAAGGGCCAACTGACAGGCCCTATTCTGGATCTCTGTGTGCTCAACAGGTTTATAAAGAAATTCAAGTTCTGGCTGATGATGCTCCCCTTGATTATCGCTTCCCTTCCCCAGGAGTCTGGTTCACAGCTCTCAACATGAAAGATGCCAATTTCCACATTGACATTCACCCAGCTCACTAGAAGTTTCTCCATTTTTATGGTTGGACACTCCAATTATTAGTTCCATGTCCTCCCCTTTGGTATCGCAACTGCTCCCTGAGTCCTCACAAAAGTCTTTGCTGTCGTTGCAGCCAAACTGCGACGTCTCGGCCACTTGGTATTCCCCTACCTGGACAACTGGCTCCTCGTTGTGCCATCCTGCAGGCGCCTCTTACCAGCCATCTTGACCCTTTGTGGTTTCCTCTCTGCTCTTGGGATTTGCATTAACAAGGAGAAGTCAGTCCTTGTACATACCCACTAGATCATCTTTATTGGTGCGCGCCTGGACTCCACCTCTCGGTGGATTGCTTTGCCACCCTCACTTCTATCATTACCTTGCGCCACACTCCGCACACCTCCAGCCACTGATTTCTTTCCCTCCTTGGCCACATGGCGGCCTGTAAATCCCTAATGCCCCATGCCCACAACCACATGCACTGCCTTCAGATGTGGCTCCTGTCTATCTACAAGCTACAGACAGACCGCTTGGACAAACCCATCGTGCTTCCCCAGGTTGTTCTGGCCTCCCTTGCATGATGGACCAAACTGTCCAAGTCCTGGTTGGCACCCCCTTTACACCTCCAAACCCCCATTCCACTCTCACAGTGGATGCCTACCTCACCGTCTGGGGCGCCCATGTGAATGGTCACACAGCTCAGGGCCTCTGGACAGCACGAGAAGCTAGGATGTGTCAACATCTTGGAGTTGAGGGCCGCTTGTCTCACCTGTCGGGCATTCCTCCCCCTCATACAATCCCATCACATTCAACTGCTCTCCGACAATATATCTGCAGTAGTCTATATCAACAAGCAAAGTGGTGCCAAGTCTCCCTCCCTCTGTATGGAGGCTGTCTGTCTGAAACTGGTGCATCAAGCACAGTGTTATCCTACAGGCTGTATATCTCCTGGATGCCCACAACTCCCTGACGGACATGCTCAGCAGGTTCTTCTACACAGACCACAAGTGGGAACTGCACAATCCCACCCTGCACTCCATTTTCCACAGGTGAGGCTCCCCTCACTGAGACCTCTTCATGACCAACGAGAATCATAGGCCTGGTCTACACTAGGGTGGGGGGTCGAACTAAGGTATGCGACTTCAGCTACGCTATTCGCGTAGCTGAAGTCGAACTACCTTAGTTCAAACTTCTTACCTGTCCAGACGCCGCGGGATAGAAGTCCGTGGCTCCCCCGTCGACTCTGCCACCGCCGTTCGCGGTGGTGGAGTTCCGGAGTCGACGGGAGCGCGTTCGGAGTTCAAACTATCGCGTCTAGATTAGACGCGATAGTTCGAACTCCGAGAAGTCGAACGCTACCCGTCGACCCGGCGGTAAGTATGGACGTACCTATAAACTCCCCCTTTATTGCTCCAGAGGGAACTGTGGAGGCAGTCTCCTGGGGCAACTTTCGGTATGTCTTGCCGCCCATTCCCCTGCTTCCCCAGGTCCTGTGCAAGATTCACCAGGACTGAGCAACGGTCATACTGATAGCCCCTTTTCAGCCTCACCACTATTGGTTCATAGATCTCCTTTGTCTCTCCACTCATCCCCCGCTCTGCCTCTATGCACATCCGGATTTCCTCACCCAGGCATAGGTACATCTCCAGCACCCCATTCCACTCATGGCTTGGTATTTGAATGCAGCTCACAAGTAAACAGAGCATGCTCTACCCTGGTGCACGAGGTCCTCATGCACAACAGAAGACTGTCTACCAGAGCCTGTTATCAAGCGAAATGGAAACCACCTGGGATCACTGCTACCATTACCCACTGGACTCCATATCCATTGCTATTCTCTTTGAGCACCTTCTTCAACTCAAACTGTTGGGCTCACCCACAACTCCATATGGGTACATCTGGCGGCACTCAGTGCCTCCTTCCCTCCTGGTGGATGGCTGCTCTGTTCTCACGCACCTGACCACTGTTTCCTCAAAGGTCTGCTAAATGCCTTTCCACCAGTGCTCATGCTGATCCTTTCTTGGGACCTTAATGTTGCTCTCTCTGCTCTGACGAAGCCACACTTTGAACCCCTCATGATGTGCTTTCTCTCCCACCTCTCAATGACAGTGATCTTCTTGGTTGCCATTTTGTCAGCACAGCATGTTAACAGATTGGCAGCCATGATGGCTGTTCTCCCCCCCACACACACACACACACCATCTTCCATAAGTACAAGGTCTCCTTAGACCTGCACCCCAAATTCATCCTTAAGGTAGTGTCCGCATTCCACCTCAACCAGTGCATCCGCGCCTGGACTTCTATCCCAAACCTCACACCTCCCACAGAGCCAGAACATTGCACTCTCTTGATGTCGGCCGTGCACTGGCTTTCTACCTCCAACACACCTGTGCCTTCTACACTTCATCCAGGCTCTTCATTGCCATTGCCAAACGTTGCAAGGAACAAGCCCTCTCCTCGCAATGCGTCTCCAAATAGATCTCTGTTGCATTTATGAATGCTACTCTCCAAGATACCTCCACCTCTTGAAGTCACAGATCACTCTACGTAGATGCACGCCATCACATTGGACTGCATCGCAGAGATGCTGTGGCAGGACATTTGCTGAGCAGCTACATGGAGCACCGTCCACACCTTTACCTCTCACAAAATCATCACTCCAGCAGTGGCAGTGGATGCAGCTATCAGCCATGCTGTCTTGCAGTCTATAACTTCTTGCAAATCCTCAAACCCACCTCTATGCTGATCACTGCTTTCTACTCACCCATGTTTGGAATCCATATAGGGACCATAACTTGAAGAAGAAGTTACTTACCTGTAACTGGAGGTTCTTCAAGATGTGGGGTCCCTATTTGGATTCCGGTATCTGCCTCCATCCCCTGTGCTATGGACTATGCTGCTTAGTTGTAAAAGAGATACTGGAGCGGGGTCAGCCCGCATGGCCTCTTATCGCCTCAGCTGCGGACACAAGGACAACACACGTGCAGATCAGCACACACTGGTACAGAATGGTTCTGGCTCTGACCCATGGAGTGCATGTGCACCCACGTTTGAAATTCAAATAACCTCCAGTTACAGGTAAATAACCTCCTCTTCCCACTTTGGTTTAAATTATGTTCTATAAATGGAGGGGGGCAAGTACTAGCTGAGGAAAACAGGATATAGAGCATCCAGGGATAACTGGAGCAAAGAGGCGCTCCAGCCAAGCTCTACCCAGCAGCTTGACGATAAGGGAGCTGCAAAAGTGATGCCCCTCAAGCTGCTCCAGTGCTTGAGCATTTGGCCCATAAACCGTAAAGTGGATCTGATTACATCTGAGCTGTAAGTAGAGCCACATAAATCTCCTGATATCATATTGCTGTGGGAAAACTAATCATAATTTTGATCACCTATAAATTCATAATAAACAGGATTAAACAAGAAGCTCTTTCAATGTGGAATTAAAACTGGTGGAGAAATGGGATAGTAATGTTCAAACAAATACCCTGTAAGCTTTATGCAGTGTTTCAACTGAAGTGTGATTTTAGGGGTATTTTAGTAAAATATCAGAGGGGTAGCCATGTTAGTCTGGATCTGTAAAAAGCAGCAAGGAATCCTGTGGCACCTTATAGACTAACAGACGTTTTGAAGCATGAGCTTTCGTGGGTGAATACCCACTTCGTCGGATGCAAGTAGTGGAAATTTCCAGGGGCAGGTATACATATGCAAGCAAGAAGCAAGCTAGAGATAACGAGGTTAGTTCAATCAGGGAGGATGAGGCCCTGTTCTAGCAGTTGAGGTGTGAAAACCAAGGGAGGAGAAACTGGTTCTGTAGTTGGCAAGCCATTCACAGTCTTTGTTTAATCCTGAGCTGATGGTGTCAAATTTGCAGATGAACTCCACCATGAATTCCACCATGATTTCAACAGCTTCCACCCCACCATCAACCTCAGCCTGGACCAATCTACACGAGAGGTCCACTTTCTAGACACCACGGTGAAATAAGTGATGGTCACATTAACACCACCCTATACCGAAAACAGACCGACCGCTATGCCTACCTTCATGCCTCCAGCTTTCATCCCGGGCACACCACAAGATCCATTGTCTACAGCCAAGCACTGAGGTACAACCGCATCTGCTCTAACCCCTCAGACAGAGACCAACACCTACAAAATCTCCACCAAGCATTCTCAAAACTACAGTACCCGCACGAGGAAATAAGGAAACAGATCAACAGAGCCAGATGTGTACCCAGAAGCCTCCTACTGCAAGACAAACCCAAGAAAGAAACCAACAGGACTCCACTGGCCATCGCATACAGTCCCCAGCTAAAACCCCTCCCATCATCAGGGATCTACAACCCATCCTGGACAATGATCCCACACTTTCACAGGCCTTGGGTGGCAGGCCAGTCCTCGCCCACAGACAACCTGCCAACCTGAAGCATATTCTCACCAGTAACTGCACACCGCACCATAGTAACTCTAGCTCAGGAACCAATCAATGCAAAAAACCTCGATGCCAACTCTGCCCAGATATCTACACCAGCGACACCATCACAGGACCTAACCAGATCAGCCACACCATCACCGGTTCATTCACCTGCACGTCCACCAATGTAATATACGCCATCATATGCCAGCAATGCCCCTCTGCTATGTACATCGGCCAAAATGGACAGTCTCTACGGAAAAGGATAAATGGACACAAATCAGATATTAGGAATGGCAATATACAAAAACCTGTAGGAGAACACTTCAACCTACCTGGCCACACAATAGCAGATCTTAAGGTGGCCATCCTACAGCAAAAAAACTTCAGGACCAGACTTCGAAGAGAAACTGCTGAGCTTCAGTTCATCTGCAAATTTGACACCATCAGCTCAGGATTAAACAAAGACTGTGAATGGCTTGCCAACTACAGAACCAGTTTCTCCTTCCTGGGTTTTCACACCTCAACTGCTAGAACAGGGCCTCATCCTCCCTGATTGAACTAACCTCATTATCTCTAGCTTGCTTCTTGCTTGCATATATATACCTGCCCCTGGAAATTTCCACTACTTGCATCCGACGAAGTGGGTATTCACCCACGAAAGCTCATGCTTCAAAACGTCTGTTAGTCTATAAGGTGCCACAGGATTCTTTGCTGCTTTTAGTAAAACAGTAAGGCCAGCTGGTTTATACTGATTATTTCCTACAGAATTATCACCTATTTAATGTCATCTGTAACGCCACATGGCACAGCATACAATTTGATCACTATGAGATACAGATCTCTGATTTCAGAAGTGAAAAATCTTAGAAATATATTTTAACACTAACTGATACAGATGGCTGTCTGGGTTTTTAGTTCTCTTGTTATTCCTTTTCTTTATGTGGCTGGGTTTTATGTAGCTAAAACACCACTTTTCTATGGTATTGTTTGAAAAAATATTTTAAAACAAGTTCAAGTAAATTTTTGAGCCACAATGCAAAAGTGTCTGAACCACTAGGCTGATGCCATAAAGTATTTATCGTTCAGCTTCTGGATCAGCTACTTTAGTTGCAGGGATTGTGGCAGTAAAGGAAAGGGCGTGCTCCCAGTCCTCCCTGGACAGCTGTAGCCCCCTGATTGGTACCTAAATAATATTACCAAACACATCTACCAGGCCACTTGCAAAGTCCCGGGACTGAATGCAGATCATAGGTCTAATCCTGGCTTGGTGCACTGATACCATCTAATATCCAAGTGATGCCGTCAGATCTCATGTAGGGTGCTCTGGCCAGAAATCTGAGGAGGGTTATTTAAGTCGATGGTGAGTCGCTATGTCCTTATATTATTTTCCCTCTTTCTCTATTTGGAAAGAGGTTGCTGCTCCAGTGCCAGCAATCCTTTTTCACGGGGTAACCTTTCACCTTCATACACACAGCCAATATTGATTCAAATAGTATATTGTTTGCTTGTTTTTAAATTCACTACTGGAAGCAAAAAAACATATTTTATTCTTCTGAGTTAAAAATACATCCTGCTTTTTGGAGGACTTCACTTTGTAGACAAAACATATTAATGAATTCCTGGTGCTGATCTTTTTCTCTGTCTTGTCTTTGGTTATGAATTAAATCTGTCATTCTGAAATAACAGATACAATAAAATACTCTTACTGCACCCACTGGGAATTACATGACTGTTTAGTGTTCTGGCGCTGGAGGGGACTCATGAGCAGCTAAAAATCCAGAATCTGTCCACTTGCTTTTGTCTCCAGTGGCTCATTTGCTTTCCCTAGAAGTTAAGGAAATCTTTAAAGGCTTTCAGGCTTTTGACTGAGACTTGGCATTAATTCTGGTGTGAACCACTATCATGCTAATTCAGTCAGGGACTTTTGGATGCGGTATTTGTTTAACTGGCTGTACTGCCTAATACCCAACTCTAACCTGTATGTTACAGCCTTTGTTATTTATTAGGATCTTGGATATTTTTTATTTTGGCTTTTTTACTGTATTTTAGTATACCATCTGAATGTAAATGATATTCAGAATAAAATGATATGAACTAAAATAACATGCTTTCAAACTAATAGCTTTCTGCATAAAAATGCAAAATGCACTCTGTCTAGTCCTAAGACCAACAGTTCACAATAAACTACATTATTTTTCTACCTATTAAACAGGCTTTAAATATAAAGTACTCTGAAATGAAAGCTAAACAAATTGAGTCTAATACTTGTTTTTCACTGGTGAGAGATATAGAGGGAAATCAACTCTAAGCTATGCAAAAAATAGAAGAAAATTAGTGGCTTCTTTCATAACTCATAGATTTCACAGCAGAAATATCCCTTTAATCATTAATTCTGTTTGTATTAACTCCATATTATATTGTGCACTCTAGCCAAGATGCTTTTACTTATTCTTCATCATGAAATTTCTCTAATCTCAAGGATTTCCAACATCTCTGGTTTGATTTTAAAACTCAAATAAACTCTTCAACTAATCAGCACTTTAATTGCACATATTATATACTTTCTAGGGCTAAAAATATGTATTTCAACATACTCATCAAAACAATCCGGGATGCCCAATCCTTTACATGCATAATTCCCATGTGCCTTTGGGAGCTTTTGGTATGTACAGAATGCGGGATTGGTCCCACATGGGAATATGCCATCACGTTTTCTGAGTTCCTTTAATACAATGCAAATTTTATTTCTGAGAGAATTTCACAGGATGAGAACTTCTTAAAGAATATTTTTATTGAATTTTACATATTAGAAATGTTTGACATATAGTGCAGCCTTTGTTCATGCAAGTATTTATGAATATGTTCAATAAGCTATAAAGTTACATTGTGAAGATACATAAAGGCACATAAAGTTTGTTTTAAAGGCCTAAAATGAGAGCTATACAGAGGAAAGGAGACACAGCAAAGAAGGAAAGGGAGGGAGGTGGAAGTGTGTCTCTAGGGTGGGCTCAGAGAGAGTTTTACCTTTGACCTCAGTGGCACCAGAATTAGGCCAACACTGAGTGACTTTGAAAATCTTACCCCTAGTTTCTAACCAGTTATTACTGGAGTAGTTCTCGCTGATCTGTTAAATGAAAGCCAAAAAGGGCAGGGTTTCCAAAGAAGGAACCTAAAATGTCCAGCCAGGTGCAAACAGGTAATTAAAAACTGAAAAGTGTATAATTTCTCCTATTCTTCGCCTGAGCACTCATGCTGTGCATGGGAAATTCAGGTGCCCATTTTTAAAAATCTGATACACAGTGCCTGATTTTTAAAACCTGTGAAGTACAAGGCTATGCAAAAAAATTGTGTGCAGCTGTCTCTGATATGTATGCACAATTACTGTGTGTGCATGTCTAAGTTGTCCATTTGTGCATGCTGATGAAGTTTGTCTACTATATTAGATGGAGAATTATGCATGTACATAGTCTGTAATGTTCTTCTCTGTATAACAGCTGAATTGATACTGTGAGTATTGCCTCTCAAATTAACATAGCCACCTCCAAGACCTCAGAGAAACAGGAGTGGTTGGGCTACAAGATCTAGTGGAAGTCTAAATGAAAATATTAGATATTATTAGCTCATTCTCTCAATCCTCATCTGGTGTATTACTTGATCTTATTAGGTTTAGGCTTTTGTAATTTTACTGTTATGTCACAGCCATTGAATCCAAAAACATGCGAATTTTAAAAAATTATCCTGTTTGTAGTTAGGTGTCTGTGGGAGAGGGAGTGAGATAATAATTCTGTCTTTGTAACTGAAAGCTCTAAAATGTAATAGTAAAGATAAAACTATTTGGGCTGATAACAAGTCTGCTGCAATTTAGTGATTTTGCACATGCTTTAGACCCCAATTCAGAAAAGCACTCGAGCATGTGTTTAATTCTCATGGACTTGAATGGGACTCAAAGTACATACCCTATCTTAGGCTTTGGCTACACTTACACTTCAAAGCGCTGCCGCGGCAGCGCTTTGAAGCGCTAAGTGTAGTCAAAGCGCCAGCGCTGGGAGAAAGCTCTCCCAGCGCTGTCCGTACTCCACCTCCCTGTGGGGAATAACGGACAGCGCTGGGAGCGCGGCTCCCAGGGCTGGGGCTTTGACCACACTGGCGCTTTGCAGCGCCGCAATTTGCAGCGCTGGAGAGGGTGTGTTTTCACACCCTGCTGCAGCGCTGCAAATTTGTAAGTGTAGCCAAGCCCTTAGGGTATGAGCTACAAGCCTGTCTACACTGCAAAAAAAAACCCAAACCCCTGCAATAGCAAGTCTTAGGTCCAGGTCAACAGAGTTGGGCTTACTGGGGTTACACTATGGGACTAAAAATAGCAGTGTAGACATTCCTGCTCAGGCTTTGAAACCGGGCAAAGCAGAGCGGGTCTCAGAGGCCTGAGCTCCAGCCCAAGAGGCAGTGTCTACACTGCTATTTTTAGATCCATAGCATGAGCCCAAGTCACTTGACTAGGTCTCTCAGACATGCTGCCTAGAGTTTTTTGGCAGTGTAGACATACCCATAGTGTTCCATATGTCCACCCTCACTAGTATCTGAGCACCTTCCGTGTAAAAATCACTAGACGCTTTGCTATTGGACTTCATGGAGTCCGTGGTTCATCTCTATTTTGGCGTGTAAACTCTGCTGCTTGTACATTTTTCTTTTCACCCTTGTTTAAGCCCTCCTTCCTGAATACCAATGCTTTCCTAAGTGAGGCCCTTAATGTGAAGTAGAAGACTCTAGTAAATAAGTGAACTCTCTCAGATCCACACCAATTGGAGTACATTTTCTTTTTTTATGTTCATTTTAAGGGACCTTTGTTTCCCTAATTTTATTTTTGCTGTTTAGTTCCTGTCAACAAGCAATACGAGATTATATATGTTGTAGATTTACACATTTAAGAAGTATTGTTTTCACTTTTTTGTTTTCAGTTCACAAACAGCTGTCAGTTCTTTAGCTAGGGTAATAAAATTAGGCAGCAAGCTAAAAAATTGCAGAAAGATCAAACATACTTGTATAAATTGTGAAATAAAACCCTTCACTTTATAGCAACTTTGAGCTTTGGTTACTACAATGTGCAATTGCTGTCAAATATGACAATAAACGTATCATACTAATGGGGCAGACTTCCCCCTGCTGCAACGAACTCTGTGAAGGGGTCTAGCTAGAGCGGAAAAAATTGAGGGGTTCCCTGCAAATTTTCCCGTAAAGGGGAAGTGGTTTCAGATGCTGTTGAATTTGCAGAGGGCAAAGCCGCCTGATCCTGGGGATGACTCATGCCTCTTCTGATTTTCCATCCCCTTGGCAGCACAACTCCATCAGGAAACGTGCTGCTGCTGGTTGGATCCCTCTATAGCTATTCATAAGCAGTCATGTATTCAAGCAGGACTAACTCCCACTTGGATGTCTGTGAGGTAGCAGGGGATGTGGTGCCACTAACTTGCCCCAGCCTTGTCCCCAAATTCCCTACGCCGTTGGCACTTCCTCTCTCTTTCTCCAGGTAGTGGGCAGAGATTCTGTAAGACAATCAATCCTAATAGTAACACTTTGCATCCAAGGATATTAAAGTGCTTTACAAACAGTGAAATAAAGATTAGACATTGCAGATGTTTTCTATGTATTTTGTTTGATTAAATCTCCACATTTTGGATACTTAAACAACTGTATGGGATTTTTATAGATGAAAACTACTAGCATTTCAATTAAACCATATAAAAACGTAAGCATTATTTACCATATAGGAGAGTCTCTGCTACAAAACAAATGAATAGGAAATAGTAACCCTAGGATTTATGTGCTCTGTGAGTCTGGCAATTAGAATGCCACGCTCTGCAATTATTTATCCCTTTAATTTGATAAGTACTGCCAGCTTTAGAGTCATGACTAGTGCTATACTACTTTTCTACTGGATTAGCAGTGGCCTTTTATCAAATGACATCAATAATATTAAAATCTATACTAAAAATATAACTCCACGAGAGCGAGAATATGCTGTTATCAATTCCAGTTAACGTATATATCAGTATCAAAGAGCATAAATGCTTTTTTGTTGTAACATATTTTGTGGTTGAGGAAAGTCTAATTCAGATGTAGAGCCATTCTTGTTTTGTTTCTTTGGGATCATCCTTTCTTGTGCAAGACGTAGAGGCACCTTTGGCCTTAACACGGAGGTTCCTGTTTACTTTGATTTTTTGTGGGTGATGATGGTTTCACATCACAGTAGCTAAAATCATATCCAGAAATAAAGTCCTTCTGAGAGATTTCATCTAAATATGATTCATAAACTCGGACAGTGCTCCACATGTTCTTCTTCTCCAGAGATTTATGCAATAATTCTTTCATTCTCCGGTTCTCTTTGGAGGTAGATTCCCAAACTATTTCAAGTTCACCTTCCACTTCTCTGAAAGAACAAAAATAAAAAGAGGATGCTGATTTCAAAAATTCAAATTCAGTTAGTTTAAAAGTTCATTTGTACAGTATATGCCTTTAACATTTAACAAATAGTGTAATTGCATGATACACGTCTCCAAGTACCTAAAGTGTTTTGATTGAATTGGACTCCATTGTGGTTAAAAAACACATTAAGTATTTAAAAAGGTTAGGAAGAGAGGATGTGATTAGAAGCAAGACATGAGTTCTGGGCTCATGCAATAACATATTGTAAGAAACACACTATTTTGCATCAGTCCTTCGCAGCACATGGTTATGGATCCCTCTCAAAGCACTAGCCTGTGATCAAAACAGTTCTTCCTTATTCCTCCACCATTTCTAGGGAACATCATGGGTCAATTTCTCCTGTTACACCAGTACAACTCCCCATTTAAGTTGCTGATAGTTGTACTTGCGTAAATGAAGGGAGAATTCAAGCCCATGTCTGCACTTATACTTGATTTTGCTCCCTCTCTGGACATCTATGAACATGGCACTTGTACTGTAGGGGAGAGAAAAGAAACTCTATGGATGTTTAAAGAATCTGCCAGCAAAAGTCACTCATGCGGTGAGCTGATATTAACCCCCTTCTTTAGGCATCCAATAGCATCACCTGCAGAGCACACTTAGGGCAGGTCTACACTATGGGGGAAAATCGATATAAGATACGCAACTTCAGCTATCTGATATCGAATTACTTACCGTCCTCACGGCGCGGGATCGACGTCTGCGGCTCCCCTTGTCGACTCGGCTACCGCCGTTTGCGTTGGTGGAGTTATGGAGTCGACATGAGCGCGTTCGGGGATCGATATATATCGCGTCTAGATGAGACGCAATATATCGATCCCCGAAAAATCGATTGCTACCCGCCGATACGGCGGGTAGTGAAGACGTACCCTTAGCCCTGAGAATAGATCCCAGCTGCTCTTGAGCACCGATACATAGGCTTCCATCAAGCCACTTCTGACCGTTTCATTGCACATACTGCTTTTTTTTAAGTTGACTGGTTTTGGGGACAACTTAATCTAATGTTGACACTTTGATAAAATAACCCTTTGAACAAGCCATGATGATTATCTGCCACTTGCTCTAGGATGCTAAGCATGAGAATCCTGGTAGATGGTATCTTTAGAATATCTCCATTACCAAGGAAAGGAGCTGACTTCTTCCTGCACTTCAGAGTTACCTCATTCACATACAACTACTCTCCAAGAGCTGCCTGACTGAATTTGACTCACTTCCCTTCTTGTCACATCTGCTGAGAACACACACAAAGTCTTGTCAGAAGGCAACTGAATGAAAATGGTTGTGATTTGATATCCGTTTGTACCTTAAGGCTTCCTCTGGTCTTGTACAGTGGCTGGCTTTTATAACTGCACTGTGGTTTTTATTTGGCATTATATGCTTTTGGATAGGCTCACAACCTACTAGCTTAATGAAAAGCAGGTGGCTCTCTTCTATTCCCTGTATATCCATGTGGTCTCAGATTAATGCATTCTAGATCAGCCTGTAAATAAAAGAATAAGTTGGCATAAATACTGATGTGTGAAAGTTAGAATCCTTGTATTTGAGTGTAGGATTTTTTAAATTTTGTGATAAAGATCTGTGTGACTTCCAGCTGATAAAGCATATGGCCAGCTGTAATATGGCAATAAAGGTGTTTCAGCATCGTAACACTTTATTGTACTACTCAATTGTGCATCTATCTACATGCCCATATGCTGATATGCAATGCCATTCTCAGATGTTCTGAATTTTTCTTTTTGGATCCAATGGTCATTTTAAATCTACACCACCTCTCTCTCAAACATACACACATGCAGCATGTATATACCATTCACACACACAAGCCTTAAACCCACTCTTGAAATCCCTTCACTAGTTTTCTCTTGCCTTCCAAACCAAGGCACTATGTTATCCTTCCCTGCCTACAGCTCTGCCCATTTTAATCTCTCTTGCTCCCCTTGCTCTGCCATGCCTCTCTTCTCACTGCGTCATTTCTATGTTTCTTACACTCTTGTCTCTGTTTTCTTCCACTCCATCCTTTGTATTTGGAACTTCAGAAATGGGTGAAATCATCTTAGTGAAAATGACTCTTGTACTGTGTAGATCTGTTGTAGGCCCTGCTCATTATTCAGCCAGGTAGGTAAAAAAGAGAAGCTTATTGACATTTGTAGGAACTTCACACTGCATGACAAAGATACTCAGGAGGGGGACTAAGACTACAGGGAAAGAGGATCCTGGATACTTACTACATTCCCAACAGTATTGAACCAGGGCGAGAAAATGCAAAATTTAAGAGCTGGAAGGGATTTAAAGAGTGCTAGCTGCTTAGAAAGGCAGAATGTTACGTTATTTACATGAGACAGATTTTAAGAACTAGACAATGTTAAAAACCTTGTTTTAATAAGATAATGCTGCTTTCCATCCCAAATTAGACAATGAAACCCACTTCAAAAGCAGGAACCTAAACAGTAACCAGCAGTGCTGAAGAAAACCGTGAAACTGAAACAATCAAGGCTACATGAGACTTTATTTTTTTTAAAGAACTGCTTCTGGAAGTACAGTCTGACCCGACCCCACTGGTGGATAAATATACAGAATAGAAGGTGAAGAGAGTGGGGCTGTCTCTGAGGTACAGCAGAAGTTTCAACAGGACCATTATTGTGTCCTTTGTTGCTTTTATGAGAGATTGAGTCCACCTCAGAATGGAAATAAAATTAGTGGTTTATGGATTGTTGCATCAAGACCTTTCTTAGCCTTTCCAGGTAAATGCAGGTATTTGCATATGCTGAATGCTAGTTGCAGTCCTCTCTCCTGCTGAAATGCAAGCTGCACTACAGCGAATACCTAATGTGAGTAGCATGCAGTTGGGTCTTTTTGGATGAGAACTTAATAAACAAGACTGTGTGTGACTATTTTTCATACCATTAGGCAGAAACCCGTGTCTCCCTTTGTGTGCTCTCTGAATGAGGTAAATGTGCATGGCCCTCCTCTAATTATGAAATCTCTTGGTACTTTTTGGAATGTCCTTTGCCAAATTGCTCTTTGCTGTTGTGCAGAAGACTGTGTGCTGGCTTTCTCTAGCGGTGGTTGCATTTCAGTGTTTGTATAGAAGAAGCTAAGTATTGTTAAATTCCTTTAGTATGACAGGCCTTATAGTGTAGAAATGTGAAACATTAATAAATAACTGACCTGACACTACTCAGGGTGGGGAGAATAGCACATCTTAAATATTTTTGACTTTCTCCCTCAAACGCTCTGTAGCCACTTGGCCCAAAATTGACTTAGAATTAAAACTGTGTGTTAAAAGGGGGTTTATGAATTCATTCTGGTATAGGGGGGTGCCAAGTGTTTAAAAAAATACTCCTCCTCTGACACTTCCAGTCTCTCTGGAGCACACATGGAAGCCTTCATTCCTACTGAAGGGGATTTCTGGAGAGTAGATGCTGTCCCTATACCACAGAGAGCAATGTAAAACAAGCCTTGAAATGCACCTTTTCATATCTCAATTATTTTGCGAGATTGTGTTAATTGTGAACTAAGCCAAAAATGAAGGTTGTATGGAGAGATTTGAAGGCTGGAAATCATTCCTGTGTCTCAGGGATAGGGAAAGTGTTCCAGATAAAATGCTTTAACAAATCTCATTAAGCAGGTATCTGCTTCTTAAATATTTAATCCTTGAGCCCTGCAGGAAGTTGTGGGGAGAGAGTGTGAGAGAGAAAGAGAGAATAAATTGTGCCTTTGTTATCTTTTGTAGCAAACTGGTCAACTGAGGGGATGCCCCATATCTACAAAATAAATTGCAGCACACTGTTTTTGAGAGACTATTTGTGAGTGAATGAAAACCCAGCTAGTTTTGGGAACCAGGTAAGTGAGCTACCATCAGGGCAATGTTCTGCTTGATGCATAATTTCCAGAGGCTTATCACCTCCTGACATTTGTATGGAGAGGGTCGTTCCTCTGCCCCCCCCCCCCCCCCGTCTATTTAGATAATACATGGCAGTTGTATAGTCAGAATCTGGACTGCTGAATCTTTGACAAGAGAGAGAAAGGCTTGGCAAGCTCTGTAAATTTGCTGTAGCTTCAGGACATTAATGTGAAGCCTCACTTCCTGGTCTGTCTGTATTCCTTGCACCCATGAACTATTCAGGTGAGCACCTCAACCTATTGTAGAATTGTTGGTTACAACTGTCTTCATTGCAAGGGGACTGGAAAAGGTGCGTGTGTGTGGGGAGATTCCTACACTGTCCTGGTCCATCCACCATTCCACAGAATGTAAGACTACAGGAGCAACTTGGACCAGCTTGTCCAGATGATGCCTGCTTGGCCGGTAAACGGACTTTAGCCATGCTTATAGAGGACAAACTTGGAGTCCCGCATGCATGGTCATATATTTGCATGCAGCCATGTGACCTAGCAACCTGAGGTATACTTGGGCCGTGGTGGATGGGTAAGACCTGCAGCCAAAGATTTTAGTGTATTATCCATTTTATTGTGTGATGTTATAATTAATTAATATGTTACATTACATATATTCATTGTATGTTAATAAGAGTTAATTTGTAGGGTTATAAGGGTATAAGATTGATCAGTATTTAGAGGAACCAAGTATTAGACATGAGTAAGACAAGCTGAAACAGAAAAACCTGTAGGTTGAGGCCTGCAAGACTTCAGCTTAGCTATTTTAGGCCTTGGAGGCAAGAATTATGACATAAATGACCGAGGAATAACCCAATGCCCTAACATTATGGGAAAAGGGGTACCAAGTGATAATATTGCGCAAAATTACCCAGAAGATTAATATTAGATCATAAAAATACTGTAAAGGCGCATCTTGTCTCAGCCATGTATCTTAACCAAGGGATACAAGTTGTGTGTCAATGCTAGTGAGAACAAAGGGAACTTACACAGCCTAGAAAACTGGGGTTGCTTAAGTTTCCAGGGGGGACAGACCAATAAGAGAGTGCGGGAGGGGGCTCAGGCCTGGGGGTTGAGGTGCGGGAGGGGGTGTGGGCTCCAGGCTGCGCTTACCTCAGGCGGCTCCCCAGAAGTGGCGACATCTGCTTCTGGGTCCCAGGCAAAGGCGCACCTAGATGGCTCTGCGCGCTGCCTCACCCACAGCATTTCCTGGCCAATGGGAGCTGTGCAGCAGGCACTCATGGCAGGGCAGCATTTGGAACCCCCCTGGCCATCCCTGTGCCTAGGACCCAGCGGGAGATGTCGCCATTTCCAGGGAGCTGCACTGAGCCAGGTAGGGAGCCTGCCAGCCCCATCCCAGCTGGACACCTGGGAACCCTACAATATTGGAACAAACGGTGTCCCGATCATACATCGGTCAGGACACAGGACAGAGAGTTAAATATCAGGACAGTCCCAATTTTATCAGGACATCTGGTCACCCTAGAGGGACCCTACAAGAGAAAGATTGACCTCTCCTTCTCCATGAAGAGGAGTGCAAGTCCAAAGGTCTGTTCGAACTCTCTGCCATAGTAACAGTTGACTATGCATGGACAGAATGATCTGGTGCCAGTGCTGAGGTAGGCCTCTGGCCTGTTCTAAGAGGTGCAGCTTGAGGTGTAGATCCCTGGAAACTTGAGTATGTTTCTTTAAGGAGTGGCAAATGCAGCTCCTCTCCTTGATATGTCCTTCCTCAAGATGCAGCAAACAATGTGTGTAGGGATCGCTACTGGGAATAGATACCTCACACAAAGGTCAGTGCTTGAAGTCCAGAGAGTGCTGCATATCCCTGGAGCGTAGCACCACCAACTACACAAACAAATAAACTAGAAATAAAAATTGAAAACAATAAAGGAAACCTGACTAAAGGATACTAACTGCTAACTACGTACAGAATGAAATAAACTAAGAGCTAGCTATATCACAGAAAAAGGTGTGAGGAGAACCACCCTCAGAGTTTCAACTCAGCTGTGAGTGGTCATTGTTGATCCCTCAAGGTCGATGACGATCTTTCACAGGTTTTATTTTTTATTGGTCCTTTGGTGACTGAGGAGTCTGATCCTTGAACCACAGGCTCATTAGCAGACTTGCAGGTGATGTTGGAAGTCTGGGTTGGGCTGCAATTGCTGCGTGACAGTTGTCCGTCCTTTCTTTTCTGGCATTTTTCTGCAACCAGGGCAAGGCGATTTTCCTCAAAAATGGACATTTCCTCTCTGACAAGTCTTTGCCAGTTATCCATATCCTGGGCTACTGTCTCCCCAGTGTGTGGTGTCAACGCCACATCTCCTGATGTTTATCTTGCGAATGTCTTTAAAGTGTTTCTTTTGGCCTCCCTGTTTCCTTTCTCCTTTGGTGAGTTGGGCGTACAGGTTTTTCAGGTGTTTTCTTTAGGTCACCCAAGTCTCACAGCCATAGAACAGAGTTGGGATTACTACCGCTTTATAAACTAAAAGTCTAGTGTGTGTTCTCATGTTGTGATTGTTGAACACCTGGCGAGACAGTCTGACAAAGGCAAGGCTGGCACAGTTCTTCATTGCAAATGTATATCTTCCTTGCTGGATCTGATGACTGACCAAGAGCTGGCTGGTGGAGAAATTTTGTTTTGCTGATGTTCACAGTTAGCCCTAGGCTTTTGTAAACTTCAGAGAAGCAATTAAGGGCTATTTGTAGATCTTCCTTTATGCAACTACAGCACAATCATCTGCGTATTGGAGTCCGGTTATTGTTGCCGATATTACTTTATTTCTGGCACAGAGATGAGAGAGGTTGAAGAGGTTGCCGTCAATCTGATATTGGATGCCAGTGCCTTGTGGTGGACTGTCTTGGGTTAGTGTTTTCGTAGATGCTAAGAAAATGGAGAAAAGGGTGGGTGTGAGTACACAGCCTTGTTTTACCCCAGTTCGGATGACGAAGGGTTCAGAGGTAGAGCCACTGTACAGGATGGAGACAGTCATCTGGTCGTGGAGGAGTCTTACAGTGGTGATAAATTTGCTTGGGCAGCTAAACTTTGACATGATTTTCCACACAGCCTCATGGTTGACAGAGTAAAGGCTTTGGTCAGATCGATAAAGGCCATATACAACTCCTGGTGGTGGTGTTGACATTTTTCCTGGATCTGCCTGTGAAAATCATGTCGGTGGTGCCCTGTGTTGGTCTGAAGCCACCCTGGGACTCTGTAAAAAGCAACAAAGAGTCCTGTGGCACCTTATAGACTAACAGATGTATTGGAGCATAAGCTTTCATGGGTGAATATCCACTTCGTCACTGGGACTCTGGAAATATTTCCTTTGCAAGAGGGAGCAGGCGATTCAGTAAGATTCTAGCAATAATCTTCCCGGTGATGGAGAGGAGGGCAATGCCTCGATAGTTGGCCCTGTCTCCCTTTTTGAAAATGGTGATGATGTTAGTATTATGTAAGTCAACGTGGATTTCTTTGGTGTTCCAGATTTTGAGGCGCAGCAAATGAAGGTTGTTAATCGTTTCTCCTCCCGTTTTCAATACTTCAGGTGGTATGCCATCACAACCTGTTGCTTTATTGTTCTTCATTTGTTTAATTGCTTTGCAGACCTCCTCAGGTGTTGGTGGGTTGGCAGGAGTTTCCCAGATTGGGTGCTGAGGGATGGAGTCGATGGTGTTGTCAGTCACAGTTAATTCTCAATTTAGAAGCTTCTGGTAGTGTTCCTTCCAGAACTCTTTGATGGATTCGTTACCTTTAAGAAGGGTACAACCATCTTCAGATCTCAGCAGTGTGAGGCCACATGAGCTTGGTCTGTAAAAGGGAACTGAACGGAGTCCAGGTGGCGCCACCTTTTTATCATCTTTGGAGGGGCCACAAGGAAGTGCAAGGTGCATGCACTGCCCTGACAGGTACTGCTGCAGAAAGCTTTTCCAGCTCCGGTGTGCTGGGCACATACACACCTGGGTGAAATACATATTTGCATCCACTCAAATACATTTTAACGTCCTGGGGCATGGGGGGCAGGTTGGACTTCAACAAGTTTCAGCTGGTCACGGTGAACTCTAGGCTCCCTTCTAGAATTCATCTCTGCCAGCTAGCATGTTAAAATCCAGTGTGCACTGTCTGCATGTAGTAACTATTATGTTTTGAAAACTATACCTTTTATTCTGGCATGGACAGGCCCTTGTTCTCTGTAATGAACTCTACCCTGGGATAGTCTGCACTCAAGGTGCTTTCTCTCCACTGGTACTTCAGCATGTTGTCTGCACAGCATTCCTAGCTCCTGCTATCCCAGGAATCGAGCTCAATCTGGGTTTCTCAGGTGGTAGTGCAGAGAATTAAGTATTGGGCCACCATCCAGCCTTATAACGGATTTTTCTCTCTCAGTGGCTGGAATATAAATAGGCAAAGAAACCTTCAGATCATAATGTGGTAGATATTTGTTTTTTTATTATTATTTCAGCATTCAGCCTTTAATTTCCAACAGCAAGAGCGCTCCTGGGTTGTGGTTATGCTTTGGTGAACTTCAAGGCATCAAGGTTTTAATGCAGTGATGAGACAAAATTAAGGAGGGCTCAACTCTGAACTGCAGTTTAATGCCTTCAAGGTACCTGACAAAACGAGGGGCTGAGAGGGCAAAAGAAATAGAGATCAGAATATAAATTCTTTGACGTGTCACTTTTCCTTCATGCATTGCTCAGTTCAATGTTAGCTGTATTGATACATTTAAAATAATAAAAAAGCAAGCATATTTGAAGTCGCTAACCTTAAAAGTCAATTTGGGTTTGCACCTCTTGGAAATGGCCTCAACAGCAAGGGAGCCTTTGAAGGATCCTAAATAAAACTTAAATAAACTGGAAATAAAGCAGCTGAAGCTGCCTGCTGACTTTATTTTGGTCAAAGCATGTTGCTGTAAGGAAGTTCATCATAGATGCCCTTGGCTTTTGTTTGCACTATGCCACAGTCTGAGTGTGGTAGCCTACAGTATATGGTGCAAGACACATCTTCGTAATATAGCTATTTGTTCTGGTAGTCAGCTACTGAGAGGAGGGTATTATCACGAGGTTGTGGCTGGCAACAGTGGACTAAGTCTTTCTATCCATTGATATTATACTTGTTTTGTTTTAAATTCTTATAAATGAACCCACATGCAAAAGTATAGGGAGTCATACAAAGTTCTTCATAAATAAAACAAACTCCCAGTCCAATCCAAGATGGCAGCCCAGCACTGCTCAGAACAGGAAGAGGGTAACTTGAATTTTCTGAGGCTACTGGAACCTGAAAGTTTTGTTGGTTTTTTTGGCAGGGTGGCGGGGTCTGGCTTGCTAGTGCCCTTTTCAGTCACCGGAATCTGGATTTAATCACAGCAAGGCCACCACCGTCCTCATCAATCTCCAAGGAGATCACAGAACTTAAAGGCTATAACAGGGGATCTGTTAATCCTGGGAGTTTGAGTGGGAGAGTTCCCATTGGAGGAGCAGGTATTTGTATTTGCATCTGTCTTTGTGTATTTGCATCTGTCTTTGTAGTGCTTGTATCTATCTGTAGAGGCCCGTCGGGGCAGACTGCTGAGCGGGCAGCCGAGCCCTGAGTAGGGGGCGGAGCTAGGCGGAGGAGAGGCCTATAAAAGTGGCCGCCCAGCCAGGCAGCGGCACAGCTGCGAGCAGCGGCACGGGAGCCGGCGAACAGGGCTGCTAACAGGGGAGTTTGAGTGGGAGTTTACAGGGGGGAGGTGGAAGGGGCAGGGGGCGCGGTGCTGTGTTCCTCAGGTGAGAATGCTGATAGAGGCAGAGACAACAGCACCCATGAGCCAAGCAGCAGAGGATACAGCGAGGATGATTGCATGCAGCAGCTGCGGTATGTACATGGTCCTAGCAGGGGCGCCGGAACAGAGGTATGTATGCATGAAGTGCCGCCTAACAGACCTGCTGGAAGAAAAGATCCGAGGTCTAGAGATGCAGGTAGAAACCCTGGTAGAGTTTAGAAGGGGGTTTGAGGAGCTGATGGAGCAAAGGCAAGATGTGGCTGAAGTGGAGTGCTCAGGGGTACAGGGGGAAGCAGGGGCTAAGGCCTGTGAGGGGGGAATGCTGGATGGGGAACATGGGCAGTGGAAGCATGTAACCGTGAGAAGCAGGAAGGGGAAAAGGAGGGCCAGTGAAGGAGAAATAGAGCTAAGGAACAGGTTTGAAGGTTTGGAGAATGAGGAAGGGGTACAGCAGGTGGTAGCCAACGGTGGGAGGGTAAGGAAGAAGAGAAGAGCGGCTAGTCCGATAGAAGGAGGGGAGGAGTCGATGGAGGCAGCACCAACTTTGGGCCCCGGGAGGATGCAGGATGGCTTAAGGGGGACTACAAAGGAGGATAGGAATGGAAGGAGCTTGCAACCAGGGGGAATGGGGGTTAGGTTAGCAGACCGCACTGTCACCAGGCAAAGGCAGGTCTACATGATTGGGGATTCCATACTGAGAAGGTTGGACAGGCCTGTGACCAGGACCGATCTGGAGAACAGAAGGGTGTGCTGTCTACCGGGCGCTAAAATACGGGATGTGGACCTGCAGTTGAAAAAGATCAACTGTTGATCATCCTTCATGTAGGAACGAATGACACGGCTAGATTCTCGCTGGAGAGAATCTAGGGAGACTATGCCA
This sequence comes from Mauremys reevesii, assembly GCF_016161935.1. Taxonomy (NCBI): domain Eukaryota; kingdom Metazoa; phylum Chordata; order Testudines; family Geoemydidae; genus Mauremys; species Mauremys reevesii. The sequence continues at coordinate 24,898,980 of NC_052638.1, forward strand.
GGCTGGGTAAGACGCTCAAGGAAATTGAGGCTCAGGTGATCTTCAGTGGGATTCTACCTGTCCCTAGGGAAGGGCGACAAAGGGGTGACAGGATTGTGATGATAAATAGTTGGCTCAGGCAGTGGTGCTATAAGGAGGGCTTTGGGATGTATGGGCACTGGGAGGCTTTCGGAGACAGAGAACTGTTCTCACGGGATGGGCTCCACCTGAGTAGGGAAGGAAATAGACTTCTAGCAGGGAGGCTGGCTCAACTGATCAAAAGAGCTTTAAACTAGGAATTGAGGGGAGACGGTTGGGAGATGTCCAGTCACTCTCCACGCCAAATTTAAACATTGAGAGAGAGGACAACAGGATAAGAATGGATATAGCCAAAGGGAGGGGTTTGGAGGTAATGAAGCGGGGGGGGTGGATACTAGACCAATAGGTCATACTGGTGGTACTGAGTCCCTACCAAATTGGGTAACAAAGGTGAGAGAAGCCAAACAGCAAAAATTAGGATGTTTGTTCACCAATGCGAGAAGCCTAGGTAACAGAATGGAGGAATTGGAGCTCCTGGTCTGAGAATTGAAACCGGATATCGTAGAAATAACCGAAACATGGTGGAACGGTAGTCACGACTGGAGTACAGGTATGGAAGGGTATGTGCTGTTTAGGAAAGACCGAAACAAAGGTAAAGGTGGGGGAGTAGCATTGTATGTCAATAATGAGGTAAACTGTAATGAAATAACTAGTAATGGAATGGATAATACAGAGTCTGTTTGGGCAATGGTCACATTAGGGAAGAAAACTACTAGAGCCTCCCCTGGGATAGTGATTGGGGTGTGCTATAGACCGCCGGGATCTAGCCTGGATATGGATAGAGAACTCTTTAATGTTTTTAAGGCAGTAAATACTAATAGGAACTGTATGATCATGGGAGACTTTAACTTCCCGGATATAGATTGGGGAACAAATGCTAGTAATAATAATAGGGCTCAGCTTTTCCTAGACGTGATAGCTGATGAATTCCTTCATCAAGTAGTTACTGAACCGACGAGGGGGGATGCCATTTTAGATTTGGTTTTGGTGAGTAGTGAGGACCTTGTTGAAGAAATGATTGTAGGGGACAATCTTGGCTCGAGTGATCATGAGCTAATTCGGTTCAAAATAAACGGAAGGATAAACACATTTGCATCTGAGACTAAGGTTTACGATTTCAAAAGGGCTAACTTTACGAAATTAAGGCGACTAGTTAGGGAAGTGGATTGGACTAACATATTTAGGGATCTAAAGGCGGAAGACGCCTGGGATTATTTCAGGTTGAAGTTACAGGAGCTGTCAGAGGCCTGTATCCCGAGAAAGGGAAAACAGTTAGTACGTAGCAGTTTTAGACCGAGCTGGATGAGCAAGCGTCTCAGAGGGGTGATTAAGAAAAAACAGAAAGCGTACAGGGAGTGGAAGATGGGAGGGATCAGCAAAGAAACCTACCTTATTGAGGTCAGGGGGTGTAGGGATGCAGTGAGAAAAGCCAAAAGCCGGGTAGAGATGGACCTTGCGAAGGGAATTAATACCAATAGTAAAAGGTTTTTTAGCCATATAAATAGGAAGAAAACTAAGAAAGAAGAAGTGGGACCGCTTAAAACTGTAAACGGAGTGGAGATCAAGGATAAGCTAGGCATGGCACAATATCTAAACGAATATTTTGCCTCTGCCTTTAATAAGGATAATGAAGGGCTTAGGAATAGTGGCAGAGTGACTGATGGGAATGAAGGTACGGGGTTGGAAATTACAGTATCCAAGGTAGAAGCCAAACTTGAACAGCTTAACGGTAGTAAATCAGGCAGCCCGGATAATCTTCATCCTAGAATATTAAAGGAATTGGCGAGTGAAATTGCAAGCCCGTTAGCGATAATTTTTAATGAATCTCTGAACTCGGGGGTTGTACCGTTTGACTGAAGATTAGCTAATATAGTTCCTATTTTCAAGAAGGGGAAAAAAAGTGACCCGGGTAACTACAGGCCTGTTAGTTTAACATCTGTAGTATGCAAAGTCATGGAAAAAATATTAAAGGAGAGAGAAGTTACGGACCTTGAGGTCAATGGCAATTGGGACAAATTACAACATGGTTTTACGAAAGGTAGATCGTGCCAAACCAACCTGATCTCCTTCTTTGAGAAAGTAACAGACTTTTTAGACAAGGGAAATGCGGTGGATCTAATATATCTTGATTTCAGTAAGGCGTTTGATACGGTACCGCATGAAGAATTACTGGTTAAATTGGAAAAGATGGGGATTGAAATGAAAATCCAGAGGTGGATAAGGAACTGGTTAAAGGGGAGACTGCAGCGGGTCGTATTGAAAGGTGATCTGTCGGGTTGGAGGGAGGTTACCAGTGGAGTTCCTCAAGGTTCAGTTTTGGGTCCGATCTTATTCAATCTATTTATCACTGACCTCGGAACCAAAAGTAGGAGTGGGCTGATAAAGTTTGCGGATGACACGAAGTTGGGAGGTATTGCCAATTCAGAGAAGGATCGGGATATCCTCCAGGGAGATTTGGATGACTTTGTAAACTGGAGTATTAGTAATAGGATGAAATTCAATAGTGAGAAGTGTAAGGTTATGCATTTAGGGATGACTAACAGGAATTTTAGTTATAAGCTGGGGACGCACCAGTTGGAAGTAACGGAAGAGGAGAAGAACCTCGGAGTCCTGGTTGATCGCAGGATGACTGAGTCAGCAATGTGATGTGGCCGTTAAAAAAGCTAATGCGGTCTTGGGATGCATTAGGCGAGGTATTTCTAGTAGAGATAAGGAGGTGCTAGTCCCGTTATACAAGGCGTTGGTGAGACCTCATTTGGAGTACTGTGTGCAGTTTTGGTCTCCCATGTTTAAGAAGGATGAATTCAAACTGGAACGGGTACAAAGAAGGGCCACTAGAATGATCCGAGGAATGGAAAGCCTGTCGTATGAAAGGAGACTTGAGGAGCTCGGTTTGTTTTCCTTAACCAAAAGGTTGAGAGGAGATATGATTGCTCTCTTTAAATATATCAGAGGGATAAATACCAGGGAGGGAGAGGAATTATTTCAGCTCAGTACTAATGTGGACACGAGAACAAATGGATATAAATTGGCAGTCGGGAAGTTTAGGCTTGAAATTAGACGAAGGTTTCTAACCATCAGGGGAGTGAAATTCTGGAACAGCCTACCGAGGGAAACAGTGGGGGCGAAGGACCTCTCTGGCTTTAAGTTTAAGCTTGATAAGTTTATGGAGGGAATGGTTTGATAGGATAACACTATTTAGTCAATAGGTCAATAACGTGCCGCCACTGGTAGTTAGTACCGAGGGTCAATGTTGGGATATTGAAAGTCTTTTTCCCGAGTGTCTGGCTGGAGAGTCTTGCCCGCATGCTCGGGGTTCAGCTGATCGCCATATTTGGGGTCAGGAAGGAATTTTCCTCCAGGGTAGATTGGCAGTGGCCCTGGAGGTTTTTCGCCTTCCTCCGCAGCATGGGGCAGGGGTCGCTTGCTGGATGATTACCTGCTACTTGAAGTCTTTAAACCAGGATTTGGGGACTGCAACAGCTGAGTAAAGGGAGAGAATTATTTCAAGAGTGGGTGGGTCAGCTTTTGTGGCCTGCATTTTGCGGGTGGTCAGACTAGATGATCATAATGGTCCCTTCTGATCTTAAGTTCTATGATTAAAGGTTCAGGTTTTCTCCTCTTTTTACACCACTCCTTGCCCATATTTTCCATGTAATGCTCCTATTTCACAGGGACCTGTTGCGCCCCTCCAGAACAAATTTCTTCAGATCCTGCACTGGCATTAGCATCCTGTTTTGACACTGTCTGTAAAGGCCCTTAGTTTAGTAGATTTCCTCTCATAGACCTGTGCTAAACATCATTCTGTCTTGTGTGCCATCTCTTCATTTTGGTCAAGAGTTAATAATTCTACATGTAAAATTAGCATTTTAAAAGTGGACATTCCTCCAGCAGTGAATAAATATCCCGGTTCTAAACACGACTGTACAAGATAATAACCTTCTGTCTGTTTGTCATTAACAAATGATTGCCTAACTTATTAAAGATGAAAATGCAATTAAAATCACAACTAAGCTAAAGAGTGATGAGATTGAATACCCTACTTGCTGCTACCAAAAAGCGTTAATACTAAGATGTTTTAGGAGAGCAATGGAAGGAGAGCAAAGGCAGATTCAGTGATTTTTCCCAAAACTGAACCTCCATTTATCTCAGATCCTAATTCAGTCTTCTAGTTCCGTGAATTAGCTATCTCAGTCCACTCTGTAGTAGATATGCATCCACATCACAAAGACCAACCCCACAACCAGAAAACTTCATGGTAATTTCATCTGAAAACCTAAGGCAAAAGACTATAGGACCCTTTCCTCTGATTATATAGCATTGCAAAGTTTTGTATTGCTGCACCTTTTCTGAGGATAAACACAGGAAATTTAGTCAAGATTTTCAGGCTCGTACTTTACAAGTACAAAACAGTCATGCCATTTCTTCAGAAAGTGTAACAGCTGTGACAAATTACTATGTACTGTACCACTGCACAGGATTTATATGATATAATATGGTGTGACCTAGAAAAATCATAGAGGAAGGAAAAGCAGTGTTCAGAAACATAAATAAGATGTGATAGCAAACCTGATTTCTTACCCTGCAGCTATATTCACAACTTAGATTACATATTTCAGATATAACATTTAATTTAAAGAAAGATGTGTGAAACTATATTCTTCATAAGCCTGCTCTATAAACAATAATAGCATCAATTGAATATCACCTATATTAAGTGGGAAAATCACACCAAATTCTTCTGAGCTTTGTGGGGCAAAAGGTTACTGTGAATTTCCAGTATTTTTGCAAGAAGGCTGTAAAAGTTAAGAAATATTGGGAACAGGAATTCTCTCAAAGGGAATCCTAAATGTCAGTTTGAAAGAACATGGAATTTGTACATTCTTCCTTTAGAAGCTATCAAAATGTCTTTAGTAAACAACAATAATTTTTGTTGGTTTGTTTTTTGGGGAAAACTGTCTCTTCCCAGGTTGTTTCCAGTGATCACTTTCTTGTAAATGTTAGGACAAACTGAGGAAGCTGACAAGACAAAGAGATAAATGTTGAATGTCAAGAAGTTAGTAGACCGAGCAGTGTACTAGGAGTTTCCACTCCTAGTAGCTCAGCTACTCCAACATCTGATGAGAACCTCTGGGAAAAATTGATGTACGTTATGCTGCAGGAAACAACTTAGGTAAAAGAAGAGAGCCTAAAGAATTATAAATAACAGATTACACTTGGAATGGAGCTGCACAAATGGAAATACTACTACTGGATTAGTGACGCTTGGCTCATGGAAAAGGAAAACAAAGTTACAGATACAACACCAAGATAACCAGATATATGGAACATCTGAAATTGATTTCTAAAAATTCTAAGAGAATTACAATAATTAAATATGCAGGGTTGCTAAAGCTTTCTTGGTTCCAGGATATTAGAGTGAGAAGGTGGGTGAAGTAATATCTTTTGTTGGACCAGCTTCTGTTGGTGAGAGAGAGAAGCTTGTGAGCTTACAGAGCTCTTCTTCAGGTCTGGAAAAAGTACTCAGGCTATGTCTACACTAGCACTTGTGTCAAAACTTACGTTGCTGAAGGGTGTGAAAAGATACACCCCAACCGCCATAAATTACCTCAACAGAAGTGCCGGTGTGGACAGCACTATGTTGCTATCCTGCTAACATAATTGCTGCTTGTTGAGGGTGGTTTAATTATGCCTACAGGAGAGCTCTCTCCCATCAGCATAGATTGGCTACATGGGAGACCTTACAGTGGTGCAACTGCAGCGGTACAGCTATGCTGCTGTAAGGTCTCTAGTATAGACAGCCACAGCCCTGTTTGCACAGATGTTGATCCTTCCATACATCCATCCCACAAGATTTTACAACATTAAGTCAACCAACTGCATCTTTACCCTTGCTATACTGTACAGCACCTAGCACCTTAGCAGTAGTATTCTGAATCCTAGGAGTCTTAACCCTCTATTCCGTGTTGTATGTAGTATGTGTAATTGCCTGGTACTTTAATATAAAATATCACTATTTAGTAATCTCTGTGTCAATTTCAAGATCGCAACTTTGCTTCAGTTAGAGACATAACACCTTCCCTGCCAAAGGTGACAAACTGAGGAACGTCACTCAGTTAGTCCTTCTACAACTACCCATTAGATGAAAATAACTGTTAATCTGTACCAGGCTAGGCTAGGTTCAAACTGGTTACTTAGGTGAAAAAGTTCCATCTCATTAGCAATGCCCTGAGACATTCAGGTCCTGTTTTCCATTTAGGGATTGGGGGGAGGGTGTCATGTGACCTATAGGGAAGTTGGCTGCTTGACTCTTGGTCTCCTCAACCCTCATGCACTAATCCTCATCAATTAAGGCCTCTCAAGTAGCTAAACCATAACTTTGTCAGAAATTTACTAATTAGGTGAGGGGGACCCTTCTAGTTGTGGTGTTATGGATCCTGCTGGGAAAAATAGAAATGCCAAATGACCCAAGCCTGAGCCCTGGTTTACACTACGAGTTTAGGTCGAATTTAACAGCATTAGATCGATTTAACCCTGCACCCATCCACACGACAAAGCCATTTTTGTTGACTTAAAGGGCTCTTAAAATCAATTTCAGTACTCCTACCCGACAAGGGGATTAGCGCTGAAATCGACCTTCCTGGGTCGAATTTGGGGTAGTGTGGATGCAATTGGACGGTACTGGCCTCCGGGAGCTATCCCAGAGTGCTCCATTATGACCGCTCTGGACAGCACTCTCAACTCCGATGCACTGGCAAGGTAGACAGGAAAAGTCCTGCGAACTTTTGAATTTCATTTCCTGTTTGCCAAGCATCATCAACTGATCAGCACAGGTGACCATGCAGAGCTCATCAGCAGAGGTAACCATGGAGTCCCAGAGTCACAAAAGAGCTCCAGCATGGACCGAATGGGAGGTACTGGATCTGATAACTGTATGGGAAGACGAATCCGTGCTATCCGAACTCTGTTCCAAAAGACGAAATGCCGGAATATTTGAAAAAATCTCAAAGGGCATGAAGGACAGAGGTTATAACAGGGACCCGCAGCAGTGCCACGTGAAACTTAAGGAGCTGAGGCAAGCCTACCAAAAAAAACCAGAGAGGCAAACCCCCAGACATGCCGCTTCTATGATGAGCTGCATGCCATTCTAGGGGGTGCCCCTACAACTACCCCACCCCTGTGCTTTGAGTCCATCAATGGACTCTCATGCAACAGGGATGCAGATTTAGGGGACGAGGAGGAGGAAGACGTTGAAGTTAGCCGACCAGGAGCACCCATGTCTGCCCAGGCGACCCTGACCGACCTCACCGAGGCCGGCTAGGAGCAACCAGGAGACAGCAGCAGATGGCACAGTATGACTGCTAACCGTCTTTGCCAACTTGAAAAGGCAGGGAGCTGCTGCTGTGTAGCACTGCAGCACCGCATCTGTCAGCAGCACCCAGGAGACGTACAATGACAGTGAGCTGAGCAGGCTCCATGCTTGCCGTGGTATGTCGTCTGCATGGGTAACCCAGGAAAAAAGGCGAGAAACGATTTTTTGCCATTGCTTTCACAGAGGTGGAGGGGGTCTGATGAAATGTACCCAGAACCACCCCCGACAATGTTTTTGCCCCATCAGGCATTGGGAGCTCAACCCAGAATTCCAATGGGGGGCGGAAACTGTGGGACAGCTACCACAGTGCAACGCTCCGTAAGTCAACGCTAGCCTTGGTACTGTGGACGCACACTGCCAACTTAATACACTTAGTGGGGGGACACACAAACAACAGTATCAAATAGATTTCTGAAAAGTCAACTTCTATTAAATCGACCTAATTTCATAGTGAAGACATACCCTGAGTCTCCAAAGAAAAGTACGGCTGAGAAAATCCAGCAGTCTCACAGAGAGGACTTTGCAGCTATGAAGGACTTTCAAACTACCAAGTTTCATCTTTTATCTCAAGATATACATGGGCTCTCTAAAGATGTGGGGGAAGTCAAGGCTTATTTGACCTATTTAGAGAACTATGAAAAACTGCCATTGAACTGAAGGATGTTAAAAGGGAGAATGCTTCCATAAGGCATGGACTAACCCAGTCTTGAGGAAAAGCGAGACTTGAAAACAGATGACACAGGAGTTATTTGTGGTTAGTGAGGATCCCTGAAGGGCTGGAAGGAAAAAACACATGACTAGCTTTCTCCAGAACACAGTCTCTGAGATACTAGAATTAGATCCCGGCTTGCCACCCCTGGAGATTGAAAGGGCTCATTGAGTGGCAGAGGCCAGGAGAGAGAACAAGAATCCTAGACCCATCACCTTTAAAATGCTAAGGTTTAATAACAAAGTTAAGAGGATATCTGCTGGTAGGAAAAAAGGAATTCAAGTACAGGGATTTTACATTTTCTTTGTATCTAGACTGATCGGTAAATTTAAGCAAGACAGAAGCATTTAATGGCATCAAACAAGCTCTCAGGTGATAAGATATTAATACAGCTCAGATATCCTCTGAGTTTCATAATGAAGCTGACAGACATTGTGAAATACTTCAGTACCCCCAGCAAGCACTACAGGAACTGAGATCAGATCTCTGTACGGGTAACAGCATGATTCTCTCAAAGGAAAAGAAAGAGGAGACTTTAAGCCTTGAAGAACAAGGAACTGTGACTTCAAAAACCAGGAAACTCATGTACATATATTTGACACATCTGTTATATTTAATAGTGTTATAGGGTATAATCAGTACTGTTAGTCATGATAGTATAATATTTCAATATATTGATACACCAACATATGTATATCTATATATTCATAGTAACTATATTATCATTATCTCCTTATTTCTACTTATATTTATATCTCTATTTATAAGTCTATTTAACATAAGACCCTAATAACTTCAGAATGACCATACTGAGTCAGACCAATGGTCCATCTAGTCCAGTAGCCTGTCTTCTGAAAGTGGCCAATGCCAGATGCTTCCGAGGGAATTAAATGTATCAAGTAATTCACCCTGTCATCCAGTCCTAGCTTCTGGCAGTCAGAGATTTAGGTTTATTTGTTTAATACATACATTATGGTAATATATTCATAACTACTTGTATGTTATTTGTGACTACCTGTATCACTTTATATGGGCAATTGTATATTCTTATGCTTCTACCCACAGTTAAGGCTTATACATTTATAATATGTGTATGGTAATAATATATTCATATTTATTCGCACACATCATCGTTTGTCACTTCATGTTTATCTTTTTCATTAGTCTATTGGTGTATTTATAAACCATGTGCATATCAACATTTATATACTATAAACTATTACTTATACATTGATATCTATGAAGCAATCGGTTCTTCAAGTGCTTGCACATGTGTATTCCAATGTAGGTTTGTGTGCACCCCAAGGACAATTGCTGGAAATTTTTCCCTCGGTTGTATCCATCGGATTGGCTCTGGCGCCCTGTGGTGCCATGGGCTCATAGAGCCAATATAAAGGGCCTGACCTGCACCCCCTCAGTTCCTTCTTATTGCTCACAGCAGTTGCTGGAACTGCAATTTTTGCTTCAGCAAACTTTCCAAGTGATTTTCCGCTGTTTTTTATAGTGTATGTAGTTGAGTTAGTTGTAAATAGTTAGTTTTTAGTCAGTAAGTGTTTGGAGTTTTTCTCCATCAGTTACTGGAGCTCATTTGTTACCTGATGCGGAGGCATGCCTCGGTCACTGGGCTTCAAGCCCTGTCCCTCCTGTGGCGAGGCAATTCCCCTGAGTGACCTGCATTCCAGTTGTCAGAATTGTCTGGGAGAGACTCATATAGGGGACAGCTGCCAGATCTGCAAGGACTTCAAACCGCACACAAAAATGGACTGGGAGGCAAAACTGACATACAAACGTGAGTTGTCAGCAGGGATTGAGCCCAGGACATTCAGATCCACAGCATAATCCTCTATTATTTGAGCTAAAGGGATAACCCGTGGCAGAAACAAACTGTTGTGTATGTGGACCAGACCCTAGAGCGCGGCGTGTGATATACTCTTCGTTAGTGGCTTACATTGCTATTGGTGAGACAGCAGGGGAATGTTAGGTATCTGGATACCAGGGTTGCTTTACTGACTCTGGTTCAATGGGTAGAGAGGGTTGCAGGAAGTATAGCTAAGCAGTTAGATTTGGCACATTTATTCTTAAAGTGTGGTTAAGGGAAGAAGATGTGAGTCTGTTACGTTAGAGGTATGGGTTCTATTCTCAGATGGGGTATAAGGACTTATTCAATTTATGAATGGCAGAAATATTAATATTGATCTTTGTAAGAGTGAGCCTAGTAATCATAAGTCTTCCCAGTCCAGTGCTCCTTTCTCTAGGCTAGAAGGAATTTTCTGAACAAGTATCTGTCGTAAGACTGCCAAATGTGTGACCATCTTGCAAAAGGCATAACACTTAGCTATCTATGCTGTATGGCTATTTTGAATGATCTTGGTTCCTTTAATTACATTGATTGAGGTGTTAAAAATGTGTGTGTTGGAGAAAAAACTATTTTTGCACAGGTTAGAGCACCATGGTTTAAATATGCTCTCCTTTACCCTTTTTTAATATCACATCTTGAATTGGAAGGTTGGCCATTTAGAAACTGTTTATTTAAAGACCCTGTTGCTCCATGAAAGCTTTGTATATTTATTTAATAATATATTTTAATAATAACATGTGACTCCATTTAAGTGTTTTTTAACATACAAAGATTTAAAATGGAAGTCATTTTCATGAAGACTGTTTCTGACACTGTAAATGCAGACTGAATATGGTCCCCTGCAGGAGTCTGTGAGCTGTGAATTCTGCTCAACAGGAATGTCTGTTTTTAAAAATAGCACTCAAAGCTAGCTCATCTTCTAGCAATCAACCCCTCAAAGCCAGGTGAGTTTATGGCATATCCTCCACATTTGTTAGCAACTAGAACAATGCATGCAATCATAAGCAAGTTTTATCACATCAGCTTTCCTGATTCAAAATTCTTGAACATAGTATGATTTTAATTAAATCGATATTCCAAATGTACAGTCTAATACATGAAGCCTGCATGTGGTAAGTTATTTTATACCCATCTTATTTAGTATTCAGAATACTTTTATCTTTATCACCAACTATTTTAAGTTCATAATTGAAATTATGTGCTGAAAACAGTTTTCTGTTCTGCAAATTTTGCTCCTTGAACAGTGCTGGTGGAAATAAATCTATAACAGTCCATTACTGTCCTAGCACTAGTGATGCTGGTTGCCAAGCTACAGATGATTAGTGACATCTAACCTACAAGTTAGATTCCTCCCTCCACTTTATTCCTCTGCCAGTTAGGGGAGAGTGATAAAGATAAACCTTACAAAGGTAGAAATATATTGAATTGACATGACAAGAGCAATGAATTTTTATATGGCAGACATACTATAATATGTTAACATTCCTTTAAAATGCTTGGCTTGGGATGACTAGTAAATATGTTATCAGGAGACAATCAGAGCTAGAGGAATCTTGATTTATTGACAATACAGTGTTTCAGAGGTGAATGAAACAACATAAGTGAGGTATTATACTTACCATATTGTATTAAAAAAATCTTTATAGTTAAAAATAAAAAGGATAGTCCTAGCTTTATAATAATAGGATTAATCTGGCTTTTCAGCTATAGGTATTTATCTGTTTCAGTTTAGTGTTTTTTAACATAACTGCCATAGCAAAATACAAAAGATGAGTTGAACTAAAACAGGAGAATTAGAAAATGAATAGGAAAGCAGCTATCAGAACCTAACATCAATACTTTACTTTCTATCAGCTGTATGCATCATTTTATGCTCCAGTAAACATGATCAAGACTGAGCAACCATCAGTAAATTCAGTCAGTGACTACACTGTTATGAAAGGGACTGCTTGAATGTAAACATAGTTCTTTGTGACATTAGTATGATTGTTTGCACAAACCACACTTTCCACTACTGTTATATTGGTAAATCAAAGAAAAACCAGTAATATTAACAATGTTACAATGCCAAGTGAAAATGTAGCTTCTTAAAAGTGTAAAATTCAAGTTACTGATAGAGTCTTTTATCAAGGAGAAATAGTCAATTCAGAGTATAGAAAAGAAAGTGATTAAGTATAGTCAGTGTATCTGTGGAAGATAATGTTTGATACAAATACTATTATTATTCAACTGTGGGGTTTAGATTGGCTAACTTTACCTCCTTTTCTTGGGGACATAAAGCCAATATTTAAGAAGCTCGTATGATGGCACGATGGCTTTATACCCCAAAGTATATCTCATAGTTCTCCTCCTTTAACTAGTTATTTTTTAAAACAGTTGGCACAGGCATGCGTGGAGAAGAGTCACTTAAATAAGTAAAAATCCTAAGTAACCATTTCCCAGACAAATCAAGAATGATCAGAATACTCTATTTTTCTGCCAGTTTTCAGAGATGCAGCAAAATGATGCTTATTATGTATCTACCGACAATTTAATGCCATCTAATGACACTGTATGCACTAACAAGAAACAGAACTGTGCTGATCTTGTAGACGTAGATGGTACTCTGCTTGAGCTCTGGCTTCCATCATTTTTAAATCCATATTATCCCACAATGGCTGAGGTGACTTGCAATATGACTGCTTAATTAACTCTCACTTACTGTGCTTCTTTTATGCCAATAATGGGAATGTGCTATTAAGTCTTCCACCACCAGGGGAAAAAATCTCCTTAAGGAACTATTTATATTAATAGGCTATTTCCACACTGACAGTCATAATCTTGTCAAAATCTGTTAAACTATTTTTATTTTCCTTTTGTGCTCTTGATGGTGGCAATCTACAGTAGTGGATAATAGAATATTAAGATGTTGTCATTATATATCACTCCAAAACCAGTCCTCTCTCGGTGTACTCATCTGACAAGGTTCTCTGACTGCTTTCACTTCCCATTTGTCAGAAAACTGTCAGCAAAAACGGTACTTCAGTCTTCACTGAAAGATAATTTATTTACTATCATATGTCCTAGTGATGTATAGACACACAAAATAATTAAAAGCTGGATTCAAGTTGATATTTGCTACATATTTCTTTTTTGTTGAGATGCAGTGAGCCATTGGGAGGATTTTTAATTAAGAACAGCTGTAGTCTTCCATGGAAAACTCCTTCCTTGTAAGATTACTTTTTGGAGGAGGGAAGAAGACAATAAGGAGCATTTCAGTATTTTCTAGATAGCTCAGAGATGAGTGAGAGAAGGCTCCCAGAGCATACCAGATGGAATTGTGATTAAAAGCAACTGCCTGCAGCTGTGCAGCTGCCCCCTTTTTACCACTCAATCCAATTGGCTTGTTTTTGACTGTGACTGACTTACCTTTTCTGCTGCAGCACTTCATCAAGGGTTTCTTGCTTGTCTTGCAGCAGTCGCTGGAGGTGCTTCATTTCACGCTGGTACTGAGAAGCCTTCCCAGCAAATTCCTTCTCTTGCTCCGTCATTTTGAGATTGATGTCTCCAAGCTTCCCAGCAGCTTTCTTTTTGTATACCTATGAGAGTTGAAGATCATGGGGAAAATGTGGTTATGGCAGTCTCAAGGATAATTACTATGGACAAAATAACCAGCTAAATATGTTCCTTTCTTACTGTGGTTTGATCTTTTACTCACTGATGCCTTGCTTAAATAAATCAGGTAAGGTGCACTGATATGATCTTTTTTAGAATATTTATTAATTGATAGGTATGATGCATGTACTTTCCACTACATATATCAGAGATGTGTACAGTCTGAATATTACATATTATGCCTATGTTTTTATTTTGAGTGAAAATGACAAAGCAGGAAAACAAAATGGGTTTACTTTTCTGGGTGTAAAGCTGCTCTTCACAACACATGTTGCTTACCCACTAATGTAACAGTCAAGTCTAATTATCTGTCTACAACACAAAGAAATAGGAGTAAATACTATTGGATGGCTTATTTTTAATCTTACTACGATGAGAAAAAATTAGACTGATTTCCTTATTAAATTAAGTGTATAATGGTTTTTTATAATATGAAAAATATTTTATTGGAATTACTGTACATGAACACTTTCTCCTAAAAAGGGTACTGTTCTAAAACAGCTCACAGAGTAATATATTGCCAGAAAATATGCTCAATACATTTGTCATTTTAAAATATTTTGCCACTTCAGCTAGTAGGGTTTTTTTTAAATGAATGCCCTAGTGACTTTTTTCCTTCCTATTAATAAAATAACCAATTATGTAAGTCTGAACCCTAGAAATTTTTTTAAAATATTTTTGATAAAATGTATCTGTTCAGCTTTTAGAATCAATTTCTCTGTTACATTGCATGTCACCGTGTGGAACCCCCAGGAGTATATGGCTTGTCAGCTTAGCATCATGAAGCCCCATGCACTTCTGGTTTTTGTTTTTTTTTTTAAAAGGTGGTTTTCTGCTAATGATTCCTAAATGGGATACAATAATTCATCATAGGCTGTAATTTTGATACTCTCCTCACTACATCCATGTGATCTGAAAATAGAATCTTGTGCTGGAAGCAGCTCATGCAGTATGACTGGAAATTCTCTGAACTGAAATTTTGAAAATATTTATCTTCAACTGTTGCAAATTCAAATATGCCTACACGGCTGTAGTCTTAAAAAGACAGATTCTGCTTGCTTGTACATAGGTGCCCTAGGGGAGAGGGATGCTGTAGAGAGCTCCCCCTTCCCCTTGTACATCGGTACACGGAGCAGCTAAAGTTTTCAGCAAAGCGTTTAAACAAGTGCTTAATAGGGATGTAAAAGGTTAACCAGATAAGCAGTAGTTTTACCAGTTAACCCGCCTTAACCGTTAACCCCTGGGCCAGCCAGTGGACCCCAGCAGCCCCGTGCTGGCCAGAGTTGTCCCAGCCCTAGCTGCGCCGGCCCTGGCTGGAGGGGCCCCAACCCCAGCTGCTTAATCGGTTAACCATTTAAACGGTATTTACATCCATAGTGCTTAAGTCCATCCCTATCCAGTAAAGGATTTAGAACTTGATCCTGAAAGGTGCTGATGAACCATGCACCATTCCAGCAAAGGACTTAAGCAGGTGAGTGGTCCCACTGAAGTCAATAGAACTATTTGTGTGCCTAAATGCTTTGCTGACTAAAGGGGGATATTCAAATTGGGCTTGTGCTTCCTGATTCTCCACTGCCCTGCAATTCTGTAGCCATTTACAGCTGTGCAAAGTGAGCATAAAACATGACCGTTCTAATTTGATAGTATTTTATGCCCACTTTGCATTGGTGTAAATGGGTGTAAATGACTACATAACGGAATGGAAGGCAAAGGAGTGTTAGTGTACCAGTGTGACAAACACCTAGTCAAGGCATGGCCCTGGCCCCACTCACTTGCACCTAGAGCTAACACAAGCTCCACTCTTTTAAGTCCTTTTAAGCAGCCTCAGAGGGTATGTCTACACAGTCTGTGGCAACAAGCCTCACAGCCCAGATGCGCAGACTTGGTTTGTGGGGTTTGCACTAGTGCTCTAGAAATAGCTGTGCAGACAACACTTTGAAGTTGCAGCTTGGACTCTGAAGCCTAATCCCTCGCTAGCTCTCAGATCCCAGGCTCCATTCTGGGCCACATCATCAAAGTGTAATCTACACAGTTATTTTTAGAGCACTAGCGTGAGCCCCACAAACCCAGGCTGAAAGGTTTGCTTCCACAGGCTGTGTAAATATATCCAGAGAAGACATCCTGTCGCTCTTTCCCCTCCATATGCTGAATTCATTTAGCAGCACCTGCTGGTGTGGAACACATCCACACACCCCAACACAGATGTGGCTTTAGAATCATAGAATATCAGGGTTGGAAGGGACCTCAGGAGGTCATCTAGTCTAACCCCCTGCTCAAAGCAGGACCAATCCCCAGACAGATTTTTGCCCCAGATCTCTAAATGGCCCCCTCAAGGATTGAACTCACAATCCTGGATTTAGCAGGCCAATGCTCAAACCGCCTCCCAAAAATAGCTCATAAACTGGACAAAAATGGGACAAACTTGGCAGTAGTCATTCCAGTTTTTAATCCTTCTGATTTACATTAATGTAGTTAAATAATGTTCTGCATTTCAGGACTCTTGCAGTTGGGGAGGAATCAACACAATTGGGTGATAGATCCATATCAAATATTTGCCCCTCATCCATTTTTCACTATTCTGACATTTCTTTGGTTCTTAAACCCCTACAGAGTCACCACCTTTCTTAGAGCTAGATTGGTAGCTCTTGGGCCTGCAGAAGACCAATCCTTTCTCTACAAGACTTACTCTCTGCCTAGACAAAGCCTGGGACAGTAACTGGAAAGTTCTGGCAGAGGCAGACAGATTGGAACGCAAAGAGTTTCTACAAATCTACTCTGAGGACAGGTTACAGGTAGACATCCTTTCTGTCCTCCTCCATACTGGCTTCCTAACCACACCTAAAAGAACAATTCAGATTGAGAACTACTTATCAACCCAGTCTGTCTGCAATCCACACCTGAACCCTGTATCATTTGCTGGGAGGAACTATTCTCTTTTCACAGAGGAGATCACCCACATCCAAGGTATCTCAGGATACTGTGAACCAGAAACCACACAAACATAGTATCTTGACACCTTCCTATTCAAAGTTCTGTCCATTCATGCAAGAGTAAGTCCGGGACACATTGAAGGAAGTGTAAAACCTTCTTTGGGTCCAATCCTTGCCCTTCCTAGCTGGCAAAGGAAAGCGAAGGATAAATACGATTTCTTCCAAGAGAAATATGGTCAATGCACCATTTGAAAAATTAACTCTTTCCATCTCCTTAAAGCACGCCTTAAACCTATGAATTCTGAAGAAACCTTCACTAGATGCAATGGAACTTGACATCTGCTGCCTGGTGTCAAATCTCCCTTGGATTTCTAGGTAGCATTGCATATGGTGGATCATACACTGCTGCTCCTCTACCTAAGAGATGTGGCAGGTGTCAATGGAAATGTTCTAAAACTATTTGAATCCTTCCTCAAAGGCTGTACACAGGATAGTGATGGGCAAATACTCCTTTATCACTAGGCTTCTTGCCTGTAGAATACCTCAAGATTTAATTCTCTCTTCTGTCCTACTCAGCATCTATATATAGCCATTGGGGGAAAAGGTGAGACTTCATCACAGGCTTAGATACCAGAAATATGCAGATAACTCTATTATTCACGTATGCAAAGACCTCAATCACTCAGATATCTTAGTGCCTGGTTAATATCAGCACATACATGAGGAGCAGTTGGCTGAGACAAAACCATGAATGAGGGAGGTTATGCTGAAGTAGGGTGACCAGACAGCAAATGTGAAAAATCGGGACAGGGGCTGGAGGGTAATAAAATCCTGTATAAGAAAAAAGACCCCAAAATCAGGACTGTCCCTATCAAATTGGGACATCTGGTTACCCTAATGTTGAGGTGGCTTTAATATTGTGTGTATGATCATCACAGTCATGCACATGCCATGCATTTGTGATCCTTTATTTATATATAAATAAAATAAATAAAATCTAAAATATAAAATCTGTTTTGACTAAGTTTCACATTAAGTAAAAAGAATTGCTATTGTGCATCGAAGAGGCATGTTAAGATAAATGAAAATTCTGCATTTCATTAGTTACTTCAGACTTACTAAATTCATGTACACTGTAGAGCTAAAATACTCTGCAAACTGATTCAGTATTATGAAATGGTGTTAAAACACTGGACAAAACTAGTGTTTTACAAGCTTTCAGAAACACTGGCCTCTTGACACTGTCTGGAAAATGTATAGTCTGAGTCCCTTTAGGAATAATGCAACCATCAACACAGCCATGGGGACTTCTAGAGGAATTACTGTACTTCTACAGTAGTCACTTGAACTTCATCCTTGTGTCTTTTATGAGATGTGCTATGCTATAATCAGCTTTGTAGAATGATTTTCAGAAGTGCTATGTTTATTTTCTTCAATGGAAGTCTCCTTGCTCAATATCTCTGAAAATCAAACCACTAAGCACCAAATACTATAGTCCTCATGCAGGCTCTTGGAAAAGTGCAGATATAAATTTGAACAGAAATAATTTTAATATTTCCAAACCCAAGCTTCCAAATATCATGTCAGGACCCCAAAATTCATGAGATTGGCTTACAACTCATGAAATTTTTAAGCCAATAATGTGGCATTCATTTTCCTTCTCATTTGAGTCTTTAGGTTGCACTGAAGTCATGTTTTCAAGCTTTCCGCAAGAAGGAGGAGATGGTCTGCACAAATGGCTAGCCACTGATTTTCATTTCATAGAAACTGAGCACCACCACAACAGCAGGACAGGTATCTAAAACAGCTGTAATAGGAAGTCATTAGGGTCACTTTTTGCCCTTGTCACCTTACTGCTTCATGCTATGACCAGAGTTCAAAAGCTACATACAAGTTAAAAGTAAACATCTATATTAATTTTTCTAGGTTATCCATTACACTTCATCACCAGGCTTCAATCATTTTCCTATCACACACAAGCTGTCAATGCTGTTCTGTGTGTTAAATATAATAGGGCTTGATTCTTGCACCAAGACTTCAACCTAAGCCTTAACTTAAGGTAGTAAATGGTATCTCCCTAAGGAAAGAATAAGTCTTCTTAATTACACATAAGTATGTACACAGAAAGGATATATAAGAAGCCATGGCTAAGAAGCAGCTTTTATTAAAAGAGAGAGAGAATGAACATCATAAATTAAATGGCTGAGTTGTCAGGAAAAAGGCAGAACCCATTTTTTGGAGATGGGGCTCACTGTTTTTGATGGTTTTGCTACTTGATACCTGGGAATGATCTGTCAATGAACCTGGAAAACTTGCTCAAGATTTAATAGACTGATGACCAATACCTGCCTAGTTATATTGGGTGGTTTGCAACCCAAGCCATTCCATCTTGTAAGAAATCAATAATCACTGGTATGCCTGAGTCTCCTGGTTCTGTCTGCCATTCTTCACACCAGAAGCAAAACTTTGACCAGGTTGCTGAATACTCTGACAGTAGATTTCTACCTTAAAAGTCTCTCCCTTCTCATAGAGAAGATGATCTGGCTTAGGTTTTCCTATTCTATAGTCACAGAGTCAGCTGCAGATGGTCTGAATTAGAATGTATAAGAGGGCTGTCATAAAGAATCTGTGGACTTCTAAAGAGCCTCTGCTCAGCCCATCTGCCTCTTGATTCAGGGTTCCTTTGGCTCTGACTGAAAGAAGTTGGACCTCTTCCAAGGACAAGGTTTGGGCTTCTGGTCCCACCATTATTGGACAAACCAGGATTGTGGTGGTGCCCAACAGTACTATGAGGTAGCATCTGATAATCTGAGTTTAGAATTTGAGAAGAGCTAGTCTGACCACTTGAAGCTCCAGCATCTTGGTTTTCTCCTTCCTTAGGCCTTGTGCAGTCAGATTGTTCAGGCATGCTCCCCACTGCTAAAGGTTCTTGTTGGCAATGAGCTCTGAAGTTTCCAGAAGCGTATGAGATGACCCATGCTTTGTGTTTAAATCCACAAGTGTTGTATATACATGGAAGGCCTCTGGAATTTTTGTCAATGATATCTAAAATTGCAGAGGTTAGCAGGAGATTATCACCACATAACTTAGTGCCATCAATGCAAAAACTATATGAAGAGAAAGTAAGGCTGTGATTTAGAGCTACACATCAGGAAATTCAGAGCTTGGGCTCCTGCAACACCTAGAAGTGCTGCTTGGCACATATGCATTACAGGCCTGATCCAAATCCCACTGAAGTCAATTGAAAGGCTCCCTTAGATAGCAAATGAGGTCTGTAGTGTGTAGCACTGGATAAAGGAATATACTCTGGATGACCAAGTTGTATGGTTTATTATGAATTAAGGGTCATACATATTTAAATGTCAGTAGTAGCCACTGACTTATCATATTATTGCAAATTATGACATTAAATGAAAAAAATTTTAAATTCTAATGTTTGTAATGTTTATTTATAGAGTGCCTAAAGTAAATACTCAACATACATATTTTAAAAAGCATAAAAATAATCTAAAATAATATTTCAAGACACTAAATACTCCCATGTCTACTAAATGAAAAGGGAGAACTCCCATCCCAATTCTCAGAAAAAGCCTGAGTAAATACAGGCATAGATGCTTGTAATGCTATTACTGAAATTTCTCTCTTATATGTATTGTAACAAATTGGGGGAAAAAGCTTTTGCTCTTTAATACATGAAATTTAATTTTTGATCAATAGGATGAATGCACAATTTCATTGTTATAATAGTTTGTGTTTTATGTGCACATGCATTGAGGAATTAAATTGAATAACTTGGTAGGGTGTAGATTCTCCAGAGTAGTACCTAAGACAGATCAATTTCAGTCACATTCTGTTGAATGGGCTGGGCCGAGGGGTTTGGAGTGGGAAGAGGGCTCCAGGCTGTGCCTGGGGGAGGGGGTGATGAGTGCAAGCTCTGGGAGGGAGTTTGGGTACAGGAGGGGGCTCTGGTCTGGGGCAGAGTGTTGGGGTGCAGGAAGAAGTATGGGGTGCTGGCTCTGGTAGGGGGCTCCGGGCTGAGGGTTGGGCCAGGTTCCTGCCAGGCGGCACTTACCTCAGGTGGCTCCCAGTTGGCAGTGCAGCCGGGCTAAGCACCGCAGGCTCCCTACCTGCCCCAGCTCCCAGAAGGGGCCAACACACCTCAGGCTACTGGGGGCAGGGCACATGGCTCCGCATGCTGCCCCTCTTTGCAAGCACAGCCCCCGCAGCTCCCACTGGCCGCAGTTCCCCATTCACAGCCAATGGGAGCTGCAGGAGCAGTGCTTGCAGGCAGGAGCAGCGCATGGAGACCCCTGCCCCCGACCCCGTGGGGGCATGCTGCGTTAGTCACTTCCGGCAGTGGCATGGGGCCTTAGTGGCAGTACTCCACGGCTGGACTTTTAGTGGCCAGAGATCTCAATTGACTGGGAGAGTCTCCAGGATTGACCAGTTGGTCATGATTGACCAGTTGGTGACCACTGCTCAAGAAGAAAGGAAAATTAAAACATTCAGGTCAAAAATGGCAATCTGAGGGATTTTAGGAGGCTGGGTTCTTTTCTGGCAAGCCTTGACTGACCGGTTTTAACTGTCCTCAGTCTCTAATCACAGGGTATACTAAGAATAGATTGACATGTTATGATGAAGAAACTGACATAGCATACAGAACAGATTTCCATAATCTTGTCTTTTGAAGGTTGAATGCAATAATAATGGTAATTGCAATACAAATTACACATTAAACTTGTTTTACTGGAGTCAGTGGAAGAAAGCAAATGAATTATGTTTCAGCCATAAATTTATTTTTCTAGAATTGAATAACTGAGTTAAACTAGTGCATTGAGATTTCTTTAAAAAAAAAAAGGTAAAAATTCAGTAAAACACCAACATTTTTTCTTCTAAAAATAGTGACACACTTTCTACAGAGAGAGAATACTAGTTCCCATGCTGAGGATGTAAAATTGAGTTTAAAATGTAACTTACAAGGAAGATTAAAAAAGTAAACAGCAAGCTTCTTTGAAATATATTTCAAACTGCACACATGAAGGAAACATTAGAATAATTTAGCATTCTGCGCATTCCCCTGTAAACAATTTGAAATTATTGATGTTTAAATCTTGAAAGATGTTTTTCACTTAAGTCTACTTTTTTTTATCTCTACCAAATATATAGTCTCACTTCAGTAGTCATACAGTACATGGTTCCCAGGTCAAAGACTCCTACAGCTGTTGCCAACATGAAGAAGCCTGTTAGATACCAATGTCATAGGTACCATTAGAGTAGTTCAGTTGCCAAGGTGATTTATACCTTTTAAAGGGTCTGATAGTACACCCAAAATGGTAAACATAAACAGAGAGTAAAGAGACTCAAGATCATGACAGTCCCAAAAATAAAAATGGTGAATTGACTCAATCCATGAATTCAAATACTTTAGGCTCCAATCCTGCAAACATATGAGCATGTAACTTCATGTACATGAATTCCATAGGAACATTATCTTAATAAAGTTATTTATATGTGCAAGTGTTTGCAGGATCGAGATCTTAATTTTTACTACTTTAAAAGAACGTGCAACTTTAATGCAAGCGGGGATTGGGTCCCATCATGCACCTCTTTAAGTCAATGGCAAAGCTTTCATTATAATATCTTGCCTGTTTCCATTAACACAACCTGCTGTATAGTAATTTGAGCCTGATGTTCTGAGAAAGGACTAATTTTACTTACTAACAAATCAGAGTGGAAATAAATTAACTTTTCTGGAAAAAAGCTGAGGAAAAACACACTGCTGAGAAATGCAGTGTCACACTGGTCAGAAATTGCTATAGTTTCACAAACAGCTGTATAATCCCAAAGCATGACTAATACAAACGTGTCACAGGGAAACCACTATAGTTAAACAATCATGTCTTTGTTCAGTAACTTTAAATATATTGCACTCCTAAAATGAGCAACTGTGATGCCTCCTTTTTGGATTCAGACATATAGAACAGTGTTACAGGAGTATGCATGATTGATAAGATTCATCTCCAAGGCAAAGCAAACTATAAACACTTGTCAATGTTAGATTGTAGGAAGTGCCTTAGTAGTCGTTTTGGGCTATATTACTCATACATTGAATTACAGATAATGTAAAAGTACTTTTGCAACTTAACTTGATGGCATTTTTAAAACTCTTTGTTCCATTGGTGAACATTAAAATATCAACAGTATTCAATAACTGGCAATCTCAGAAAAAATGGGTTGCTGCCCGTCAGAACTGATGTATTCAGGTAAAGCTGGATAGAGAATCTTGCCTATATATACCCACATGATGCTTGGTTCAGACACTTAAAACAGCCCTTGTGTTTTCAGGAAAAAATGAAATTCTAAAAGGCAGGGATCCTGTGAGAAGTGATGGGGAGGGGAAATGGTACGTGAGGTGAGACTTAAACTCATGGTCTTCTGCCTCCTGGCCCAATGCACCTTCCTTCCCCTAGATCAAAAAGTATTTTATATGGCAGTGAAAAGGGGGGAACATCCTTGTTTTTCTCTCATCCAGATGTTCTGGTCTTCATGGCTGCTTTAAAGTGATCCACGAAAACGTGCACTGCAGATAGAATTCTCAGAAAATGTAAGAAGCAAGCCTCTAGCAAGTACTACTGCCCATATGCAAATGGCAATTTTTCTGCAGCTTACATTCAGTCTGAGCCGGATACCACGCAGAGAAAATTTGAGCCAACACAGCTCAAATTTGGCAAGTTATATGCAATTGAAAACAAATGGGGTTATAGTGGAATGTTAGGCGATTTTAATATGAGGCTTGCTTCCAGCTCCTTTGCCTACTCCTTAAAACCAACAGTAGCATTTATTCTTGGGAAAATTAATGTCAAACAGATTTTTAGAGGTATACGGTAACTTGTTGTTTCTCTGACTTCTTCTTTTGACAGTGTGCCTAAATTAAAGATGAGTTACCCTCACACTGAAGGGGAAGAAAAGGTGCCAAATGATGAGCTGGAGTGCAAAATTTGTTACCAGAGATTTAACATTCATAGTCGTAAACCCAAAATACTGAACTGTCTTCACAGAGTATGTGCTAGATGTCTGACTAAAATACTTCACATAGGAGATGGCTGTGCTTGCATTAGTTGTCCCTTTTGCCGCCATGAGACACAGTTGCATGAAGATGAAGTTGAAGGACTACCTAATGATACAAACGTTATGTCCAAACTCATGTTAAAAGACAAAACAATATGGAATTCCGACTGTAAAGAAGTAATTTTAACACCAAAGAACTTGGCTTCCTCAAGCCCCTCTCATGGATCTTCAAATTGCTTAGTAATAACAATTATGGAAGTACAGAGAGAGACTACTAGGACTCCAAGCCAAAACACTATCTCAGATTATTATGCAGACCATAGCCTTGACTCAGTATCTGTCAGTTCTCACAGTCAGCTAGACCAAGATCTCTTTTCTAAGCTTTGTAATCATGTACCCAGAATACTGGTATGGCTGTTAGGATTTTTCTACTTTGGCTCACTGCCTCTTGGAATCTATTTATTAGTGATTCAGAAAGTGACCCTAGGAATTGTGTGCGTCAGTCTTGTTCCCTCAAGTCTAACTGTATGTCTTGTGTATGGTTTCTGTCAATGCCTCTGCCAGGGAATGTGTGACTGCTCTTCAAGAAGCTGAGAGGAATTGCGTTATCAAACTGTACATTTTAATTAAACTTTGAATGATAACTACAGACTTCCAATATTATGGACTATTAAGGTGATTGCAATATGATTTTAAGTCTTTCGTGGTCCCATTTCTTAGCTATAACTAGCACTATGTTTAAACAAACAAAAAGCACCACCACCATTTGTGTAAACATTAGAAAATTGGCAAGGTAATATTATTATTAAATAGGTGGTAGCTAATATCACCTTTTCCTTGAACAATGTATAATTTCATAAACACCTCATCGTGTCAAGAATTCACAGGTGAAAGTGATAAAAATGAAGTTGATGTTTTCTACATTATGCTGGTACTATTTTTTAAAAAAGAATGAAGATCAGAAATATTTTGAGTACAACTTGCTATAAAAACATATTTCAAACATCACCTTAAATTACTTTTTCAGATTCTGTATGGTACTTGATTGGACACTTAAATACTCAGATGATGAGAACCAATACAGGATCTAGAATTAAAAGCAAAATACAAGTGCAATAATTTTTTTAAATTAAGAACTCATGTACTGTTGAAACCTTGGAGAAAGCAATTTATAGTTAAACTAAATCTCAAAGGGACATAAAAACAAATTAAGTATTTTCGAAAGAGACGTTTCCAGAATCTTTTCAGAAACGACGACTATTTCTGAAATATAATGCTCTGAATAGTGTATGTCAGAGCACATCAGAGTAGAAATGGCTTTAAGAACTGTCTTCAAAATGTTCAATAAAAACATGCCTACTAATATATATGGTGCCTTAAAATCAAGGCATTAATTACAGGCAATTTAAAAAAAATACAGAAACGAGTTTTTATTTTATATTAATGTTAATTCCACATGCAAAAATGGTCGATTCATTTTTCTGAACATTTTTATTGAACCTACTTGATATTGTTGCATTAAATTTTATTTTTAAAAAGGTAATTGAATTTTGTATGGTTCTAGTGTAAACCAGAATCTAAATTGAAAAATGGTATGCACAAGGGCTTTTATATAAAGATTTGTACAAAATAAGTATCTAGTAAATCCCCAAACTATCAATGGGTAAGACTTCTGAAGAATAATGTAAATTTGGTAGCAAATTAAGAATAAACATGCATAGCTTACAAATCAATGTAATAAACATTCTATATAAAAAAACAATGTTTTGATGCTTTTTTTAAGTGGTCATGCACTATTTCATTTTAAAGCAATCTATAGCTATCCCAAATGTTGTTTAATATGCCCACAGATTAAATATCAGCTCCTGATTTATTTTTCATTGAGGCCTCAAAATCAAAGATCATTTAACTTGTACTGTATGCAACTCAAAAGGAATGTACAAAATTGTTTTTTCTCCAGAAGAGCATACAAAAAGGTGGAACTGTGTGCCACTAAGCCAAATCCACTCATGCGCAAAGGCTAACTAAACAGGCTTCACAGAGGGCTGGCATTCTCTCTGCCCGGCTTGTGTACACCCTCAGTGATGGGGATACACGCTGTACAGAGCCACTGAATGACTGTTCAACCTCAGCCTGCTCCTTCCTTTCCCTTTCCCCCAAATAACCTTTTTGGTGCTATGGGAGGAGCTCCACGAAGTCTCCCAGCACCCTTCCCTTCTCCAACATGCAGGTGAACTGCCCCCACTACACTACTTTTTGGTTGTCACAAGTCTGCAAAGTTAAATGTTGTAGGGTTTGCCAAAACATGAACTTCACTCAGTCATCCTTTCTATAAAATAAGTGTATTGTTAATTACTACTGTTAGTAGTATTAAAAGCCCAACACAGGGCTGGATCCCCCATTGTGCTACACACTGTATAAATGCACAGTAAGAGACAATCTCTGCCTTGACAAACCACCTTCTCACAGGTGGTTCCTATAACTCAGAAAACACTGATTTGATTATTCAGGTTCTGGTCTCTTGCTATCTAATCCAGCAGAGGCTGATAGTTTTGTGACCATAAGAGGCTCAGTTCTTGGGAAAGAAGGAATATATTGTACCTCATCTTGCTTTGCAGTGATCCCATGAATGATCTAAGGACAGCACTGACCGGCTCCTAAGCATTTTCCCATCCCACATAAAGTAGGGTCTGTGTAGTCCCAACAGACACTGCTATTCAAAAATTCCAAGGTTGTACACTCAAAGCATGTTTACAGTGGAAGATCCACACAAGCAAACTTCAAAGAAGAAACATCCTTTTCTCCTTCCACACTCCTTATACTGGGATCTCTTGAATCTTTGTCACCTCTACTTGCAAAAGCAGAGAATACAATATGGCTCTATGTGAGAAACTGTGCTACTAGTTAGGATTAAAAAGGTACTGCAACTATAAAAATATTTAATAACTTTGATAATACTTGTGCTTTGATCAAAAATTAAGCTTTATTTTAATTTTTTTCCCAGTTTTAAATCAATACAAGAATCAGACTCTCTAGAGAACACTCAATGACTTGTTTTTCTGTATCTAGTATATTGTGGTTAAATTATCTGTCAATCGCTATTTAATAGGCCGGATTAGCTGATCTATGATTAGGGTGTAAACAAATTACAAGGCCTTGTAAGAAAGACCTAAAGATCATAGTTCAGATAACACCATAATCATGATTGCTGAATATGCTGCCATAAACTTACTTCTGAGTGGTTATGTCATATGCTTAATTAACATTTTTATTTTCGTTTGCAAGTCTTTTGTTTAAGAAAGCTTTGTTAAAGACTTATGTATTTTTTTTAACTTTTTATTAGTTCCTATTTATGCTTTTCCCTTCTTTATTGCTGTAATCCCCAGTCAGCTTTTTCAAATTTGCATTAATAATTCAAGGTACTAATGTATTTAAAGTTTATCTTGTGCTCTGGATTTGACAAGCTTCTGAAAATAAGAGACTTTGTCACTGAAAGTTGGTAGTGTGTATTGCACCTAAATTATTGGCTAATTTTTCTGAAAATGTTTTCTCCAGCTCATTCAGTAGTGTCACATAACATGACAGAAATGCAGTTAAATAAATGCAGATTTTCTGACATTAGAAGATTACAAACTGGCATCTTTTTAAGGGATGCATTTACTAAGCTCGGATACATATGAATGGGAGAAAAAGCATGGCTCAAGCATTTTATAACTGTATTGGTAAAACTGTAGAGTTGTGTAAAATTGCTACAGTGATGCTTTGATTGTGATTACCTCCCCTAAAAACTGCACTGCTTCATTTTTTAACCTAGCATTGGTAAATGATAAACCTGAAAGAGTTCAAAATAAAATGAATCTGTATTTGTTCAATATATAATCAGAATTCCTGTACAGCCAATCAGCCTCCCTGCTGAATCTGTGAGTCTCTATTTAGAACATCTATGCTGAGAAAACATAGGAAAATGTAGTGGTAAATCTGTAGAAACTTAAGGGGATCCAGATGAAAGCATGGTAACCAAATACTTTTAATTCCCTTTTTGAAAATGATTAGATTTCAAGGTGACTGTCCCTTTTATTAAAATAATTCTTCGTAGAAGACTGAGGGGGTGTGAGGTTGGCTGGGTGCTCTATATCGGTGCTAATGGTGCATGGCAGCAGAGGGTGCTTAAGCCGCCCGAACAGGTACCACTGAGGGAAAAATTTCCAGCGATCATGCTCAGGATGTGTGCACTTAGAATGGAATGCATATGTGCAATCACTCGAAGAATAAAAATTCTGAGTCCTTTGCCAGGACATAATACTTTTTATCTGCTCTCTTGCATGTAGGGAGAATAGAAGATGGAACATGCCAGCTGATCTTCCTGGCTTAGTTGATAGGCAAAGCTAGGCAGGCAGATGAGGGTGAATGGAGGATATTGAGCAGCTTACGATGAGGCTCAAGGAGTCCACAACTCTCTTGACTAAATTCTAGACGTGCTTAAAATATCTGTCAAGGATGGAGAAGGAGGCATGAGAGACCCATCGCTGACTTGGACCACCTCCCAGCATGACAGACATCATCTGAAGCAAAACCTCGCAGTAAAGAACTACAAACTAACTAGTATCTAGCTAAATACAATATGAGTGAAAGAAAAAAAAATTAAGAAGCTATACTATTACTACTTATAAACTATTAATAAGAAAAGAGGATAAAGTTGAGGAAATCTCAACAGGACAACTGCCAGAGCTCTGTCTCAGGCTGAGGCAGTTGAGAAGGAGCTGAGGGTGGTTCACCCATGCAGCACTATACAACAATGTCACGGGGCATGAGACTAACATGTACATGTGGGCTGAATGGAGGCTGCTATGAGAAATCTCCAGTAAAAGGCACAGGGGTTACTAGCGCATCTAAAGTGGAGCACCCATAAGGACACTACTTGAAGAAGGAAGCTTACATATGTGCTTCCCAGGGAATATGTACTCCTGGGCCCTGGACAGCCTCCCTAAATCTTCTTTCTCCTCCATATAGTGAAATGGTTTTGACACAAGGGGGACCTCTGGACCTGGGGAAGATGGGGAAAGATTTGTCCTTATAGCCATACATTTACGAGAGGGCGGATTGTTCCCTATCTTGACTGGATCTCATTCCTTCTGCTCTGCAGAGGAAGTGATCTTCCTTTGAGGAACCATTGCCCTTGCCTCAGACCCTGCAGAGCACTGCACATTGAGGTGGGGCAGGGATAGATTCTGAATACAGTATAATTCCATAAATCTCCTTTGATAGATAAAGGGCCCAATATTCTGCCGTCACTTGTACATGTGTAATAAAGTCATGACTGTCAGTGTGACTTAGATGAGATTGCACAGTATAACTGTTATTGACTACTGTGACTGAAAAGAATTCCTGTACAGCCAATCAGCCTTTACTGTTATTAAACAGTGATGTTCAGCATGGATTGAAATAATAAAAGAAAAATATGGATGAACTTGCTTTCAGATTTGACAGCTCTTATGTATTTATTTATATTTTCACTAGAAGAATGGTATCTGTCAATGTAATTCCTTTCTTTTTGACTCCAATGAAAAGTGATTTTTGCACATTACTACACGTTTTAGAAAATTAACTATGTAAGTGAAAATATTTAAAAATCCGAGTTGCTCAATATATTTAAAAGTGGTGAAAAATATTGCATCTTGATTGGGTGAAAGGTACTGTAAATCTAGAAAAGGCTATTTAATTTTAGCAGAAAAGATCAACGAAATTAGACTGACTGCCAATGCACTTCTGTGGCTCTTCCATTTAATCAAATCTTTAACTTACAGCTAAAGAAAAAACAAAAGGCAAAACAAGCTTATGAAACAGAAAGAAGAAAACTATCCTAGTTTGAGGTAATTTGATAGTAAAGGGTTATCATGTTTATCACTGTAGTAATTACTGTGGAAAAATTAAAATGACGCATACAGCATTATATGGCTTTTTACAACATCCTCATTATTTAACATTTTTGTCATGATATAAAAGCATAAACTAGTTTTATAATAGCATTTGAAAGCTGTAATTAAAATGTCATCACATTACATTTGACTCAAAATGGAGGTGAATTTAAAAAAAATCCAAACATCTCATTTAAGGCAGGAATTCAGGTGCCTGCTCTGCACACATTCCAAAAGCAAAAATGCAATGTTAGGTAGACACTTGTTGGCACACTGTCATGGATATGGTAAATATAGAGATGTCTATGGAAACCAAACACAGCCATGTAACTCATGATTGCTAAAAGAAGACACACCCTTGGATTGTTAAGGTAGGAACCAGAGCCTGAGGAGGGTACTATGCCTAAGCTAGTGAGAGCCAGAAGTATTTAGTTAAGTTAGGGAAAATGGCACCCTGGGCAAACTTGCTTTTTAGTGACTTGGGCCCTTGCGGGCGCCCCACCACCACTGCCCCAACCCCTGCAGGCTCCTCACCCCCCATCATCCTTTGCCCTCATGGCTCCCCAGACTCCCCACTGCCTATCATCTCTGGGCCGCACTGCCGCCCTCACATGCTGAATATGTATTGAAAGAGGTGTCAGAGCTCAGTCCTGGCATAAATTAAGCACTGGCTGGGCAATCAGATAGCAGTGGCTGCTGTCTGGGAACCCAGCTGTCTAAAGGCAACACCTCTGCCAGCAGGAGCGCAGAAGTACGGGTGGCAAGGTATATGGTGTATTGCCTCCTTACTTCTGTGCTGCTCTGTGGCTCATGGTGTCTGGTGCTCAGCCTGCGGCTCAAGGTGGGCTCTGTGCTGTCAAATAGAGGCTGCATCTTGGCAGAGCCCATGGTCATCCCGCAGCCCTCTGACTACTCCTGGTTCACCAGGCATGTCATGTCAGATGAGGGGGGAGGCAACTTCAACCATGATTCCAGGGGCTACTTAGGCACCTGAAAACTCTAGGGTATTTTTGCAGATAACTTAGGAACTAGCTGACAGGAGTACTGTATCTAATTCCTGTATAAAGAAAGAAAAAAAAATATATACAAACACCAATTAAAGCCATATTTTAAATTAATATGTAAATTTTGAGCAGTGGTTCTCAATCAGTGATATGTGTACCCTTGGAGTTATGCAAAGGTCCAGGGGGTACATCAACTCATCTAGATATTTGCCAAGTTTTACAACAGGCTACATAAAAAGCACTAGTGAAGTCAGTACAAACCAAAATGTCATGACAAGACAATAACTTGTTTAGACTGCTGTATATACTATACGCAGAAATGTAAGTACATTATTTATATTCCAGTTGATGTATTTTATAATTATATAGTAAAAATGAGAATAATCAAATTTTCAGTAATAGTGTGCTGTGACACTTTTGTATTTTTGTGTCTGATTTTGTAAGTAAATAGTTTTTAAGTGAGGTATAACTTGCAGGTACTGTGATGGGGCACCTCCCCCATACTGGCCTGTCAGGGGTTAATAGAGCCCTACGATGGCTAGGCAAAAAGCAGCCAATAGGAAAGAGGCTGCAAGGAGCAGCCAATCATGGCCAGGAAGGCCCATATAAGAAGAGCTGCAGGGCAGAGCGAGTTCAGTTGCTCCTTGGGGCTCGAGGAGGGAGAACTTACTGCCTTGTAGGAGGAGGAAAGCTAGCACCTTGGACAGAGCAGGAGTGAGAGCGAGTGAGAGCGAGCTCCTGGCTGACTGCTAAGATGGCATGCTGAGGCCCTGAGATAAGGGTGGAGAAGGTACTGGGGCTGCAGGGAAATGGCCCAGTGAAGTAGACTGGGAGGCTGGAGGCCACGCAGTGCGTGGCTGCCATTTACAGGGTCCCTGGGCTGGGACCTCGAGTAATGGCCAGGCCCAGGTTCCCCCTCACTCCCACTTGCCACTGAGGAAGTGCTGGACCATTGGACTGCAGTACATTCCCCCGGAAAGGGGGAGCACAAAGTGTGGCACATTCGGAGGGCTGTGTCCTGAAGAGGACGCCACGGTCTTTGGAGCAACATGGGTCCAGGACTGGAAATGGTGGTGGGCGAGACACCACCGAGAGTTGGCATACCTATCTGTGGAGCTGATCTGCAGGATGACCAGCAGGAGGTGCTAGTGTGGTGAGTCACACCCTATCACAGGTACGCAAGACATATCACATACCTGAAAGGAACAAAGAGTCCTGTGGCACCTTATAGACTAACAGACGTTCTGCAGCATGAGCTTTCGTGGGTGAATACCCACTTCTTCAGATGCAAGTGGTGGAAATTTCCAGGGGCAGGTTTATATATGCAAGCAAGAAGCAAGCTAAAGATAACGAGGTTAGTTCAATCAGGGAGGATGAGGCCCTGTTCTAGCAGTTGAGGTGTGAAAACCAAGGGAGGAGAAACTGGTTCTGTAATTGGCAAGCCATTCACAGTCTTTGTTTAATCCTGAGCTGATGGTGTCAAATGCCCCTCTGCTATGTACATCGGCCAAACTGGACAGTCTCTAAGGAAAAGGATAAATGGACACAAATCAGATATTAGGAATGGCAATATACAAAAACCTGTAGGAGAACACTTCAACCTCCCTGGCCACACAATAGCAGATCTTAAGGTGGCCAT
Source organism: Mauremys reevesii (assembly GCF_016161935.1). Lineage (NCBI taxonomy): Eukaryota > Metazoa > Chordata > Testudines > Geoemydidae > Mauremys > Mauremys reevesii. The sequence goes on from NC_052638.1 coordinate 24,931,207, forward strand.
CCTGCAGCAAAAAAACTTCAGGACCAGACTTCAAAGAGAAGCTGCTGAGCTCCAGTTCATCTGCAAATTTGACACCATCAGCTCAGGATTAAACAAAGACTGTGAATGGCTTGCCAATTACAGAACCAGTTTCTCCTCCCTTGGTTTTCACACCTCAACTGCTAGAACAGGGCCTCATCCTCCCTGATTGAACTAACCTCGTTATCTTTAGCTTGCTTCTTGCTTGCATATATAAACCTGCCCCTGGAAATTTCCACCACTTGCATCTGAAGAAGTGGGTATTCACCCACGAAAGCTCATGCTGCAGAACGTCTGTTAGTCTATAAGGTGCCACAGGACTCTTTGTTGCTTTTACAGATCCAGACTAACACGGCTACCCCTCTGATACTTGATACCTGAAAGGGGTACAGTAGTCTGGAAAGAGTGAGAGCCACTACTAAATAGGGATACACTGTTCATTTGGAAGCGGAGGATCTCTGAGTTCTGTGAGTAGCCAGTGTCAGGGGCTGGATGTCACAGCAGAATGCTTCAAGGGGACTCAGGGACTGGGCTGCACCTACTGTTAACCTGCAAGGTAAAGACAAGGCTGACATAGCCTTGAGGAGAGTGCTTGAGGGGCTGACAGATTGGTGGCATTAGAGAGCTAACACCCAGATTCCCTCACAGTAGAGGCAACTAGCAGAGTAAGGGCACGTCTACACTACCTGCCAGATCGGCGGGTAGCGATCGATCTATCGGGGATCAATTTATCACATTTAGACACGATAAATCGATCCCCGATCGCTCTCCCGTCGACTGCTGAACTCCAGCTCTGCGAGAGGCAGAAGCAAAGTCGAGGGGGGAGCTGCAGCCGTCGATCCCGCGCCGCGAGGATGCCAAGTAAGTAATTTTAATTCGATCTAAGATACGTCGACTTCAGCTATGCTATTCTCGTAGCTGAAGTTGCGTATCTTAGATCAATTTCCCTCCCCTTCCCCAAGCCCCCTCCTCCCCCCCCCCCCAGTGTAGACCAGACCTAAGGGTCTAGCATATGGGCTCAACAGCCTGAAATAGAGACCCTAGGAGCAGCCATGGTTAGGGAGAAGGCTAAGCTGAACTCTGCTCTGTTATTGCTAATTTCTTTGTTAACAAAGTCAAACTGCAGGAAGGGTTGTGTGGACTTTATTTTAAAATAGATTGGAAAAGACTTAAAAGCTCAACAGAAGTTTTCAATTATTTAAGAAAAACAGTAATTACCAATGAAGAACCCAATAAGTAACAGGATGTGTTACTAAGATAAACATTGGGGTCTTGGGGTTCTGTTTTTTACCACTGATTGATTTGCCAAAAAAACTAACTTGACAATGCAGATTCTTGATCCCATCCTATCAAATCTCACTGTACATATAAGAAGAAACTTGTTAAGAAACTGTATGTGCTATAGAAAAAAACATTAGGTTGTATAAATATTTAAACAGAATTTCTGTAGCATCAGATAGGTTAAAACTGTGAATGTACTAAAGAATTAAAATATAATTCACCCAAGTTTGCCATTAAATTGCAATGAAATGCAAAAACTAAGATATACATGGTAAAGACTATATACTTTTATAGCTGACTCTTTGTATACTTTAGACAACATACTTAGGACCTGTCTTCACTACAAATACAACCAAGTTGGGGCACCCAGTTATTTAGATTTCTGACTTAGCTACTCTACAAATGGAGCAGTGTGGTAGATAAGAGTGTAACTGTTCTGGAATTAGGTTAAATCTTGGGATATGTCCAAATTCCCTAAAATTGAGGTACAACCCTATAGTCATCTGAATGCACCTTGACAGTAGTTGTATATGCATCTCAATACTTGTAATTCTAATATTAATAAACTCTACATTGAGAATATTTTTCAATTTTCCCCATTATTACAGACTTTTTAAAAGGTACAAAGAAAAGGGTTGGGATATATCCTATAACATAAATATAAATAAAATGTCTATGCTTTTACCATTCTACAACCTGCAATAGCTCCTACAAATCATCAGAACATTATGTTCCTATATAGAAAGCAGTGTTGTGTAAAATATGCTAAAAATCCCATTTATCTTCTAAAATCCATTCTAAAAAATATCCATAAAATGTTCTTACAAAAAATATACTGCCGTATTGGATTAAGTACTGTTTTTTGTTTGTTTGTTTGTTTTAAAACTAACTTGTAATAGATATGGAATGGTAATTAATATTTGATTTACAAAGCCTACTTACCCGAACCTTCTCTTCTAATCTTCCTAAGCGTACATTCCCTTCTATTATTTTGTTCAGAACTCCATGCTTCTCACTTTCCAAGCATTTGGCCTGCAAACATAATAGGTAGATGAATGTAGGTTTTGTATTCTGATATATGTAAGGAAAGGAAAAAGAGCCCAATATTGTTTTAAAGTGCTGTTTTGCCATCATGACACCTTTTTTGGGTATGAATGGCTCTTACTATACAAGTCTATCATATACCTAACTTGAAAATGTCTTGCTGGCATTTCTAAAAGGGAGCATGTCTCACAAAGCCTACAGTTGCAGTTTTTGGAGAGAGGAGAGGCAGACCTAAGATGCTGATAAAATGGGCAATGTTCTACAAAGAGACAGAATTACCCAAAAGGGACTTCTTTGAATATATTCTTTCCTTGTATTACTTTACACTGAGGCTGTCAAAATACATCGCAAGTATTAGTAATTTCTCATTACTTTCTTGTATGGGAGGTATCTGTAAATATTATTTCCCTTTCTTGCATGCTCCACAAGCATTTTCATGCTATTATCCATCTTATCTGCTATGTTTGTAATGCCCTATTGAAACTTATTCACCAAGCCACTTTCTGTGCCACATTCAAATCTCTCTTACAGACCTATTTCTATGAAGACTACTACAAGCAAAAAAGAGAGGTAACCAATCAATTGTAATTAAAAGGGGAAAGAACCAAACTATCAAAACGCATACGTGCCTCATTATTGTCACCCTATCCTTCCCTTCCCTCTTCCCCCACACTGGTCTGTTTCTGACCTGCACTTGTGCAGTCATGTTAAATCAGGACTGGACAGTTTTCTAGGCAGTGATTGTATCTCTGTGTCAATCCTTACGCCTTTTCTGAGTCTTGAGAAATAAGAATTAATAAGTTTCATCCACAACTATTGACAATAATATATGTCAAGTTTCTACACCACCTTTTAAAAAGATTTCTACAAACAAATCTATAAGTGAAATGTATCTTATTTTTCAAGGTGCTGTTTCTCAGAAGTGTCATGACTAATGAACCTCGAAATTCACCTCCTTACACCCTCCCCAAATTCTCCTCTGGCTAGAGATCAGATATATGGGATTCCAGGTACAAAGGATATTTTTTTGATGGAGGCTAAGGGCAAAATCAGGCTGATATAACTGGAAAAAAACAGCTAGAACCTTGACTATGGAATCACTACCCTTCCTTCAGAATACCTCTTCAGAGCTAGTCACACTAAATAGACTATACTGCTATTATAATATTCATATATAGTACACACAATAAAAATGGTAGGAAAATGTGTTTTATTCAGTAGATGAAGGTTACTCACCTGTAACCAGAGTTCTGTGAGATGACCTGTGCACATTCTCACACTCAAGTTTCTTCCAACCCTTCACATTCTCAGAGTGAGCACAAGAGTTGAAATGTGCACAGGCCATGCAAAGAGGAACCTATTTTTAAAATAATACTGGGCAGGATCATCAGCTCATGTAAATTGGCACTGCTCTACTAAAATCACTTTTTATAAAATCGTTTTAGGCTGAGACCTATATAGAGGAAGTTTTTAACTCAGTTTTTACATCCTCTGAAAAATACAGATTTCTAATGAAAATGTTGACACATTTGTGGCACCAACCATGCCCCAAAATTCAGTGAAAATAACTAACTATGGCAGTAGTTCATTATTGCTCTGTGAATAAAAAAAAATCCTGTGCACTCAGTTCATTGACTTCAAAAGGATTACTTGCTTTCATGCTCATATTTCATCCTGAGGGGAGTCTAAATGTCAGTGAACTGAGTTTGTAGTCGTATGTAATGTAAAGGCCTCCTATAATATTCAGACTTAATATTTATGCAAAACTACTGGAATAAATTAATAATATATGAGAAAAGCAGGAGATGCAGAAAAACAACTCCCTAGCACTCTACTAATTCTATATTTGTAGTGATTGGGCTTGATTCATGCAGGATCTGCCAGCTTCTGATAGTACAGATCTGGGGCCCAGCCCCACCGAGAGAGCTGTCCAGTTGCATAAAGGGTACATAACTTCTGCTACCTTGAGGAGTTAAAATCAGCCAGTACGGCCCTCTAAATCAGAGGTTCTCAAATTGGGGGTTGGGCCCCCTCAAGGGGTCATGAAGCTATTATATGGGGTTATAATATATAACAAGCTGTCAGCCTCCACCCCAAACCCCGCTTTGCCTCCAGCATTCATAATGGTGTTAAATATATAAAAACATGTTTTCAATTTATAAGGGGTGGGGGGTCGCACTTAGAGGCGTGCTATGTGAAAGGAGTCACCAGTTAAAAAAAAAAAAAAGTTTGAGAACCACTACTCTAAATGGTCAGTATTGGTTGGAAAACATTTGAGACTCCTTACTGGCACTTTGAACTGCTTGAACTGAAAAGAGCCCTTGAAATAGCAGTCAGGTCTGAAGTACAGAGATGCATGGGGAAGCTTATGCATTGCCTTCATACTATATGCTTGGCTCAGTTCACTATCATGAATCCATCACTTTTGTAAACACTAAGTTCACTCTCAGATTTAAAAGAAAACAAAAATTGAATAGACTGCAAATATGAAAAGATCTCAAACCCCTTAAGAAGATAAACTCTTAAATCCACTGACAGTATTCAAAAGAGAAATAACTGGGTTAGAATTAGTGATGCTTGACTACATGTGAAGTATACACATCACTCCTGTCTATTCCAGAGAAACAACTCCCTTCAGAGAAAATCAAAACTCACCAGCATCACAAAAATATGAGCTTTGTGCTCAGTCACTGAATGACATTTTGACTTAGTATATGGCACCTGCATCATAAAATAAAGGAATGATTTTTGACAGCTGCTAACACTGGATTAAAGCTTACCACTATTACCCAGACAAAACTGTTTTAAATAATTTGTTACTACCCTTTTATATTACAATTTGATTTTTATTAGAATACTGGCCTGATCCTGCAAACAATAAAGCTAACTCTGTGTGTGTACTTGCAGGATTGGGGCCATCGGGCAAATGCTGTGGGGGAGCCTGTTTTCCCTTAGATCCCTCTGCACATTAATCTCTTCCTTTCTATGTGTGGGAATGGGACAAGCTAGTGGAAATGTAACTCTTTGGACCACTACACACACTCATAACTGCTGAAGGAAATCTGCAAAACCATTAACACAACCTCCAAACTACATTTGCTTTTCTGTAGCTCCTATTTGGCACTGTGGAATCCCACTTCATCATCATTTCCAGGAGCAACTGCAGGTGGAGGAAGCCTGGGAAGCACAGCTCCAATGGAGCCACTCTTTCTGAATCAGAAGTGAATGCTAGGGATCCCAGAGCATAGAGGCACAGAGTTCTATTATTTGAGGGGATAGTGAATCAGCAGGAAAACTAGAGAAGACCACCTTGTTTGTTCCATGAGTGAGCAAAGAGACCTGTCTCCATAATAGAACAATTTGAGGAAAACTTTGCAAGGGAAACCTTTTTCCTCTCCCCAAAGGCTCTTCCATGGGAAGGAGCAATAGGGACCAAACAAATATTCATTGATTACAAGATTGCTTTCCTATTAACTGTTTGAATTGCTCTCATGTCAAATGTGATAAAACATCAGAAATAGTTTTTAGTATGGGCATTTTTCCTGCCACTCGAAGTATGATAAATATCAAAACACTTTTTTTATGAAAGTGCCTGTAGGACAAAAAAATTGAATTACTGTAACCAAAGTAATATTTGTATGTATAAATAAAACCAACTTTAATTTCACACATACAATTCCATTGGCCACCTTAAATTAACTATTAAATATTGTAGAGAGAAGTCTTCAGCTGTTAAGTAACCTTAAAGTTGATATCCAGACTTAGACTCAAATCAACTTTTCTATAGCGAATTTCATTGTCAGTTTTTGCTGCAGGCACAGAATTGTTCTTTAATTGTAACTGTAACTTTAATTCTTCAATTTATTAAGAAAATACATTTCCAATGCTTGTTTTTAAAATGTCAGCAGAATTTACTGGTGACCCAAAACGGGGGTGGGGGGGTGGGAGGGGCAGGAAGTGACAGTTACGTCCATTTCATTATGTAGGAAGGGGCGTGGAAGGTCGCAAAGGGTCCTAGCAACTGTGAGAAGGGATCTTGAGAACTATCAGAGGGAGTAGTATCAAGCAATTGATCTGCCCTAAGGGCTCTCATATGTAGGTCTCCACCTTGTGACCTCATATTGTTTAATGTCCATAGCTGGGGTCCTGTCACCAAGAATACTCTAACCTCAATGCCCAGTAATCTAAGAAGGGGCCTTTCCGGCCACTTTGTCCATGTAGAGTTGTAGTTGTCCTGAAGTGTTGTGTAATGTGAGACAGTCTCTGGGGGTGGGGAGGAGGGAACTGTTACTGACCTTTTGTAACTGTTCTTTGAGATGTGTTGCTCCTATCCATTCCACGATAGATATGTGTTCACCGCGTGCACTGTTGCCTGGGAATTTTCTCTTAGTGGTATCCACTGGGCTGGTTCGAGTGCCCTCTGAAGTCGTGCGCATATTCACTGGTATATGGGGTGCTGCTGGCCCCACACCCCCTCAGTTCCTTCTTGCCGGTAGCTCCAACAGAAGGGTAGGAAGGTGGGTCATGAAATGGACATGAGCCACACATCTCTAAGAACAAATGTTACAAAAGGTTAGTAACTGTTTCTTCTTCAAGTGCCTGCTCGTGTCCATTCCATGCAAGGTGATTCACAAGCAGTATCCCAGGAAGTGGGCTCGGAGTTCATTGATGTGCTGCCTGCAACACTGCTCTCCCGAAACTGGCATTGTCACAGGCCTGTTGGGTGATGGCGTAGTGGGATGCAAAAGTATGAACTGACGACCAGGTTACGGCTCTGCAGATGTCCCGTATTGTTACCTGCACAAGGAACGCTGATGATGAAGCCTAGGTTCTTGTGGAATGTGTAGAAAAGATGGCCAGAGGCAGAACATTCACCTGCTTGTAGCAAGCTTGTATACCAGCAGTTATCCAGGATGAGATTCTTTGGGTTGACACAAGTAGCCCTCTCATCCTTTCCACCATTGCTACAAAGAGTTGTGTGGACTTATGGAAGGGCTTAATTTTCTCAATATAAAAGACCCACCTAACATCCAATGTATGAAGCTGACGTTCCTCTAAGCTTTCGTGAGGCTTTAGGAAAAAGACAGGTAGAAAAATGACCTGGTGGTTGTGGAATTGTGACACCATCTTTGGTAGGAAGGCCGGATGAGGGTGCAGTTGGACTTTGTCCTTGAACACCATCTAAGATGGTTCTGACGTAAGGGCCTTGACCTCAGAGACCCTTCTGGCCGAGGTGATTGCCACCATAAAGACCTTCCAGGAGAGAAGCAGTAGGGAGCCCAATGCTAATGGCTCCAAAAGGGGGCGGGGGCACAGTGAGCCTCGACAGGACCAGGTTTAAGTCCTGGGGGAGTTGGTTTGCAAACCTAAGGGTAGTCTTTCCAGCCCTTAGAGAAGCTGGACCATCATCTCATGAGAGAACACTGATCTGCCATCCACTGGAGGGTGGAAGGCTGAGATGGCTACCAAATGAACTTTAATAGATGAGAGCGCCAGGCCTTGCTGCTTTACGTGGAAAACATAGTCCAAGATAGACTGAAGAGAAGAACGGGATGGAGAGAGATCCCATTCGGAGGCCCAGCAAGTGAAACGTTTCCACGTAGCCAAGTAGGAAGCCCTGGTGGAAGGCTTTCTACTGCCTAGCAAGACCTGTCAAACCTGTTCTGAGCAGGCCAAGGGGGCTATTTCAGATTTTGGGGGGAGGGGCAACTTTAACTATGATTTAAGGGGCTACTTAGGCATCTGAAAACTCTAGGTTTTTTTGCAGATAATAACTTGGAAAATAGCCAGCAGGAGCACTGTATCTAATTCCTATATAAAGAAAGAAAAAATATATATACAAACACCAATTAAAGACACATTTTAAAGTTTTATATGTACGTTTAGAACAATCACAGATAATACAGCAAGATAATACCTCAAGGCTTGGGATTGGCATCAGTTTTGGAGCCTTGACACAGATATCAGATACACAAGTTTGGATGTTAGCAGCATGGATCTATACAAACAAATTTTGGCAGCCAAATCTTACAAATTGTTTAGAATGGCTTGGGTTTATGTTCACTGAAGGGCTTATACAAATAGTTACAATAAATACAAAGGATTAAATTGGAAGGAGGTTTCCAGTGTGTTGCTGTAAGAAGTGGTGAGAGTAAACATCACTGCTATGAAATTCACAGATGGTACTCAAGCTTGAGAGACTTTGCCGTACCCTCAGAAATGTACAAGTGAAAGTATAACAGGAGATATGAATACTTACCTGCTGGAAGAGAAGGAGATACAGCAGACAGCTGCAAAATGGCTGCTTGAGGGCTGCAGTTGAGGGGACGCAGCTCCTCAAAGTATTCTGGGAAAAAGTCCTAGAAAAGTGCAATCCCACTCTGGGGAGATTTGGTAAAATCCAGGCATTCACAGAGGAATCAGTGTTTCTGTATCACAGCCTATAGACCTGACCCAGTGTAGGCAAAAAACCAGTGTAGGCAAAAGAGAGACTCCCACAGACTAGTGGCACTAAATGGCAAAATAAATGGCCACACTGGGGTACTGCTAATTCACTACAAAATTAGAGACTTGGAAAATAATTGTGAACATTTTAAGTGTAACTTAAACAATATTTGTGGTGGTGATAACACACATTTGTTTCTTCGCAGCAGGAAAAGATTACAGGTGGTCTATTCTGAAGTGCTGCTCTTGCAGCCTGAAACGTCCAAAGCTGGGCTGTCTGTGAGGATAATTATCCCCTGAATATGCCTGAGGCAGCATCACTCTCCCCACCTGAGCAGCCTCCTATCTATTGGTGTCACAAAGGGCTTGCCTTACAAGCAAAAGGCCTTTTTTTACATGTCAACATGTGAAGGTGAGGGGCAGATCATGATGAAATCTGCAGCATCTTCCACCCTAAGCACAAAGTTTGAGAGCTTCCTTCCTCCCACCGCTTCCTGAGCATGTTTGTTTCAGGAATGAAAAAGTGCTGCAGAAGCTCCCAGCCTTGCTATTGGCTCTACCAGATACACCCCTGAGTTCTTATTTGCTGAGCAAAGAATAGGCCAGTGTGGGGAAGGGGACAGAGGAGCAAGCAACATGGATTAAGTGTTGTCTGTCAGGACCTGCACCACTTTGCCTGAGATCTGGGGAAGAAACACTTGGCTAACCAAGTAAATTTGTTAGCCTCTAAGGTGCCACAAGTACTCCTATTCTTTTTGCAGTTACAGACTAACACAGCTACTACTCTGAAACAAGTTCCCTGATGTTGATGTGCAGGGAGTGTTCTTGGGATCAGAGGCCCTGAGTCTTGAGGTTGTTGAGGTGGGCTCCCCACCCTAGGTCTGATGTGTCTGAGCCTAAGGCTACTAACAGTTATGGGGCAATAAAGGATACCCCCCTCATTAATGATTTTGGGTCTTTCCACCAGTCCAGGGAAGCAAGGACCAGAGGCTGGACCATGAGTACTGAGTCCAAGTGGTGTCTGCTTGGGGAGTAAACTGATGCTAGCCACATCTGGAGGGGCCTGAGGCACAGACTTGTATACTGTACCATGTAAGTACATGCCACCATATGTCCCAATAGCTTGAGACAGACCTGAGCACTTGTGATTGGGTGGACCGTGATCTTGGATATCAGATTTGACATGATCCAGAATCAGACATCCAGCAGAAAGGCCCTGGCTTGGGTCAAGTCAAGAACTGCCCTGATAAATTCTACTCTCTGAACCACGACCAGAGTTGACTTTTGCTCATTTATCAGCAGGCCCAGCGCTGTGAAGGTAGCTTGGACTGTGTTGATGCTGTTCTGTACTTGGGCCTATGAGCGGCCTTTGATCAGCCAGTTGAGGTACAGGTGGACTCACCCCATCGCCTGAGGTAGGCTGCTATGACCGCTATACAGTTCGTGAAGGCCCAGGGGCTGCTAGTAGGCCAAAGGGTAAAACAGTGAATTGGTAACGGTGTTGACCCACTACAAACCTGAGAAATCTTCTGTTGCCATGGAAGATAGAGATGTGAAAATAAGCATCCTTTAAGTCAAGGACAGCGTACCAGTCTACTGGATCCAGGGAGAGAATGATGGAGGCCAGGGAGATCATGTGGAACCTCAGTTTCTTGAGATATCTTTTGAGGCAACATAGGTCCAAGATGGGCCAGAGGTCCCCTTTTTGGCCTTCAGGATTAGGAAATACTGGGAGTAGAATCCCTTCCCTCTCAAGTCTTGAGGAACTTCCTCCACAGCCCCCACACATAGAAGGGATTGCACCTCTGGACAAGGAGAAGGGTCCCTGAAGAGGGATGGGGAGGGAGAGGTGCAAAGAAACTGCAGGGTATAACCGGCTGTCACTGTGTGCAGGACCCAATGATCTGACATTATGAACTATCATGCAGGGCTGAAGAGCAACACAGTCTGAAAATAAAAGGGGAGACAGATTTGAGATGTGACTGGTTCTGTGCCCTCGGGCACACCTTCAAAAGGCATGCATGGGCCCACCCAAGTATCTCTGAGACCCTGACTGGGAGGTTGACGTGGACAGGAGAGGTTGGTGCCATTTGTAACCTCTCCCTTTTCTCTTGTAGGGCTCCTGTCTTGGAGGTGCAGAGAACCAAGGAGGCTGTTAGGGCCTGAAGTGCTTCCTGGAAGCTGATGGGGGTATAAAGGCCTAAGGAGTGCAGGGTGGCCCTCGAGTCTCGTGTGTGTCTGTTCCAAAAAAAAAGAGCAGCCTTCAAAGGGGAGGTTCTGGACAGATTGTTGGACCTCTTCTGGGAGTTCGCAGGACTGGAGCCAAGAATCACCTCATGGTGATGGCTGAGGACACTGTCCTGACTGCCCAGTTGGCTGCATCCAGAGCTGCCTGATTGGAGGTCCTGGCTACATTCTTACCCTCTTCCAGGAGGGCAGTGAACTCCCGCCTCAACACATGTGGCAGTGAGTCTTTAAATTTACATGCGGAGTCCCAAAGATTAAAATCGTATCTCCTCAGCAACGCCTGCTGGTTGAAGATACATAGCTGAAGGCTACCCAATGAATAAACTTTCCCTCCAAAAAATCTAGTCTCTTTGCGTCTTTGTTTCAGGGTAGTGGTCGACTGGCTCTGCCTGTCCCATTCATTCGCTGTAGTGACCACCAGGGACCCTGGGGATGGGGTGTTGCAAGTACAGGTATTCAAACCCACTCGCCAGTACATAGTACTTTTTCTCTTCCTTCTTTGAGGTGGGCTTTGACTGCTCCCATCATCACTTCATTGATGGGCAAGGCCATGTTGGAGGGTGCTGGCATCCAGGATGTCAATGAAACTGTGTGCTGACTCTTTGAGCTCTTCGATCTCTAGACCCAGGTTTGCCATGACCTGTTTGAAAAGGTCCTGATGGAACCTGAAATAATCTTGCAGAAGCTACTGGGCCCTGCAACGGCCTTGTCAGAGGAGAAGGAGGCTTGCACCAGAGGAGGGGCTCCTTCCGCTTCAACCCTGACCACCGGAGTCATCTCCTGGGATCGGTGCCAGAGTCGGGATCTGGTGCCGAGTAGGAAGGAGTGATAGTCTGTTTCTCCAAAGCTACTGTATAGAGCTATGCACAGATACAAAATTTGTATCTGCATCTGATCTGCAAAAATGATCCACGGATATCAAGTTGATATCTGCAAATTTGCAGAGCTCTATGAATAAGAGCAGTGGGAGGAGGGGTCCCGCATTGTGGGAAACCCCGAGGGTTACGGTATGGCCACTGCATCCGCCAGAGACCTGCTGACCAGGTACTGGCACCAAACTCCGGTGGCACGTAGGCTGGATACTGGTGATATGCCCTGAGTGGAGCAAAAGATTCTCCTTCGGACTCTGGAGAGGAGTCTTTTCTCAGGGACCATGCTGGATCCATACCCACTTCTGTCTCCACATGATTCTGGGATTATGGGGAACGCCAAAGAGTCCATGACCATGTTGCCAGGATCATGGTAGGCTTACCCTAGAGAGAGCCGGGAGTGCCTGGGAAGGAGCCCGACACTTCCAGTTGCCTGGGCTGGCAAGTGCCACCTTGGAGTCAATGGGATTAGAAGAGAGAAGAGGTTATTCACCGCTTGGAAAGCTTCCAGGGCCAAGGAGACCACTGGACTGCTGGCACCGCAGCAGCTTTCAGGGTCAGCAGAGGATCTCACACTAGACTCAACACTCTAGGCACAGTTGACGGTGCCATCTCTGGCTCAGGGGAGGAAGAACGGCCCGGCACACTGGCTTGTCCCTCTTCTGCACCAGCGAGCACCCTCTCTTGGTGCGCTGCTTCTTGTGCTTCTTCCTTGGCACCAGAGATGGAGAAGGGTGCCAGAAAGAACATGGTGCTGAGGAAGCGCTTCATATAGATGTCAAAGTGCTTGGTACCAATTCGGAGCATCTCTGCTCCGAGACAGGTCAGAGAGCTGTCAGCCTCTAAAGGAAAGTCTTCAGGCGAATGTGGTTTTTTTTTTTTTTTTTTTAGTGCAGATCTGGCACCTTGTCCTTTACTTTGGTTTCCCACAGACACTTTAAGCAGCTGGTGTGTGGGTTACTCACTGGCATATGTTTGCCGCAAGAAGCCCTGAGAACCCTGGGGCAAAGAGTCCCTTGATGACAGGGGCTAATTATTCACACTACTCTATTCGTTAACAATAAGAACTATACACGCTAACTACAATAACTACAAACAGAGAAGAGTCCAACCACTGTTAAAGAACCCTTGTCACAGCAAAAAGGATCATTCCAGTAACCGTCATGGGCGGTAAGAAGGAACTGAGAGGATACAGGGCCAGTGGCACCCCTTACACTGGTGCATATGCGCACGACTCCAGAGGGCACTAGAGCTGGCCCAACGTATACCACTAAGGGAAAAATCTCCAGCAACAGTGGATGCATCACGCAAACACCTAGCATGGAATGGTCTTGAGCAAGTAGTCAAAGAATATCTTGGTCCCAATTCATAAAGAACATTTTAGAGTACAATCAGAACTTAATTCTGGTGTGAAGTAAATGGAGTTAAAAAAACAAAAGGAATGATATATTTTGGGTAACCAGACTGTAAGTGTGAAAAATTGGGACAGAGGGTAGGGGGATAATAGGAGCCTATATAAGAAAACGCCACAAATATCAGGACTGTCCCTATAAAATCAGGACATCTGGTCACCCCTAGCTGTATTCACACTAATCTTTGTTGCATATCAGGTGTGTGCACTGCTGCAAATCACAATTAGTTTGTGCATTGACAGAGGCTGTATCAGTTTTATTGCTGCAGTAATCTAGCTCAGAAGTGGTTAGGCCCTTTCTGAATGGAAGGGGCAGAGTTTCTTGGCCAAACTGAAAATGAAAGGAAGCGTTCTTGTTTGAACTGCACGTTCCCACTCCTGGGATGCACCAACAATGTGAGCTGCACTGCCAACACATCCTATGAATGTGAATGGACAGAGTCAATCTCTAAGAACTCCGGTTACAGGTTTATTTCCCTATCATTGTGGCAATCTCTATATCCAGGAGTAGAAACAAGCCCAGCATGACACTGAGACTTGTCACCAGATAATCTGTGGTGTGCTGCCTTCAGAATACTGACAAGTTCCATAGTGTTTTTCCCTTTCTGCTAACCACCTGTTTTTCCTGAGTTAAATTTGAGCCAACTACTTTTAATCTCTGATCATCTCTTCCAGGAATTAGGAAATCTATGTAACAAGGAGTTAGGTTTGGATAGAAGAATAGTTGTACTGAGTAAATCGGCTAGGATGACTGTCATTTTAGTTTTCCTTATTGGGTTGATGTTATGTTCTTTACTTTCGGAACCAAAATCATCAGGAGCTCTTAATGACCATTAGAGTCCTAATGCTCATCAAGTTTTCAGTGTTTTCAGGGTCTTGCCCAGAGCTGGACTCACAGGCCACCTGGACACAGGTCATCTACAGTGCCATATTAGCTTTTATTCATTGCACAGATAGTTCCTTCAAAAATATAGTTTCTTTAACACTGCCTCAGAGTTCAAACACACTAAATCCAATTGAGGGGGAAGAGAGGAGGTTTGGATGAACAGCAATGTCTTGATTTTTCTAAACTGAGCATATACAAATGAGCACAAATTTCTGCTACTTTAAAAGTAAATGGATAGTGAAATGCATAACTGTCCAGAAATTATGCTGTATGTGAAAAGTAGGTGCACAGTTGCATGCATATTTTGTGGGTTCATCTCCGTGTGCACAGTTTACAAAACTGGGCCCGTCAAGTCCTTGACTGGGATAATTCAACTCTCTCTCAGACTAACTGTACACTGTTACAGTCCCCCACTCTCACTCTAATTAAGTCTGTTATATTATTTCTAATCATGGTCCCGGGGATTATTACACTTGCTTTTAAACACTGATCTATAAAATCTCTTCTTTTGCTCTTTCTATCCATGTGCTCAAATCTGTTTACACACCTAAATCAGTGGTCTCCAACCTTTTTACACCCAAGATCGCTTTTTGAATTTAAGGGCAACTCAGGATCTACCCCACCCTTTCCCCGAGGCCCTGCCCCACTCACTCCATTTCCCCCCTCCCACCGTCGCTCACTCTTCCCCCCACCCTCACTCACTTTCACCAGGCTGCGGTTGGGGTTCGGGAGGGGTGTGGGCTCTGGGCTGGGGCCAAGGAGTTCGCAGTGTGGGAGGGGGCTCCGGGCTGAGCATGGGGCAGAGTGTTGGGCAGCAGGAGGGGGTATGGGGTGCTGGCTCCGGAGGGGGCTCAGGACAGGAGTGCAGCCTCCCGCCAGGCAGCACTTATCTCAGGCGGCTCACTTATCTCAGACTCCCTGCCTGCCCCAGCCCCACGCCGCTCCCAGAAGGGGCCACCGTGCCCCTTTGGCCGAGAGGGGCGGGGGGACATGGCTCCGCGCGCTGCCCCTCTCTGCAGCCACCGCCCCCGCAGCTCCCGTTGGCCACAGTTCCCCATTCCGGGTCAATGGGAACTGCGTGGGAGGTGCTTGCAGGCAAGAGCACTGCGTGGACACCCCTCCTCCCTGGAGCTGTGGGGGCATGCTGGCCGCTTTCAGGAGCGGCATGGTCGGGACAGGCAGGGAGCCTGCCTTAGCAGCAGCCCCCCTGCACCACCGGATATTGCGATCAATTGGGAGAGTCTCTAGGATCAACCAGTCCATCACGATGGACAGGTTGGTGACCACTGATATAAACCATTACATTTTGAAATATTAATCCTCATTGTTAGTAGATTTCTTTTTTTCATAATAAAACAAGGAAGCCTGAAATACCCCTAAGAACTTACCAAATGTATAAGATGGTCACGTTCCTGACTTATATTCTCTGCCAAGCTAATAAGATTTGCTAAGTACTGATGAGCTGCCACTTCCTTTTCCATTGCTTCTCCCAACTGCTGTTTCAGAAGACATATTTTCTTCTGTGATTTCCTACAAAATATAAAGATAAAAACAGGAAAATCTTATTTTTAAGCACTAAACTACTGTATAACAATTTTAAAACATTGTTTTTATGCATACATTAGCTTTTAAACGGTATTGTCTTACGAGTCAAATCACATGTAAGGAAAGATTCTGAAACAAGATGATTTTAAATATAAAAGGTCAATAATCTAACCTTAGACCTTTAAAAAAAAATCTTACATCATCTTTGTCAGTTTACAGGAAGACCAAACCTCTATATCCTCTCATTTTTGGCTGTTTTGTTTCAAGCAATGAGTACTACTGAACTATCTGAATGACTAGCAAATACAGTGAAAACTTTCTAACATGGATATAAAAAGATGCTCCCAGCATTATAAATATTTTAAAAAATTCTTGTTCACTGAAATAGCTTTATCTCATGGGTATCATATAAAAGAAGTTTGTTCAGTATGGAACAATAAACTCTTCCATAACACTGAATAATTTACCAGTGTTTATTATTCATTAACTCATCATATGCAATCTGACAATTTATCTACTTTTATTAAAGACCTAAAAAATAATCAAATATTTTTTCAGATATGAACTGGCTCAGGATGCCTGGGTACCACAAGCATCATGGCCTGTGACCACCTTGTATTCTTTCCTGATTTGATGGAGCATGTGATCATAACAAATAATCATTCCGAGAAATATCTTGTGACACATGATAGCTAGAAATTCATGCTGCACACGGTGCAATACAAGGGTAATCCAGCATAATTACAACACTTTTTTTTAGCTGATGGTTCAAAAAATATGAACATTTCAAAATAACATTATTCCAATCATATTTTTGCATGTTCTGTTGTGCTTGCAAAAAGCATCGCGGCATGTGACCCAGCAAATCTGACCCATATTTGTCTTGCATATTTTTCCTAAATTTCATTTGTTCACATCCTGGAGATTTTATTATTTTCCTAGGTTCTCTGACATTCTGTCCAGTCCATTACACACAGTCCGCCACAATAGTCTACTATAAGTTGACGATACACATATACTTTTGTTGTTTTTTATAGTTCTGCATAATACCTGCTGCACTGAGGTAGGTACTTACATTCTATGACAATATTCCTTTTTTACTTGTGAAATGTTTGAATATTGGGCTTAATTTCTAGCTTTACAATATGCCTACAATTACTGTGATTGCTTACCTGAATCAGATAATTGGCTAATTATAATTTTCACATGCATTTTCTCAGTGCAGTCATGGTAATTGTGCATGAAAATTATACATTACAATTATTTGGCTAACATATTAAACATCAGGCCTGTATAGGTAATACAGAAGTTAAATCATATTTCACTGGAAAGACGCACACATTTTAGAGAATATACTTAATTGGCAGCAATAAGACTTCATGTGTCTGGAGTGGGCTGTAGGGGTCGTGGGCCAAGAATATTTTTTCAGTGAGATATTACTTTGTTTTTTTAAATTTTAGTGTCGGTGGAAGGAGATACCCAATGAAGAAGAAAAGGAAATAGATAAACCTATTTGTCTTTTGTGCCATTTTCAGCTCAGCTTCCAGGATCTTGTTTTCAGCAACTAGGTCATTTTTCTCTAAGAGCAGGCTCTTTTTCTGTGCTTGCAATGATGCTAGTCTTTCCATTAGATCTTGCAGCTCAGCACTTTGCTTTTCCTGTTCCTGTTGCAACTGACTGCAGAAAAACACAATATAAAATGGGTATCAAAGATCTATTTCACTGAGAAAATGGACAAGTTACATATTTGACAGTATATTATTATTTTAGCTTACATTTTACTTAGGTGTCAAAGATACGGATGTTAAAAACTTTGCTACAAGTCAGATGGCCAACAAAGCATAATGCCAATGCAATTACTCAATGGAAAGACGTGTACTGGCAACCCTAAATAGGATTTATATGTATGCTATATAGTCAAAATGTATCCTCTTCCTGGTATTTGGTTTTACTGGTAACTCAAATAACCACCACTAAAACTGCATGACCAGCAGTGCAGGAAGCCTGTCAATGGATTACTCTCAAAGGTAAAAATGTGCTATGCCAAGAGATTAATACATTTCCATCATACCTAGTCTTGAGCAAAAATAACTCAGCTGAATGTCATAAAACATAATGAATTAAGTTCTAGACAATCTGAGGTAGAAAGTTAACATTCTCTCTTAAATATGTCCTTTAAAACTCAAATCATGCCATAAAATATCACAGGCCATCAAGCAAAGAACATATTTTCATGGTGGAGGCAGGAAGTAGTAAAACCGTTCTCGGTTCATTAAAATAGCTTAGCATGCATTTTTATAAGAAACTGAGATACATAAATTTAAAACACACTGATGGTTAGTTAGCTACAATCCACTTTAAATCCCTTCACTGTCTTGTAGTTTAAAGTTCTGATATATTTCATTTTTATTATTAAAAACTAAATCTTAGTGAATGGAAGGAGAAGAAATGTTTCTGCACCAGAAGAAAAAAGTAAAAGCTTTTTACTTTTCACCAGAGGCTTATTTGATTCAGACATGTTGTTTCATCAGACTGGATTTATCAAAGTGATGTGCTCCTAGGACCTTTTAAGTTTAGCTGTATCTTTCCCCTAGAGTATGGGTTGGCTACCTGAAATATTATAGACTGTTGGGCATGACACGTTTATTGCTAACTTTTGTTTATTCTTTATGTGGTATCTTGCTAGACTTTCAAGATTTTATAAATAGGAATGGACATTTAATTGACACATCAGATTTGTTTTTCCCAATCTGTTGTACTGTAGTGCTTGGCATTGCTTAGTGTTTTGTTCTGATCTCTCATACTTGAAATTGTGGAAAATGGAGAACAATAGTGTTTTCAGTTTGAGATCTGAGTATATTTTATACATTTGCCACCAAAGAAGGGAACAAGAAATTGAAAACAATTCAGAAATAAGGAAAACAGCTTTTAAGGTTATTACAAATGTTAATATGAATTATCTTATTTCCAATAAAGCAGTTTTCTTATAACAAAAAGACTTCAGTATTTACAATGCAAATTTGCATCTTTGTGCTAGGGCATGAGAACCTAAGCTGAGTGAATTTTTAAAATATAATCAAGCAATGGGAATAGTCAAAAATACATTAGGATTTTTAAATTCAGTTTTAATTGTCCATAGTGTTACCGGTAATGACATTTGTTTTCTAAAAATATAATTTTTAAATGTTTCCTCTTGGGGGGGATTTTTTTTTTTTGTTTGGCTAAGGTGCGTTTTTTGTTTTAGTTTACATGCTGTTTTATCTAGGTATAAATATGGGTGAAATCCTGGTTCTGTGAACTGAATGGCAAAATGCCCATTGATTTTAATGGAACCAGATTTCCCCCTATGTTTTTATCAGCCTAAAAAATTAACTTAACAGTTTTCTAAAATAGTATTGCTCTACCTTCTTTGTACTCTGCCAGCTACCTTAATAACATATGGATCTTGATGGAAAAGAACACTGGTGATTGGGTCCTGGTGCAGCAAAGGGATCTGCATGGGTATAAGAGCCTGCTCGTGTGGATACTTTGCAGGATTGGGGCCTTTCACACCACTTGTCTGTATACAGTATATAGACCCATACCTTCTTAATGCATTTACCAAAGCAACATGCTCCTCTGCTGTTACTCTGCCATTCAGATTTGCTTTCAGTTCTTCACATGTGGAGCATAAAGACTTCAGCTGCTTCTGATTCTCTGATATCTCCTCTTCCTGGCTCTGTTTCTTAGCTTCCAAAACCATTAGCTGTTTGGTCAATTTTGAAACTTCATGGGGGGTGAAAAAAAAACTGTTGACACAACAGAACTAATCCACAAATCAAGTCAAAATTCTAATTAAAACAATAGGACATAATTTAATAGCTGCATTAAGCACTGGACCAACCGTTGCTTGACTTGTCAAATTAAGTATTGCACTTTTATCCTATGGCTTCTGCTATCTGTCAAGCAGTTTATCAAGATACTAGTCTTATCCACAGTTAAGAACAAAGAGAAAATCCTTGTTCTATATCTGAGTTTTCAGTAACTTCTGCCTTGGCTAAAACTAAACCTCAACCAACCCACCTGAAATTCCATGTGTATGTTCTTATGTCAGGGCAGAGGGGGGCATTATTTGTTAGTTTCCTGGATATATATATATATATATATATATAAAAGCTGTTCACTTCTTGGATATTTTCTTGATGTATTTTGGCTCGTCACAACCCCAGAACAGTTTGGCCTAGAAACTTCAAATCAGTTTGAATCTGTTGGTCTTGGTGAGGACTGGTACCTTTTTTAGTAACTTTGAGTTATGGAATGAATGATATTTTTTTTAAATTTAAAAACACTTGCTATGAATATTAGCAGCCCTGTGGAGTTCCAAACTCTGCATGGAGACTTCAAAAGTTTCATATGCCAGGTGCAGATTTTATACAGTTAGTACTGTAGCCCATGAGTTAAGACCTCTTCAATGTTACCAGTATACACACAAATTTCCCAAGACTGTGGATTTCTGAAAGCCAATTCAACTAAAGCACAGAAGCCAAGGGACTTTAGGATTTTACTTTTCTCATGGCTCTCTGAGAAGTCAAAGGAGGAACACCAATATGGCCTCTAACTTCAGTAATATATACCCTATAACAGAGGTGGGCAAACTACGGCCCACGAGCCACATCCAGCCCGTGGCACAGTCCTGCCTGGCCCCTGAGCTCCCAGCCGGGGAAACTAGCCCCCGGCCCCTCCCCTGCTGTCTCCCCTTCCCCGCAGCCTCAGCTCCCTGCGCCACCAGCGCTCTGGCCCACCGCTCCTGCTGGGCAGCGCAGCAGCATGGTTGGCTCTGGCATGGTAAGGAGGGGGGGAGCGCAAGGATCTGGGGGGCAGTCAGGGAACAGGGAGCGATTGGATGGGGCGGATGTTGGGGGGGGGGCATGGTCAGGGAACTGAGAATGAGGGGGCTGGATAGGCGTGGGAGTCCCGGGGGCCTGTCAGGGGGCGAGGGTGTGGATTGGGGCAGTCAGGGGACAGGAAGAAGGGGGGATTGGATGGGTCAGGGGCTCGCAGGGGGGCAGTCAGGGGATGGGAAGTCGGAGGGGGCAGATGGGGGCGGGGCAGGCTGTTTGGGGAGCCAAAGCCTTCCCTACCTGGCCCTCTATATAGTCTTGCAACCCCAATGTGGCCCTCCGGCCAAAAAGTTTGCCCATCCCTACCCTATAATGTAAGTGGTGGGTGTTCCTTAAAATGTACATAGCCAAAAATTAATATCCTTTAATATCCTCAGGTAAATTACATGGTCATCTGTGTTCACCTACAAGATTCCTTCCTAGGTTCAAGGAATCTCAGTGACACATCCAAGTTGTGTTATACATGGCAAATAGCTACTATACTAGGATACTTGTCACATTTTTGCAATCATACCTTCAATAGAAAATGTAGGGTTTGTGGAACACAGTTAAGATTTTTCTGGGTGCATTAAACTGAATTTCCATACTTTCAAAATGATTTTACTTAAAAGTGTGGCTTTTTATATTCGGGTTTTAAACTACAACATATTTTAAGGTGGTTTTTTTTCCTTTAGATCCTGTTAAAAGTTTCTAAATGTTCATAGGATTTTGCTGGTATAATAATACACCAAAAGTAGCAGAATGATTCTTTATCTAGAATCTTTTCGCTCTTACACTTTGTTTTCTTCCTTGCATGTAATTAATGTTATGAAATCAACCACCAATTAAGGAGAACAAATCTGAATTAAACTGTGTATGTTGTGGGCTTGATTCCTCGACTGTAAAAGATGTCATGAAATTTTAAGCAAGGTAAGTTATAAAAACCAGTGGAATCAATAATGTTATTTTTTAGATAATTAACTATTGTAAAGCAATGAACATTACCAACAAAACAGAAAATAAAATCACACAGACTCCAAATGATTTATCTTATACAATGTTTAAATAAGATCAGACTGTGTTTAACATATTTAATACTACATAAAGCTAAAAGCATTCTAAAATTACAAAACATACTTTTATACATAAATAAAACATTATTTTACACTTCTGGTCACTATTTCCAGTAGAGAAAGTGACTTCTGATTAACACATTTTGGTTCAAGACAGTATGTATTACATAATGTCTGCAAGGGAAATAACTTGGATATTGATTGTAATTATATTATTTTGACTTAATGGTGCTTTTAGGCATGTATTAATTAAAATAGTGCTACAGTACTATCTCTGCTACAATCCAAGTAATCCACTCACACCCCAGTCATGGCCTCACAAAGTTGCAAGACCTCCTCATTAACCTTCTTCCAGTGCTGGCCAAGACAGCCATCCATTACACCAGGAGAAAGCTGGACAGGGTAATGTTTTGCAACTGTGGGGTCTATTTCCATTCCCTTGTCCATTCACAAATCCAGGCAGAGTTCCTCTGGACAGTGTCCACTGACTCCCTAGATGCCTCTGAGGAACAGTGAGCACTGTCCAGGGTTCTCTGCTCGGTATCCTCCTCCGGATCCCTGATTCTTTACCTCAGACCTCACTCTACTCCTGTTGATTCATTTGCTGTCTTCCATATTCAACTGATGCCTGAGTCCAGTGGATCTTCCTCATTAATTGACGGGGAGGGGCCTTTAGTTTTGGGCAGGCCTATGCCGGCCCATCCCCAGTACTTCAAATAGTACAGTCAAAGTAAGTAGCAATTGAAGTATCTTACCTTCCTGAAGATGTTGGTTGTAACTCTCCTTTGCTTTAGCCTGCTGAATTTCAAGTTGCTCCATCAACACTCCATTTTCTTCCAAAACCAGCTTTGCCTGAGTTTGCAGCTGCTGCCTATGATGATGATTGATTTAGAAATAATGTACCACTCAAACATTAGTAAGTTAAATAATTAAAAGAAGACAATGAAATGAACCTTACATTAATTTTAGACTGGTATTTGCAGCCTTCTGTTCAAGAAGCTTACTGAAGATAATGACTGAACCCAGATTACTTTAAGGTTATTAGAGTGAAATTATTACATTACAATGTCATTTTCATATGAAAATACCTCCTTAAAAGTAGGTTTTACTTTCTAGAATGTTGAAACAAAATATGAATGAAGAGGGAAATGCAACGACAATGCAGAAAAAAAAATGTGTATGTGAAAGATATGGTAATTTCCTGAATATCCCTGAAAGACCTTATTGAATTAAATGTAAGTATCTTTGGGGTTCATTATATTAAATGGATAGTTTATGTATTGTGGTCTGGGATTGTATGTAGCCTCTCAAAGGAGATGTGATAGATGCATGACCTGCGGGCTCAGAGGACTATATTGAACAATGTGCCAGACAAGAATGGACTCTTGGAAGAAAACATGGTAAGTGGTTTTCCTGGGGAATATTTAGGGGGCGGTGAATGCAAATTCTCCACACTCACCACGATTATGCAGAAACCCAATCTTTTGAAGCTATGCCCCTGAGGAGTGAGCCATTGTCTGCTGTTCACCTACTACATGAGGCCATGATCAAAGGCCCAAGCTGTATAAAGGAAAGACTGACCTATTCATGATTGTTCTTGTTCAGAATCTGAAACAGTTATGAACTTGTAATCACAGGAAAACCCAGCTATGGGTTTTGAAGGACTGACATCTACCAGAGCCTGAGGTTGGAGTTGGTGTGACTTCTGGTAAGCTTTTCAGCATGCATGTGAGTTCTTTTATTGTTTTAAAGTTTTCTCAGTAATGCTTTCCCCTTAAGAATAAATGTTTAGTGAGAGTTATGTGGGAGCTTGTTGGTGCCCTTGAGGGACCACAGAGTGGGTATAAAGGTACAGTTGCCCTGAACTGTGATAACGTATATTTGAATTAAAGCCAGAGGGCTCTCATTTGTGCCAAGTGCATGAAGGAGGGGATAGCCAAATGCTTAATACTGGATCACATAACATATTTCTTAGGACTTGCTAAGTCATCAGTTCACAGCTTATAGATCTAGAAATAGTTGCCAGCGCTAGTCATATAAAAGCTATTTATGGGACTCAGAAAAGAAAGCCGTCTAATCTTAGCTACCTCTAGCATACAACTGACCCTTTGCTCTATACTAGGCATTAATATAGCCTTCTAGGAAGCAAATACAAGTCTTTTTGCTGTTAGGAAAAGTCTAAGGAACTATTTGTGTTCTGATGTGATAGCTGGAAAAGTAGAGAAGTATTGTCCAGGATGCAAGCAGAGATATAAGAAATGTGGACACTTTGAAGACAAATAAGATGCAGTTCATTTGTTTGTGACCACCTGATATCATACAAAATCTTGATTAAAGCAACCACCAAATCAATTAGCTTAACTTTACCCAGTCATAAGATAGAGGGCTAACAGTTATCAATGATATCAATATTAACAAAAGTTTATAGATGTGACCAAAACAAGAAAAATGTAGCCTTATCATATATAGAGTGTTGAAGTATGCACAGCTTGATAATATTGTCTTTTACAATACACGAGCAGAGTGTGCAAAATGACTATGTCAAAAAGACTATGAGTACGCAGCAACACAGGCTGTAGAAGGCCACACAGGACCTGGGTATGTAATCAAGCGGCTAGACAGTGCTGCTGCAGCTTCAATGCTATTGTTATTTGAGATAGATAGCTAAATCAAAGCTAGGTCAGATATGTCTACACACGTGGCAGTCACACTTCTGATTTCAGTGTAGATATATTCTATACTCCCATTCTTGTCTAACTATATCATATAAATGTAGTGTGAATGTTCATGAATTTAATTGCAACATGTTTGGATTAGGTTGCTTGTGGATGCCCGAAACACATCCTGGTGGCCACTAATCATTTGACCTTAAAATATGAAGCTGGGGTCTGACCACACAAGAATGCACCAATGATCATAGCTGTCCTCAAGATTCCTACAGTTGTGATTGGCAAATTAGACCAATGGTGGACAAAATCATTCTAAATCTGGTGGGGAAATCTAGATAATAAAAATTGCCTCCCTCTCCCCAATATTTTGCTACTCATATGAAGGTGGGATTATGTTGCTAGCAGTTTTTTTCCAACGACTTCTGAAATTTGGGGAACAGCCAAATCCCTTGAGATTTCTAAAGTCCCTACATTTCTGAAGTCCCTGCTAATGGGCTAGTGCCCCCCACCTGTGGAATTCGGAGGTGGTACAATGTTATTACTGGTGGTTCTAGGACTAAGCTCTGCCCTTCATCTCTGGCCACCAGAAGAGTTCTTCCACAGTGGTAAAAACACTCCAACAACTAATTATTAGCATTAAGAAAACTTGATATAATGTATTAAATTAGCCTTAAGACAATATATGTCTATGTCTCCCTTTAGAGACAATTTATATTCTGGTCATTAACCAGACTAGTAGAGTGGGTTGAATTCAGAGAGAGCTGCTAACAGGGGGGAAAAAATTACCAGGTAAGACATTTCTCATTTTGTTGCACAGTTTCTTTCCTCATTCATTACTAAAGGGAAGTAGCAAGCAAGAAATCCTAGAAGCAGGGAGGGAAAGGATAAGTAGAGTTTTATAGTAGAATTGCAGGCAGGCATGGAAGTCTCTCCCCACCCCCACCCCCCCAATAAAGCAAGAACTTCGTAAGCAAAGGAGTTATGTGGGAACCAACCCAGTAGCAACTTCCTACAAAAGGATGAATCTCCAAAGGAATGGAAACTTTGCAAACTTTTTCAGATGAGGCTCATACATTCTCCATCAGTGCCTCTAGGGACTGCTGTGAATAGTTTCCCAGATACCTAGAATGCCAACTGGTGCAGGATTTTCACATCTTGCCTGTAGCAACTTTGAGACTTAGGGCCTTGGCATTTTGGATAAAATGAGATGAACAGGGTACAGTTAGCATATGTACTCCACTTTACAGTTCTAGGAATGCCCATTTTATGCCACAACCTTTCAAGGGTACAACAAAATGATGAGATTCCAAGAATTGTAGAAAGAGAGAACTTACTTTAAACAGAGAGGTTTCTAGAGCTATAAGAATATTCTTTCCCTCATGATAAAAGCAGTGTGGTTCTTGTATAGATCATCATCTCTTTTCTCCCAACACCAAGGTTCAGTAGGGCTGATATTATGAGTAGATTCCATCCATATCTGTTTTGAGCCACGATTTGAGCTTGTTGGGGTGCTGACTGGATGGTTTTATATACCATATTATACCACTGTCTCCTTGGATGTCCACTGCTTCTCTCTCCTTGCACTCTTCCACAGAAAACAGTCTTAGGCAGTTGTTGCTAGAATAACCCCCTACCATGGCCAAGCCATTGTGGTTGTTGCCTTGTAATGACTGTAGTCACACACTGCACTTTTAGTCTTCTATAGATGTCATAATTTCTTAGCCTATCTAGCCTTTGTCACACCTAAAATATGTTTGAAGCTTCTGCTCCAGATGCATTGTCAGTACCCATGTTTCACACTCATAAAGTAATGTGAGTACAATGAGAATTGAATATTATCTGTCTTTAGCTTTTCTAGATACTCATTTAAGGTTACAAACATTTTTATTCAGGAATGCAAACATTCTGCTGGAAGTAGCTATCTGCTTTTTGATGTCATTCATCTTCACAGCAGTTGTCATAGGTTATGATGGAACACAAGTAGGAGAAACTGTCTACTTGTTTAATGTCTACACCATAATGTCTAGTTTAGCCTGTTTCTTGATGTTACCATTAGTTTGATGGTTTGTTCATTCGTGTTTAATCCCCATTCTCTGGCTGTTATGTACAGGTTAGTTGCTGCTTCTTGGTTGTATTCCTCCACAGGCATTATCAATATATTGTCTGCAAAGTCAAGTTGACTGATAATTTGCCCCAACATTTTGCAGCCTCCACAAATGCTACTAAGGGAGTTAGACAAAATGTTTTTCTACATATAGAGCAAAAAGTACTGGACTGAGTACATATCCCTGCTAATACATATCATATCAGCCGCTAACACATACTGCAGTGGTTCCCAAACTTTAATAGCCTGTGAACCCCGTTCACTAACACATCAAGTCTCGCGAACCCCCTCCTAAAAATGAATATTTCCAGGGTTTTTCTCCTATACCTAAGTATAAATTATAAAAGTAGTAATCTTGGAAATATAAAATTTGTTTTTATGACATGCTTATTATACACTATTCAGTATTAATTATTATTTATCATTACAGTATTTTTATTACATTATGAAAACGGCAACACTCTTCCAAGATCTCACTTTCGTAGCTTGTATCACTTTGAATGAGCCTGTTATAAGACAAGGCTCCTATGTTTCATCAAGGAGTATCAGATGTGAAACAGCAGGAAGGGATTTAAGAAGCCAACTCAGAGTTCCTCCTACACAAGCATTCAGGTCTTGAGCAGCCAGGCAAACAGTGCACGTTACAACAAAGCTTAAACTTGTTCTTCATAATAATTTTAAAAACAATACTAGCTGCCTATTTAATTTTAAAAACAGCAAAAAATATTCACCTCCCTTTCCGTTTCCTATAAGGAGTCTTGAAGTTTAAATCTCCTCAGTGTGATAGATATGCTTTCTTTGATCTGCTTAGCTCTTGGAAGTCCAGGGGCTCCGGGCTGCTGGCCCTATGCTGCCCAGTGTCCCTAGGGACAGCTCTGTCCACCATTAGGGAATTTTTTTCCCGAGAACCCCCTGTAATATTTCGCGAACCCCAGTTTGGGAACCACTGACATATTGCCATACAGACTCTGCAGTATCTGAATCAACTTGCTGATAAAACCATATCACTTGAGTGCCTTCTACAGAGTCTCTCTGTTAATGGAGTCAAAAGCCCCAGCAAACACTCCCTGAGGGGGAGAAGGGAATAGAGAAGAGATTTAACCCCTAATTTTCATCCCACTTATTCGTTAACAATATTAATTGCTGCCTTGCAAAAGACACATTTGTTTTTTTCCTCTTTGGGACCCAGACTCTCTGGGATTTGCAAGACTTCCCCTTGAGTATCCTGAGAACCCCCCAATTTCCAGTGGGAGGAAGAGGAGCTGTGGAGGAGTCCTGCTTCTTCCCCTAGGGAGTGGGAGACCCACTTTGGTTTCTGGAGGAGGGGACAGGAAACAGACTCTGGATCCTTTCCATGATTCCCATTCCATTCCAGATTTGTTGTGAGACTTACCCCCTGAGTTGGCCAGATAACTTTTTCTTCATTCTTAGACTCTTTTACCAAAAGCTCAGAAGCTCCTGAAGAGGCTTGTTTGCATTGGAGTCCCAGTTCCTTGGGGCAGTGGGGAACTGACATGCCAGTCTGACTCTGAGCACCATACCCTGGCAATGTGCAATATGAGGGTCAGCTAGCTGGGTACAGGAAGGGCACAAGTGATCCTCTGTAAATCCTGTAAATGCTGGCTCACACAGGGAACACCACTTGGATTTAAGCCAGGTGTTTGCAGGACAGTTCTGACATGCATGCCTGAGTGGGAGCAGAGAAGTCCAGAAAGTAGGTGCTGAAGCAGCAGATCCAAATGGTTATAATCGCCATGTTGCTATTTACCCAATCTGAGGGGATATAAATTGCAACTGCACAAAACAAAATAAAAGGTTTTAAAACAAAATGGTTGGAAGAAACTGAATCGCAAACTTGTTCTACCACCAAAGACAGAAAATCTGGGTGGCCTGAGCTGAAGGGCAGAGCTTAGTCGGGGAACAACCAGCAACAACGCGGGATAGCCTCCAAATTCCACAGGTGGAGAGCATTTGTAATGAATGAGGACAGAAGCAGTGCAACAGAAATGGTCAATTCTGGTAAAGTTGAATAATTTTTTAATTAAACGTACTTTACTTGATTTTAAGATTAGTACATTAACTGATTAAAACATTTGAGAGTTTTATAGATAAATGGTTAGTGTACACTGACTCTCTTCTCTTTTGGGATATGAAGTTTACTTCAAATTAGATCAAAGAGACTAAAAATCATTCTGATCTATTGTCCTAGAAAGTTCACAGATATCATGAAGATTTGTACATTGGACAGATCTTAACTAACATGTATCAAATGTACAAAATCTTTCCTACTGGTATTGAGCATTTGACATTAAGGCACTACGTTTCAAAATCAAACTCCCATTGACTTACATGGAGCCAGGATTTCACCCGTCATGTTTATATGCTCTTAAAAGTCTGTTTGTATAAGAGTAGTATAATAAGAGTACTTTTTCACTAATTTCTAATAAATACAAACAAAATCCACTTGCCATTCCTTCAGGGTAATGGAACTATTTTTATTTAATTGCTGGTGCAGTTGTTCATTCTCCTTCACCAATTCTTCAACTCGTATCCTAAACTTCTTCATGTCCTCCTGAAATACAAATAAATTCACATAAAAATATCAAAATATACATATTTTGCTTTAGCTTCATGCTGTAAGAAATATTTTATTAACTTATATCTGAGTGTGTTTATATCATGCATGTAAGAATAGCAAGTTTACTTGACTGCCCATCTTTAACTCAGTCTGTTAGTGTCAGTGCTGCTGAAGGAAGCATATCCATACCTACATTGAAAATTGCTTAACTGATTTAAATATAATTTGGTATAAAATACATGCATTTTCTGTTAAAAAATAATAATAATAAAAACAAAAAAACCTGAGAGAGAGGTTTTGGCTTCAGGTCTTATGAAATAGCCAAATTATAACCTCCCGAATAATGGAGGTTTATTGGAGTTACCAGATGATGCTATTAATTAATTTTCAGTATACTTGATTATGGAAATATATTATGGTGAATTTACAAGAACAGAGCCCTAGGTATCTTCTGTTCTGCTTAACAACTTCATCCTTGTGAGGAAGAAGAATATTGAAAGATACAAGACTTTTGCTCTGAGGCTGAAATTTATTTCCTTGCAGATGACCCAAAATATCTTGTTGTAGAGAGGAATGAACACAGCAGATGCACAGGAAAGCTTTGCAACTTGTGTCCATTGCAGAGGTGGGTTCTGTCCTCTCTCTAAATTAACCAGTCACCGTTTTCAATAGATTCAGTGGCCAAGAATTCTCCCTGAGAGTAGGGTTGCAGAAAAATGAACAACCTTGCCCCACCCACTGCCCCACCCTTTCTCCAAGGCCACATCCCTGCTCGCTCCATCCCCTCTGCCTTTGTTGCTCACTCTCACTCACTCATTTTCACTGGGCTGGAGCAGGAGGTAGGGGTACAGGAGGAGGTGAGGGCTCCAGCTGGGAGTGCGGGGTCTGGGGTGGGGCCAGGGATGAGGGGTTTGGGGTGCAGGAGGGGGCTCTGGGCTGGGGCCGAAGGGTTCAGAATATGGGAGGGGACTCAGGGCTAGGGTGAGGGTGCAGGCTCTGGGAGGGAGTTTGGGTGTGGGAGGGAGCTCAGGGCTGGGGCAGGGGGTTGGGATGCAGGAGGGGGTGTTTGGGGTGCGGGTTCCAGGCAGCACTTACCGGTAACTCAGGAGGCTCCTGGAAGCAGCCGACATGTCCCTCCAGTCCCTAGGTGCAGGGGCAGCCAGGGGGCTCTGCGCGTTGCTCCCGTCCACAGGCACTGCCCCCGCAGCTCCCATTGGCTGCTGTTCCTGGCCAATGGGAACTGTGGAGCCACCGCTCAGGGTGACACCTGTGCTGTAGGCAGGGGCAGCAAGCGGAGCCCCCCGGCCACCTTTGCGCCTAGAAGTTGGAGGGACATGTCAGCCGCTTCCAGGAGCCATGCAGAGCCGGCTGATGCAGCCAACTGGACTTTTAACAGCAGCTGACTGGAGCCGCCAGGGTCCCTTTTCGACCGGGCATTCCGGTCGAAAACCAGACGCCTGGCAACCCTACCAGAGAGGGTGGAAGAAGGCAGTGGTCACTATTAAAACCTCTGGTTTGAATAGTAGGGGCTGCAATGCAACCTTACAGTCTTCCCTATTGGTTGCAAAGGTGAATTCTTTCCTTCCCAAACTACGGTTGAGACCTCCACACAAAGTCTATTTACTCTGGTTTTCACCCTGAAAAGGACAATTCTTGTACATCTCAATGCTCTGCCAGCTCACAAAAACAAAACAGAGAAAGCAGGCAGAAAAAACAGATGGTGTAATGTGTATGCAGGCCAAAAATCAGAGCAAAGCTAGTTCTAATTTTAGGCCTCCAACAGCTTTGACAAGATCCCTTTAAGGATTTCAACAGTTTGTGATGTGTTCCTATTTATTTCCACTCTACTGTTAATTTTTTTAATTATTTGCCAACTTGCCTCATGTGCAAGATTTAAATCCTCCTTTTCTCGCATTCTGTCTTCATATGCCAATAGGAGAGGTGACAAGTATTTCATATCCAGCTGAAGAAAAAAACCCAATGTATTTTAATCCATGGAAATATATTCAAAAATATATTATAAATATTTTAGGTTCCTTTTTTAGTTCCATATTTAACTTTTAATGTAGTCAGATTCAAGCCAGAGTTTAAGTAAAATGAATGAATACACTGAAAATGTAGATCTCCGCACAATACACAGGCCAATAGATTGTGCAAAAACTGATGAAAAGATGAATTTTTATAAGCAGAAAATAAAGGCCTGATTTTACATGATGTGTGCTCTCAACTCCCATTAACTGCATCTGCAGGTGATTTCAATGGGATTTCAAGGGACCCACTAGCTCACAGAATTCCTTATAATGAGAACTATAAAAGACACTTTACATTGATTCACAAACTCAGAACACCATTAACTTCAATGGGAAATGTGAGTGCTTAGTACCTCCCAGGAGATGGCTCAGCACTGCAAGTTCAGCCTGTGTGCTAAATTCTGGCTCTCATAGGCATTTTTGTAAGTAGGAAAAGCCACAGCTGAGAAAGAACTGCTCAACTGGTGAACCTAAACCTGTTCTGGCTACCTAAAAAACAACGGACCTCACACTCAGCAAGTCCTCCAGGGTTCTGATTGTGAAGGGGTGTGGTCCATTTTAGCACATTCCCACTGAGTGAACCCCAATGCACTCACCTTGCTTGAATTACTTGTGCTCTTGGTACACTGCGCAGGTGATGGTGCAGGGATTATGCAAGCATTCACAGGCCAACTAGAATGTCCATGTTTTCCTTGGACATTATTAAGCCAAGTATTGGTAAAGTTTGATCCTGCTTAGTTTGAGATCTGACAAAACCACACACCAAGGTGCTATGGCTACAAACTAAGAGCATCTTTTTCACTATCCTGCCAAATTCTAAATTCAGGATTGAAGTCAATGAGGCTATTCATGTGTTTAAAATTAAGCACCTGCATAAATGCATTCTGGTCCATACATCTAAGAAGTTGGAGGAAGGACTTTTCTTCCATTTTTTATATTATTTAAAGTGTTTGACTAAATATAGAAGATTCAGGGGGAAATCTTGAATTTAGGATTTGGCTGGAAAATTGAGACATTTTGTTTTAAATATTAGATATACAGATTTTATAAAATATAATTTAAGTATTTTGTTCCTCTTTTAAGTTTACCAACTTTTAAAATATTGTTTTTCATAAAATTTTGCAGTTCTTCTTTAGGGAGGATATACTCTCTGCAGTACCTGGATAAAATATGCCATTTGTTGTCATTTGAGCTGTGCTTTTTTGTAGCTCTTAAATAATTTAAAAAATACAGTTAATCAACAGTTCCCACAATTCCATTATATATTGGACAATATCAAACAATAGCAATTTTTTCCACTTCTCACTAATGTGTTTTTGAATGAAGGCCATAAATCACAATAACTTTAATAGCAGATGTACATGTTTACTGCAGGGCTGAATTTTGCCCTCTATCTTAAATCATAGTATAAACATTAATAAATGCCCATCATCTCATAAGTGCTAGCATCTAGTAGCTCAGCACAGTATCCAAAGAATATTCTGTAGATTTAAATATTTCTGTTTCAAATTTATTTGGAAATTATACAAATTTTAGAAAAAGCTAAGATTAAATACAACAATTAACCAATATATAGTAAAGGTAAAAATACTGATTTACTTACCAGCCAGGGAGGGGGTGGCCCTTTTGCTGGCAGACCTCCAATTTTTATATTCTAAAATAATTTTAGAAAATTGGAATTCAAATTAAACTGTTTCTGCTTTTTGATTCCTCAAGCATTGTCCACTTGCAAACCATATGACTCTTTATACTCAGACATATGTTTCTAAGTAGATAATACGTATAGTACTTACAGAGTCACCAAAACTGAGACTTTCTATTCTTATTGAAATAATGTAAAGCATAATTTAATCCAGGCTAGTTTTACTAGTAAATTCTCAATTTAATTTTCATAAATATCTTAAATTCTCAGATTGATACAGATAAGTCTGAAGAGTATGGTATTATAAAAGGAACTCTAAATAGAATGTAGGAATACTGGTAAATTTTGGTGCGAAAAGAACCATTACATAAATGGGTCATGGTGAGGAAACCATTCCTTTCATGAGTTTATTTTAATAAGAAAAGGATTAAAAAAACTCTACTGAAGGCAAAGGGGTATATTTTCCACCAGAAGCACACGCATAGTTTCAATTAAGCATAAAATCAAGTTGCCATTTTGATGTATCCGTGAAATTTATACAGCCCCCATTATCATAGTAACTGAGAATCTCAAAATCTTTAATGTATTTATCCTTACAAGGTAGGAGGTACATAAGGACATAGAACTGTACGGGACCTTCTGGATCATTGAGTCCAGTCTCCTGCTATCGCAGGCAACCCCGTTGTATCATCCCATTCATAAACATTCAGGCTGCATCCTAACAGTAATATTCTTCCCCTTTGACAGATGGAGAATTGAGGCACAGAGAAACTAGGTGACTTGCCTATATTCAGAGAGGAAGTCTGTGGTGAAGCAGGGAAGTGATCCCAGGCTTCCCAAGTCCCTGGCTAGTGCTCTAACTGCTGAGAAGGATAAATGTGAAACTTCTCTTTGCTCAGTTACCCCATGTTAACACTTGCTTGTGTGATTTACAAAAAATAGTTGTAATTTACTTCTGATTATTTATAAGTCTTTCCATGGTGCTCAGCACCAATCAAAGGTTCTCAAAAGGCTTTATGATTAGACCTATTATCTAATTTAACCATATCAATGTCTTTCACTTTTCTAAGTATCTAAGCAATAAGTGGAATTAAATGTTTGCCTAGTTATATTGTGTACTGCTTAAAGTGGTAATACACTATTGTATTTATAGACTTACAGAAAAACATTGTGAATCATGACAACTACCATTACAGCTAGCATTAGTTTTCATTCCTGTAGTAGTCTCAGTAGAGGCCACATATTGAACAACCATTTACAACAAAAAAAAAGCTACACATTTGTCAGAAGCTTCATATTTAAAGCTTATTATTTCCACTTTCATCTATTTGCTATTTCCTCCTTTCAAAAGCATTGAATTCAGACCACAAATACCAAAAAACTCTGAGGATTTTGCCACCAGCTATAAATTATGCATAGTGGATTCTAGTCATATCCTTTGAATGAACAATAAAAAAAAAGACTTAGCTGAGAAATAGTAAGAAGGATGGAAGTATCTCTAGGGAGCTAAGGTGTAGGATTTACTGTCAGGAAGAATTAGCAGGTAGCAAGGTGGTTCTGCTGCAAAATGGCCTTTATCTCTTCTGTAAAAAGCTTAGTGAATAGATGTCTGAATCATAGTTCAATGAGCTTTACAGCATTTGCAAAAGATGGATAGCTATGATTAGTTGATAAAGAAGAAGTATCTGAACAAGAAATGCCAGCAAGCATATAATTTACTGTTTCCTTAAATTAGGTATATTGAACAGCAGAGTAGCTAACCATGTCAAGTCGTTCAATTGGATAATATTTTTTAAATGCAGACTTTTTTTTTCCAGCCCAAAAGACTTCTTGTATCAACATTTACTTTGTAAATCAGGGTTATGCAACTACTCGGATCTTACATTCATATGTTTCAAAAGAAAGAATAGATGACATTTGACCTGGAATTTAAATGTGAATCTCTACTCAGCCAATCCATCCTTTCTACAGCTAGTACAATAAAGTGGGCAGGTGGTAGTGTCAAACTAACATCTTACTTGCAGAGAACTAGGTCTTAAGAGGGAGGAAGGGAGCAAAATCCTTCTAAGTCTCAGAGGAGATCTTGAGCCCTCTAATGCCTGAAGATCTGGGAAGAGAAGGGAAGAGAGGCACAGTGTTTGGTTTGGTTTTATACTGCCTGTCTGGAGTTTACAAATTGTTAAGATGGATGAAGGAAATAGTGTTTGAATTGAAGCCTAGAAATAAACTAGAAATAAAGAAAAAACATTTGTTGCTTAGTCTTGGCTTCCTTTGAAATTTCTCTCCAGCTGTTCAGGCCCTGGCCCTGCCAAAAATTCAGTGGGGATTTTTTTAAATCTGTTCTTCCTACAGTAGGTAACATGGTGATACACTTATCATTACTAATTAAGGCCCCCCCTATCCTGCAATCTTATCTGTGCAGGCAGATCCTTATATCTGTGCTGAGTCCCAATGAAGTCAGTGAGGCTCTGCACAAGGGGCTGCTGGCATGGATCTGATTGCAGTACAGGGGCCAAATGACTGAAGTTAATTGGTCTACTTATATGTTTAAGGAGTATTCACAAGGTTTTGTGGGATCGGGCTTTCAGTAACTGATTTATACACTCCCTACATTACAGATTGGAGATATTAAAAATAAAAATGCATTGTTCCCCTTTTTCCATGAATTGTACTATGCATTGGGGAAAGTAATCCCTTGTACCTAAGAGATGGCTGCATACTATACAGTTTCTGAAATGATAGAACAAATGAAGCAGATAGATAACACAGTATTCCTGTGCACCAGGGCCGCCTAGAGGCACTTTGGCGGCGGGTCCCGGGGCGGAAGGACCCCCCGCCGCTGAAGACCCGGAGCAGAAGAAGCTCTGGGGCCCCCGAAAAACTCTTGTGGGGGCCCCTGTGGGGCACAGGGCAAATAGCTCCACTTGCGCCCACCCCCCCACCTCCGGGAGGACCTGCTGTGCACAGGAAAAAATTAACTTTGATATCTGAGTAGTCTCATTACAGTAATGTCAGATAAATGTACTATAGTCACATCATCTCTTATTTTTCTGGAAACCACATAAAAACATGAAAAATACACTGGTATATCAGCTAGCTGCCTAGATACTAAAGCAGGGGTAGGCAACCTATGGCATGTGTGCCGAAGGCAGCACGCGAGCTGATTTTCAGTGGCACTCACACTGCCCGGGTCCTGGCCACCGGTCCGGGAGCTCTGTATTTTAATTTAATTTTAAATTAAGTTTCTTAAACATTTTAAAAACCTTATTTACTTTACATACAACAATAGTTTAGTTATATATTATAGACTTATAGAAAGAGACCTTTTAAAAAAGTTAAAGTATATTACTGGCACGCAAAATCTTAAATTAGAGTGAATAAATGAAGACTCGGCACACCACTGCTGAAAGGTTGCCGACCCCTGTACTAAAGCAATCTATAGGTATGCAGATCCTTAAAATCTACCAAAACCCCCAAATATTTCTTTACAAGCACCAGTAACCAGGAATATTACCTCATCTTGGGACAACGGCCTGAATTTGGTTTGATAGCGACTCAATTCCACATTCAAACGATGGACAGTCATTTTCAAACCATCATTTTCATCTACCAGTTCCTGAGCTTGTTGTCTCAATGAAAGCAATTCTGCAACTTCCTCTATATTTTAAAAAAAGTAAAACCAAATCATAACAGTCTGACAAACACGTGACACCTGCATATTAACTTAGCTGTCAAAATTCCCTAATCAGGAATGGAAAAATTACAGGATAAATATCTTCTATTGACACATTAGTAACCACACAAAAATTATTAAACTCCGAATAAGAAAAAACAGAAGGAAGATCCATTTCATGTGTTCTGTGGCATAATAACTAGTTAGTTAAGGGTCACATAAAAACATTAACATTCCTACATTTAATACTTATTACTATCAAACAATTTAAATAACATAATTTATAAACTATTATTGCATGACAAATGTGGGTTTTGACTTCTGCATTCTATGTAAACATTTCCAAACTATATTTTTATATCTTATATGCTAAAAATGACATGGATGTGGAACAAAGAAGAAATATGCAGTGCCTGTTTTAAAAAATAGTGGAAGATGGCTTTATTAGTTTCAAGTAATGGAAGTGAATGCCTTCTCTTACCCAAAAGGAGACTTTATTTCAGTGGAGTCCTATGCACCAAAAAGACTACAAAGAAAATGAAAACATGCTGTTTTTCTACTGATGGGGAACTCCATTTGTACCACATACTGCAAAATCAGTATTAAAATTTCAATAGATTATGTGTTTAAGAAACATGCAAAGCACTGCAGAAGAGTCCAATCTTGCTCCCATTCCACTAAATGGGAATTTTACTGCTGATTGCAATGGATTGGGCCAAAGTCTGAATCACCAATACCAGGACTGTCAAGGTGCTAACATGATTTACTTAAAGTTGCAAGGGAGAGGGACTGCTAGTGGAATTAAATTGTAATAGACTTAATTTTATTTAGCAACATATTCTGTTGGCCTTCTCCTTCAATGGCCAAAGGCCTGCAAACAGATATAAAGCATTATTATAGCTGCTACTTATTGCAGATTTTCCTTTAGCTCAAGTAGTAGAGCTACCATATTGCTTTGGGATGCAGGGATTTTCAGCTGTAGTGAACTTCTCACACACAGAAAAAAAAAAAAACAAAAAAAAACAAAAACAAAAAACAACCCACCATTCAGTGGACTAAAAAGATGCAAGGGACTCAAAAAAGACTTTCTTAATGTCTTCTGACGCATTGCTAAGGGACTTCCAAGGTGCCACTCCAGCACTGAAGTTTTTGTGGGATTTTGAGACATCAAGTTCACCTCCAGATTTATTAGACTAATTATGACCAAGACTTATTTAGCATTCCATAAGCTATTTAAAGAACAGAGCTGATTATATTCTGTTACCCTTGGAGAATTATTTCTGTCTGGATATATGCTGAGGTCACCCAATGTGGGGACTCAATTACTGAGGGGACAGGTTTTGAGTGAGTTAGAAAATAAAGCAAGATATAGTTCCCTTCAATAAAAGATACTCTAAAGTTGTATCCCACCTTCCTTATGTGAACTCTCTGCAGCTTTTCTACATTTTTTATTTTCTTTTTCCAGTGTCTTAAGTTTTAACTGTAGTTCCTTTATTTGTTGTTTTAGTTCCTCAAGTTGTACGGCCATAATCTGATTTGCATTGATTAGAGACCAATTTTCTTTTTTTAGTTCTTGGAACTTCTCTTTAGTTGTCTCCATCTGTCCTTGTCTTGCCCGAACAGATACATCTACAGATGATAGAGAAAACGTTATAAAACACACAGTATTCACATGATATTCAGACTTTTCTACATTATTAGCTCCAAGAGAGGGGAAAAGAATATCAGTCTTTTCACAAATTACTAGCATTCTATTACGGAAAAATAAGTATCTATAGCTGGTAGAATAAGAGTACACTAAGCTAGAATGCATGTTAAATTATTTTAAGGGAAGGATCTGTAGGACACAAATCAAATCATGGCACTGATGGGCCTGTGAGGCCAAGAGGGAGAAAAAACTATGGAGTGAGGAAGGGCGTTGCGTAAAAGGACCATCACCTCTGCTCAAGTGCTTCCAGTTACCACCAGCAAGGGTAGTAGCAGGCTTCCCCCACCCCCAGTATATCTGCTGAGGTGAGCAGGCCAAACCTGCTGCTCTCTTCTCCTGCCACATATAGAGTCCGCTGTTGGGATGGTGTTGGAGGCTCCCCCCCACACCGTTGGTCTTCTAGTTAACACATTCTTGGGAAGCATGAGGTCGTTCATACCTCGCAGAGCTACAGTTTCAGGCTGTCTGCAGAATCAGGCAGATATCACTACATCAGTTATACTTTGATCACGTTTTCAAACTTTTCTCTGTAGCCATATGAGTTAGAAAACTTGCTTTTTAAAAAAATGAAAGTTGAGATTCTATCCCCATCAACAGACTCCGGAAGCTGGAGTCCTAGGTATAAGAGGCTGGGGCTACAGTGCCTATGCCTGAATCCAGCTCTGCTTAGGCCAACTGTAGAAGGGGGCTTCAGGAGTATAGATATACATTCCAAGAGCTGCTTGGGGAACCTGGAGTTAGTTATCTATATCTGTCTAGATATCAGATAGCTATAATATAGTGGGGTCTCCAACCTTTTTACACATAAGATCACTTTTAGAATTTAAGTGCAACCCAGGATCTACCCTGCCCCTTCCCCGAGGCCCCTTCACTTCCCCTGAAACTCCACCTCGCTCACTCCATCCCCCCTCCTCTATCCCTTGCTCTCCCCCAACACCCACTTTCACCAGGTTGGGACAGTGGTTGGGAGGGGGTGCGGCCTCTGGGCTGGGACCCAGGGGTTCAGAGCGTGGGAGGGGGCTCCAGGCTGAGCCTGGGGCAGAGGGCTTTGGTGCAGGAGGGGGCTCCAGGGTGCTGGCTCCAGGAGGGGGGTTAGGGCTGGGGCAGGGGTTTGGGGTGCAGAAGTGGGATCAGGGTGCAGGAGGGGGCATGGGGTGATGGCTCTGGGAGGGGGCTCAGGGCTGGGGTGAGTCTTGGGGCAAAGGAGGGGCTGAGGGGTGCAAGCTCTGGGAGGAAGTTTAGGTGCAGGGGGGGACCCAGGCTGGGGCAGAGTGTTGGGGTGCAGAAGGGGGCATGGGGTGTTGGCTCTGGGAGGGAGTTTGGGTGCAAGAGAGGGCTCAGAGCTTGGGCACAGTGTGGGGATGCAGGAGGAGATATGGGGTACTGGCTCTAGAAGGGGGGTCAGGGCTGGGATGCAGGAGGGGGTTGGGGTGGTGGCTCTGGGAGGGGGCTCAGGGCTGGGGGTTGGGGTGTGGTCTCCCGCCATGTGGCACTTATCGCAAGTGGCTCCTAGTCGGCGGTGCAATGGGGCTAAGGCAGGCTCCCTGCCTGCCAAGCCCCTCGCCGCTCTCGGAAGGGGCCAATGTGCCCCTGTGGCACCTGTTCAAGGGGGGCCACAGTTCCCCGTTCCCAGCCAATGGGAGCTGCGGGGGCGATGCCTGCAGAGAGGAGCAGCATGTGGAGCCATATGCCCCTCTGCCCCCTAACCAGGGGCTGCAGGGGTGAGATGGCTCCTTCCGAGAGTGGTGGGAGGCAGGGGGCCTGCCTGAGCAGCAGCCCAGCTGCACTGCCGGCCTTTAAGTGCCCGGAGGTTGCCATCGAATGGAAGAGTCTCCAGGATCGACCAGTCGATCGCGATCTACAGGTTGGTGACCACTGCTATAATAAAACACAAGAGGCTTGTCTATATTACAGCCAGTTTATCTGGTATTGGGTGTGTTGGGAGTTGTTAACCTTCTCATATGTCATATGCAAGTGTGAGGGCATAACAGCTTTTTATACAGGAAAAACCTTTGAAAGGAAACAAAAAAAATCATAAATTTGAACATGCGTAAATATACCATAGACATTATACACCTCTTTAGGAGATCCACTCTGAGTGGAGAACTCCTATACAGGGAAGAGAAGGAAGCTAAAAACTCTGAATTTGTTTCCCTTACTCAACAAAGTGCTGGTGAAGGTACAAGAGCCTCACTAAGGGCTTGGCTACACTTACAAATTTGCAGCGCTGCAGCAGGGTGTGAAAACACACCCTCTCCAGCGCTGCAAAGCGCCAGTGTGATCAAAGCCACAGCGCTGGGAGCGCGGCTCCCAGCGCCGTCCGTTATTCCCCACAGGGAGGTGGAGTACGGACAGCGCTGGGAGAGCTCTCTCCCAGCGCTGGCGCTTTGACTACACTTAGCGCTTCAAAGCGCTGCCGCGGCAGCGCTTTGAAGCGCTAAGTGTAGCCACAGCAGACTCGGCAATAGCTGAAGGCAATGCCATGTGTGGATGTTCTGCATCACTGCAATTTACACCACTTAAGTCACATTGGTGCAAGTAGCACTGGTAAAATTCTCAAGTGTACACAAAACTTAAGTGACTGGGGAGAAGGGGAAGGATAAATGTTACAATATTGCCTTTCATTCAGATCTCATAGACCATGTCACAAAGATGAAGATTCCCAAGACTCATGAGATAAATAATGATGCTTAGGTATTATGAATTTCTTTAATTCCAAGTTCCTTTCTCCATATTTCACTATTGGCTTTATATTCTGTTAATGGCTATTTCTGTACCTGACCTCTCACTGGGAAGTCTGGCAAATATCATGCTTTATACCTGACACCTACAATGACTCTTTAATTTATTAGAGCAACAAGGGGGGTGAGGTAACATTTTATTGGACCAACTTCTGCTGGTGAGAGACAAGCTTTTGAGCTACACAGAGCTCTTCTTTAGGTTTGAGAAAGGTATTAAGAGTGTCACACCTAAATACAAGATCAAATAGATAGTTTAGCATAAGTAAAAGCAACAAAGAATCCTGTGGCACCTTATAGACTAACAGACGTTCTGCAGCATGAGCTTTCGTGGGTGAATACCCACTTCTTCATCTTCATCAGTCTTGCATCTGAAGAAGTGGGTATTCACCCACGAAAGCTCATGCTGCAGAACGTCTGTTAGTCTATAAGGTGCCACAGGATTCTTTGTTGCTTTTACAGATCCAGACTAACACGGCTACCCCTCTGATACTTAGCATAAGTAGTTAACACATAATCTAAGACACCATTCAAGGTGAAGTGGCCTGTTAACACCTTTGGAGACATAGGCCAAAAAGAGAGGTTAGTGGGTTACAGATTACTGTAACAAACCATAAATCCAGTGTCTTTATTAATACCATTATTTTTAGTGTCCAGCAAAGCTTTGAATTCAAGTTCCAAGTCTCATCTTTTGAAAGTGTTGTGCAGGTTTCCTTTGGGGATGAGGACTGATAGGTCAGATACAGAGTGATCACTTTGTGAAAAGCTCTGTGTAGCTCGAAAATTTGTCTCTCACCAACAGAAGTTTGTCCAAAAAGAGGTATTACGTCACCCACCTTGTCTTTCTCCTACCTGGGACTGACATGGCTACAACAATAATCTTTAATTTATTAGCAGACATGCTATGAAAAGAAATTCTCTTCAGTGCCTATGATTGTTACCTAAATGAATCATATTCAGCCAAAATGCATTCACATTTGGAAAATAAAAACAAATATAAATAATTCATGTGAAGAAAAGCCTGGAGTTACTGCTTTTGTACATGTCACTGAGTATTCAACCTTTTCTATCTCTTGTACCTCAAATATATAACTTTTGCTTTTCGTGTAAAAGCAGAAAAATGTATTAATGTACTTTATTCTAAACCTTTCACTTTAGGTATTATGTCAAAAACAGAGTAGTACCTGGGGATGGTGGAGGCTTTTCGCTTAGTGGATTTTCAACTGCCAGTTTTTGCTCCTAGCAAATAAACAAAATTATGTGAGATAATTTGCTGTAACGGTTATCCTTTTCTATTTTAACAACCTCACCATCAACACAGAAACTACACTATTTATCAAACATTTAAGATCTAAGTTTTATCATTACAATTTTGTAGCCCTTAGTCTCTTTATATGTAATGAATATTTTGTCTCATTAAATGGATGACAAAAGAAACCATAAGTATAAGGGAGGAGTGTGGTCTTTTAGATAAAGACAGACTCTGTCGTTGCCTCCATTACCCCTGCTGCAAGTCAGTTTAATATCTCTGTGCATCAGTTTACCTATTTGTAAAACTAAGTATTAGCAGTGCTTGGCTAGTTAGGCTGAGGTATAGCCACTTATACATTTCTCCTCACTACTTGATTGATAAAAGATAGAGGGGGGTTGGGTTTTTTTGTTTGTTTTTTAAGAAAAAGAAGAGAGAAACAATGGTTACTTACAATAGTGGCTACAGTCCTTTGAGATTACTGCCTACATGAATACACTCTGTGCATGATGCACATGCCTTGGACTCAAAACTTAGAATTTTCTAGACAACAATGTCTGTTGGCCCACTGACTTCAAAGAAGTTGAGAGCACTCAGCATCTATGAGGATTAGGACCTAAATTATATTGATCTGTGGTAGTGTAAGTAATTTGTATCTAGCTATAAACAAACATTTCATTATATACTACCTGTCTACCTAGATAATTATATAGTGACCACGACCACACTGTAGTATCTGAGCACTTAAATTACAAAGAAAGCAATGCTAAAGGCCAGCTTCTATCCACAGTCACCTGGTAAAATACTATTTACTGGCAAAATCTGTGAGAGTTCCCACCTCCTTCATAACTCACAAAGTAGTAAGTAGCCAGCTGTTTCACTCATTTCTGGCCACCCACACAAATCTTTCCAACTGTGTAAATTGCATTATAGTCAATTTGCTAAGGCAATCAGAAATGGGAACTGCTGCCAAACTAGGGATATTTTTCAGATGAGAAGGAAGATTAAATATGTTAAACTTTTTAATTGTTGATAGAGAATAATGGTTTATTTGCTCATTTAAATATCAGTATAATACTTAAAGGTGTATAAATGAAAGTGTAGTGTCAAGGCATACAGTTGGGTTTTTCTGTCATATGGCAGACATCTAGAGTCCTCTGGTGGCTATTATAAATTGGTTTCACTGTACTCTGAGTGGAGAACTCCTATACAGGGAAGAGAAGGAAGCTAAAAACTCTGAATTTGTTTCCCTTACTCAACAAAGTGCTGGTGAAGGTACAAGAGCCTCACTAAGGGCTTGGCTACACTTACAAATTTGCAGCGCTGCAGCAGGGTGTGAAAACACACCCTCTCCAGCGCTGCAAAGCGCCAGTGTGATCAAAGCCACAGTGCTGGGAGCGCGGCTCCCAGTGCTGTCCGTTATTCCCCACAGGGAGGTGGAGTACGGACAGCGCTGGGAGAGCTGTCTCCCAGCGCTGGCGCTTTGACTACACTTAGCGCTTCAAAGCGCTGCCGCGGCAGCGCTTTGAAGCGCTAAGTGTAGCCACAGCCTAAGTCATGCTGTGATCCTGTCAAGCAAAGCAGAATAGGGCTGGATCGAGAGACTGCCTTTAGATTCTGCAGGAATAACAGTTACTTACCTTACAGTAGCTGTGTTCCTTCTGGATTTGTTGTCCATATATATTTCACTGGTGGGTGCGCATGCACCCAATGCACTCAAGTTTGTATTATTTTGGCCAGCAGTGTCTTTTGGGGGCTGACTTGAGAGTCCTCGTGCCTCCTTCCAAGGACATAAAGGGAGGGGCAATCCCAACAGCCCCTCAGTTCCTTCGCCAATACAGAATCAAGGTGTTATCAGGTTTCATACCAGCGGGGAAGAGAGATGGGTTGTGGAATATACATGGACAATACATGTTGAAGAACCACAGCTACTACAAGTAAGTAAACATTTCCTTTTCTTTCAGTGCTTGTCCATATATATTCCACAGTTGGTAACTCAG
The DNA here is from genome assembly GCF_016161935.1 of Mauremys reevesii. Lineage (NCBI taxonomy): Eukaryota > Metazoa > Chordata > Testudines > Geoemydidae > Mauremys > Mauremys reevesii. The sequence continues at coordinate 24,975,275 of NC_052638.1, forward strand.
AAGCAGTGACCTAGATAACTGGAGGTGAGTGCTAGGAGTCTACCTAAATAGCAGTTGTAGGAGAGCTCCACTAAAATTAGCATTGAATCTTGACACCTCCACTACAGGATAATGCTGGGTGAATACATGTACTGCACCACAAACAGCAGCCCTACCTATCTCCAATATGGGAACTTTTCTTACAGGAACAACACAGTGCTCTGGTAGTAGTGCTCACTCTATTGTGCCCAGTAGGGTGAGCTGTCAGTCTCCTAGATGGGTCTATCTTGCTCATACATAATACAGCTAGATACAAGCAGAAATCCAGTCAGAAACTGTGTTGAAATGACCTTTTAGCCCTGTATCCATAAACTATGAAAAATCTGGGGAATATTCTCAGTGACTTAGTTATATCTATATAGAAAGCAAGGGCTCTAAGACCATCTAGGGTGAAAAGCTACACCTTGCCTTTTATTTGAATGTAGTTTTAGGGGAAGGATAGGTAGATGGATGACTAGATTTAAGTTACGGTCAGGGATGACTGCAGTTGGTGTTTTAAAGACACCTTCTCTTTATGAAAAATTGTATATGGGGTGTGACCCTACGCTCCGTATTATTCATAGAGATATGATATGAATATGGCATAACTACGTGTTCTATGCAAGATTGGCCATGTGAGATATCACTGGAAAGTTTATGATTTACTGAATGATTATCCTACTTTATACATGTATAATTTCTGTATCTGAAGTTAGGAATATGGACTATGTATCAGTTACAAAAAATTTTGCACCTGGGGAATGCCCACCAGACAAAATGCAATCAGTCTGGCTGGTCAGTCAAAGGGCCATTAGGGAGAATAGAACTTTGAAGATGCTAATTTCCCAACTTCTTGAGAAGCTTCTGGGGATGCTGCTTTGGCACTGCAGGGTCATGTGATCATGTCACCTGGTACTGGACCCCAGCTTGGCCTACTAGTATTTTTCCACTAATAGGGGATGGGGATCAAACTGGGAAACAAAGGATTCCCACCATATGTAAATCCTGATTAAGACAGGGAAGTGAGTTAATCAGAACTCATTCTTCACTGAATCCCCGCCCAGGATGACTGCTGAGAACATCTAAAAAACAAGAGTGGGGGGGAGAGATAAGAGTTGAACCCAGGCTGGAAAAGGTGTCTGGCCTCTGAAAGAAATGCCTAAAACAACACTTAGGGTGAGAAATTACTACTTGTAACCAGTTTATTTAATGTATTGAGCTTAGTTTTCACATTTGTTTTATTTGCTCAGTAATCTACTTTGATTTGTTTGCTAATCCTTATAATCACTTAAAATCTACCTTTGTAGTTAATAAACTTGTTTTGTTTATGCTAAAACCGTTTGTGGGATTCTGGAGGGGGGGGGAGCTGTGCATATCTTCTTCCACATTGAGTGAGAGCACGACTTTCATGAGCTTATGCTGTACAGCTTTCTGTGCAGTGCAAGACAATACAATTTTGGGTTTGAAGTGTGTCCCTACCTGTGTATGTGCTAGAGGAGGCTTGAGGGCCTGGCACAGCAGGAAAGGGTGAGGGAGCCCAGGCTGGTGGAATGGGTGGGCTCACTAGGACTCCAGTACATCAGGTGGCACCCCAGAGTGGGGGGTAACCCATCACATGGGGGTCCTGCCATGACTGCCTGTATCTCCTCTACCCTTCTGATCAATGTTATTGCTACTAGAAAGCTGTTTTAATGGAAAGATAAAACGGGGAACATGTTGCCAGTGGCTCTCCAGGTGAGCCTATGAACCCCATTAGTACAATATTTAGATCCCAAGGAGGGTGAGCATCAATGACTAGGGGACATACCCACATACAGCTTTTCAAAAATCTAGCTAGCATAGGGCGTGAAAATGTGAAATACTCCTGAACTGGAGAGTGGAAAACTGCTGCTAGTGAGTTGGCTGCTAGGTGATCTCAGTAAATTCACTGAGTTCTTTAAAGAGAGAAGGTAGTCCAGTATGTTTGGTATTTGTGACGGGGATATGGATGCTACCGTTACTGCACCTGGGCAGTGAATTTCTTCCATTTAGCTGCATAAGCACACCTTGTTGAGTCTTGTTATGGATTAGGATGCTTTGTACTTCAGATGAACAGTATCTTTCCACGGAGGTCAGCCAGACAGCATCCATACTGTGAGGTTCAGAGTGAGTAGAATGGGATGGAAGATTTGCCTGAATCTCTGCAATATTATGTCTGCCTGGAGTGGCAACTGTATCCGTATTTGGATGGAGAGATTGTTTAGGTCCCAGTACCAGAACTGTCTCAGCCATGCTGGAGCTACCATGATCTTTTTGGCTGAATCCTGCCTAGGCCTTCTGAGAACACTCAGGATTAATGGAACGGGAGGATAAGTGTACATCAGACCTGTGACAGATATGGCAATTTCTTGAAAGACCTTATTGTATTAAGTTTACATATTATTGTGGGCCAGGATTATACGTAACCTCTTGAAGGGGGAGATGTGAACAGATGTAGAACCTGAGAGTTCAAAAAGAATATACTGAAAATGTGCCACACAGGTATGAACTTTTGGGACAATTATGTGGATTTCCTGAGGAATCCCTAGGGAACAGTTAAAGCAAATTCCCCAACTACGGTTATGCAAAAACCCAGCCTTCTGTAACTATGCCCTGAAGAGAGTGCCATTGTCTGGTGATTACTTAATATAAAAGGCCAAGATCAAAGACCTGAGCTATATAAAGAAATGGCTGATCAGCCCAGTTGTTCTGGTTCTAAGATAGATGAACCTGTAACCATGGGAAAACCCAGCTGTAGGTTTTGAAGGACTGGCACCTACCAGAGCTTGAGATTGGGATGACCTCAGGTAAGCTTTTTAGCATGCTTGTAGGTTGTTTTACTGTTTTCAACATATTTTCTCTGTAATGCATTTACGTTAAGAATAAATGTGTTTGCTTAGAAGGAGCTTTATGATAATTTACAACTGCAGGCAATACATGGGTCAGAGCTTCCTCAGAGAGAAAGCAAAGCACAGGTGCCAACTTTTTAGGCAGTCTGCTTACTCGGGCTATCACAGTGTAAGGCATGGATCTGTGCAGCCTTAAAACTCCTGGTCAGGAAGGAGTGAGAGACAAGTCTCTGCCCATGAGAGACAATGTCTGAGAGCCAAAAGCCTAAAACGTGTGCCCTTGGTGGATCAAAAGGAGGATTACAGGTACAGTTGCCCTGAAACTGTGACAAAGCCCAGGGACCATGTTATCATGAATGCATCAGATAGGAATCCCTAATTATGTCCTCTCTGGAGCAGAGCTTTTGATATTTCTCATTTTCTTTGGTGGCAAAGAGGTATGTGGTGCAATAACCCCACTTTAGAAATAGGTCTTGATTATGCTGTTACTGACCACTTGTGGGCACTTGAAAATTGTCTGCTGAAGTGATCCGTCATAATGTTCTGTAATCCTGATAAATGTACTGCTATCAGAGTAATTTCATGGTGGATACAAAAGTTCTATAGATATACAGCCTCCTGACATAGAGAAGTACATCTTGCTCCCCTTTGCTTGTTATATAAAACATGGCTATAGTAGTGTCAAAGACATTTATGTGGAGTCATATTTCCCCAGAAGTCCAAATATACTGTGTTTTGAAGATTGTCCAAATGGGTTCCTCATCCTAGTATGGAGACATCTATCACTAACATCTTTGAACTCCCTCACAGAATTTCAGGGGCTCCTTCCACCAATTTAATGATTATGGGCCTTCTGATGGAACACATACTAACATATCCAAGTGTGCTTGGCCGATACACAGACTTTAACTACCCTTGCATGCAATGAGATTGAAGTCTGGCATGCTGAGTTACATAGGTACAAGAGGCCATGTAAGCTCTCAGACTTAGACAATTTCTCGACGATATCCTAGAGTGAGTGTGTAGGTGGGCAGATAGGTGTAGTATAGGACTTCAAATTTTTCTTGTGGCAACATGGAGTCTTCTTGCTCTTATAGAGTCTATCTTTTTGAGTTGGAGTCAGTATTGACTTTTCTGTTTAATTTTAGGCCTAAAGAGGCAAAAAGATGCAGAGTACACTGAATGGAGTCTGTTACTTTTTATGCAATATTCCAAAAATGAGACAGTCATGCATACGTGAAAACACCTCTACTCCTTGTCTCTGGACTAAGCATTTTGTGACTATCGTGGGTGCTGTTGCTAGGCTGAATAATAGCATTCTGATAGTAGGCACTGCCCACCTGCGATGTCAGTTATCTTCTGTGGCCAGAATTAAGAATATAAGAATGGCCATACTGGGTCAGACCAAAGGTCCATCCAGCGCAGTATCATGTCTTCTGATAGTGGCCAATGCCAGGTGTCCCAGAGGAAATGAACCTACCAGGTAATAATCAAGTGATCTCTCTCCTGCCATCCATCTCCACCCTCAGACAGAGGCTAGGGACACCATTCCTTACCCATCCTGGCTAATAGCTATTAATGGACTTAACCTCCATGAATTTATCTAGTTCTCTTTTTTAAACCCTGTTATAGTCCTAGCCTTCACAACCTCATCAGGCAAGGAGTTCCACAGGTTGACTGTGCACTGTATGAAGAAGAACTTCCTTTTATTTGTTTTAAACCTGCTGCCCATTAATTTCATTTGGTGGCCTCTAGTTCTTATATTATGGGAACAAGTAAATAACTTTTCCTTATTCACTTTCTCCACACCACTCATGATTTTATATACCTCTATCATGTCCCCCTTAGTCTCCTCTTTACCAAGCTGAAAAGTCCTAGCCTCTTTAATCTCTCCTCAGATGGGACCTATTCCAAACCTCTAATCATTTTAGTTGCCCTTCTCTGAACCTTTCCTAATGGCAGTATATCTTTTTTGAGATGAGGAGACCCTATCTGTCTCCTCATCTCAAAATGTGGGCGTACCATGGATTTATATAAGGGCAATAAGATATTCTTCATCTTATTCTCTATCCCTTTTTGAATGATTCCTAACATCCTGTTTGGTTTTTTGACTGCCACTGCACACCGTGTGGACATCTTCAGAGAATTATCCATGATGACTCCAAGATCTCGTTCCTGATAAGTTGTAGCTAAATTAGCCCCCATCATATTGTATGTATAGTTGAGGTTATTTTTCCCAATGTGCATTACTTTACATTTATACACATTAAATTTCATTTGCCATTTTGTTGCCCAATCACTTCGTTTTGTGAGATCTTTTTGAAGTTCTTCACAGTCTGCTTTGGTCTTAACTATCTTGAGCAGTTTGCCACCTCACTGTTTACCCCTTTCTCCAGATCATTTATGAATAAATTGAATAGGATTGGTCCTAGGACTGACTCTTGGGGAACACCACTAGTTACCCCTCTCCATTCTGAAAATTTACCATTCATTCCTACCCTTTGTTCCCTGTCTTTTGACCAATTTTCAGTCCATGAAAGGATCTTCCCTCTTATCCCATGACAAATTAATTTATGTAAGAGCCTTTGGTGAGGGACCTTGTCAAAGACTTTCTGGAAATCTAAGTACACTATGTCAACTGGATCCCCTTTGTCCACGTTTGTTGACCCCTTCAAAGAACTCTAATAGATTAGTAAGACATGATTTCCCTTTACAGAAACCATGTTGACTTTTGCCCAACAATTTATGTTCTTCTATGTGCCTGACAATTATATTTCTTACTATTGTTTCAACTAATTTGTCCGGTGCTGATAATTTGCTATATGAATATAAGAATCCTAGAGATCAAGATTTGCATACCAGTAATTTGGAACTAGAGTTATAATTACTGAGGCCAGAGTTACCATCCTTAACTTGAAATTGTGGGTGCAAGTGTTCAGTTGTCTCAGAACCAGAATAGGGTGCTGGACACCTTTCTTTTTGGGAATCAGAAGGAAATGGGAAGGGACGTTATTCTCATTGAGTTCCTGAGGTACTTATTCCACAGCTCCGACATTTAGAAATGACTGCACCTCTTGATGCAGCAATCTCCTGTGAGAGAAGTCCCTGAAATGTGAAAGGGAAGGTGTATGTGGGAAGGTCTGGAACAATGGTGCCAGAACCGGGGAGTGGGGAGGCAGGGCCCTCCCACTTTTCACTGTGACGGACCCCACCCCCTTCTCCTCTTCGCCCGGAGGCACCACTCCCCAACCAGCCCAGTGTGGAGCCCACCCGGGCAGCCCGAGAAGTTGTGGGAGCCGTGGCAGACCCTCCACCTGCCTGGGTTGCAGCGGGGATGAGAGCCTGTGTCCCTGACCCCCAATCTCCCTGCCTGGTCCAGGGCAGGTGGACAATCCATGACTCCATGCTGGCTCCCCACAGCTGCAGAGAATCCACAGACGTGTGTGCTGAACAGCCAGCGAACTGGTGCTGGCTTAAGAACCGGCTTGCTAGGTTCCTCAGTCAATCAAGCAGGGCTGTCCGTTAGGCAGCCTGGCTGACTCGGTAGGCTAAGGGAATACTGAGCAGGCACAGCTGCAGGGCCTTACTCCTGATACTTTCCCATGATGCACTGACCTTTTCAGCAGGAGCATTTTCAGATAAGACTTCCTAGCTCTTTTGGTTGTTTTAGAAAGTAATTTACAGAGAGCACATTTTTTTTGTAAAGTGCCTCTCACCCAGACGCAATCAACAAATGGTGTGCTCATCATTGAGAGGCATTACAGCCTAATATGAAGGACAATTTTTAAAACCTGGAGATTTGTGTTCAGTCATAGTGATGTACCCCACAACAGGGCCTAACTCCCAGGTAAACAAAGGAGTGAATTTCCTTCTAAAAGGAAGACCGGAAACACTATCAAAACTCTGTAACACTAATGACTGATTAACTGCTGAGCACCTATATTTACATTTACATAGAAAAGAATAGTCAGCACAGTGAATGAAGAAACTTGGACCCTGCCAGTTCTGACTTGTAGCCAGTGGTGATGAGAAGGGAATGAAAGGTGGCTGGGGTTGCCCCATCTTTTGTGCACTGAGTTGGAGACATGCGGACACTCAAAGCACAATTGTAACAGCCAACAACACTGCTGACCAAAAGAATCCATCTCAAGTGCACTGGGTGTATGTGCACCCAACAGTGGAATATATATGGACAAGCACCCAAAGAAGAAATTATTAAATTGGAGGCTTGATAGGGCACTCTTTTCCTCCACTGGTACTAAACCAATATCCCAGCAAGGTAATTATGGGACACCAAGCCTACATTACTTTTCACAAGAGTAGGAAGTGTTAAACTCAGTGTCCTGGCTAAATTCTAGCTCAGGAACACCAAATCCCCTTAACTTTTATGAAGCTTGGAACAGATTCTGAACTTTACCACTTACATATGTCTCTTGTTTTTATATGCTACCTCCCTAAATTCCCCTTGCATTTCCACTTATTTCTTCCTCAGTGCTTGTGTGAATCTTTCTGTTATGTAGTGTTTCTGCATCATGCATTGCTGCTATGCTTCACCTCAACAGTGGTTGCATTTCACTAAAGGGTGAAGTGATCCTGTTATAGAGCCCATCCATATAATGTGCTTTGGGATCTTTTAAAATAAATGATTATCTTCATTAACCTGTAGGTCACTTGTAAAAGGCTCCCTGGTGACAACAAAATAACTTTCATCAGATCAATTCTTAGTCATCAGCCCCGATGACATTTTTTTTCAAAATGCATTGTAATCATTACCTTCACCATACTCTTACCTTTAAATTCAAAACAGGAGGTTCATCATCTGTTAAGGAAAAAAAATACATGGTCTTTGAATCAATTCAAAACAAAAATCTTTACAAATCCATAAATATTCCCAAATGAGTGCGCAGATTAGATAATTTAACTCCTCTTCCATTATAATCCAGATATTTTATTATAATATTGATATGATGCGTTTATTTTAGCTAATACTGCAGAGAGAGAAATGTGGGAGAAATCAAGTTTTATTGCTGTCTTCCTCTAGCTTATCTTTCTATTCTTTTAGGACCTCATCCAAAGCACAAATGAAATACTCTGTAGTGAGGTGGAGTGGCCTCCCACTGAGCCAGAGGGGGCGGAACCACTCTGAGCTTGGGTGGGTGGAGCCAGGCTGTGCCTGCCCCTCCCACTGGAAGTCAAAAGGCAGGACAGGAAGTATAAAGGGCAGGTCCTGGAGCTTAGCTGAGCTGTAGACTCTGGAGGAGACAGATGCATTCTGACCCCTTCTGAGCCTGGAGACCGAAGAGGAGCCCCACCACGCTGAGGACTGGCAGAGCTGCTGGAGAAGCCAGCTGACTGAGACACCAAGGACTTGTTGGGACTGCCGCTGACTACCTGCCCTGAGAAGATGGAGAACACCCACAGAGGTGGGTACACAGGTACACCCCGAGAGGAGGAAGTGGCCCAGGGACAGCCAACTCCAGTCTGGCCGCATTGCTGCCTGAAATGCGGTCAGTGTGTTGCGGCTGGATTCCCCGCTGACCCAGTGGTGGAACACTCTGCCACTGTTAAGGCCCTGGTCTGGGACCCACTGGAGTTGGGTGGCAACCATGGGCCAAGATGCTTCCAATTGTCTGCAGTCTACCGGAGCCGAGACATCAGGCAATAGACTGCCCAATGCTCTGCTCCACCTTAGGGGTCAGAGAAACTCCCTTTCCAAGCTCCCTAATTGTTTGGTGCCCCACCCTGCCTGAAAGCCAGAGCCCTTAGACTCTTCTTGCTGCTCTGCCCTGCCTGAGGGCCAGAAGCCTCTAGACTGTTTGCTGCTCTGCCCTACTGTGGAAGCCAGTAAATAATTAACAAGGATTTAAAGAGATCTTAATGAATGTTAGTTAGCAAGAGTCAGGCCATACTGTAACCTTAATGACGTAAGACTTGTAGGAGCAAAGATAGTGCGAGGCGACAGGACAGGAACTGTGTACAAAGTTATTACCACCTTGCAATCACTAACCAAAATGCAGGCTTGCTTTTCTTAGGATTGAGACAAATAAGATAAGCCTTTTTGCTATGTATAAACAAAATGTAGTTGTTGCTTTTTACTGTCTGTATTATTGTTAGAAATTGTCTGTAAAAGGTATAAAGGCTTGCTGTGATTGTTTACCAGTTGAGAGACTTGTCCAGGACCCTGTGTCCTATGGCACTCTCTCCCTCCATTGTAATTACTGGAGAAATAATAAAGTATTTAATTTTGCTGCACCCAAACAAAAAGCAAGAACTAAGTTTTTCTTCGACACTACCTAGGGGCCCAAGCCCTAAACCTTTGCTGCTCTGCCCTGCCTAAGGGCCTGAGCTCTAGACTGTTTGTTGCTGCCAGAGCATAGAGATGGCTTATAGCCTACCCGGCCTGAAAGCCAGATCTCCTTAAGACTGAGGGCTTGTCTACACTGGCAAGTTTTGTCACCAAAACTGCATTTTGGCGACAAAACAGCAAGAGCATACACTCTATAATGGGACTTTTGTTGCGAAAAACACCCAGTTTTGGTGACAAAACTTCCACCCCTAAGAGAGCAGCAAAGAATCCTGTGGCACCTTATAGACTAACAGATGTTTTGGAGCATGAGCTTTCGTGGGTGAATACCCACTTCGTCGGATGCAAGTAGTGGAAATTTCCAGGGGCAGGTATATATATGCAAGCAAGAAGCAAGCTAGAGATAACGAGGTTAGTTCAATCAGGGAGGATGAGGCCCTGTTCTAGCAGTTGAGGTGTGAAAACCAAGGGAGGTGACTTGTCTTTTCCCCTCCCTTTATTGTCAACAAAGAGCCAGTGTAGACACTGCTGATTGTTTTGTCGACAGAACTGGCTCCCGCTAGTATCCCACAATGCCTGCCCTGATTGCTCTGTTCAGTGTTTTTATCTCTGCAGGCATGCGCCCCTCACCTTTCAAAGCTCCAGGAAGTATCTGTGTGCTGTTCCTTTTGGGGAACAAACAAAGAGCAAATCATTGGAATGCTCCTGTTCTGCCCTGCACTAAGAACACAGCGGCAGGCAGACTGCTGCTGCAGGGAGATGGGGAGAGACTGCTGTGCTGCTTTGCCATTCCTCAGCACGTAGAGCTCACAGAGCTACTCATGATGCTGCTCTTTGCAGCTGAGGGGGCTGTGGGAAAACTGGGAGAGAATCCCAGGATGCGCAGCGATCAGCTCTTCCTTCCCACAACACTGCACTGTGGGATACATACCCACGGTGCACTGCTCACCCTGTCAATGATGGTGTCCCCAGTGTGGACATGATCTGTCGACAAAGGGAGCAAGTGTGAACACCCTTTGGCGATTTTTGTTTTGTTGACTTTTGGGTGTCGACATAAGTTTTGTCAACAAAACTTGATACTGTAGACAAGCCTTGAGTCCACTCCACACTGAAATTCTAATTCCCTGACCCCCATTAATGTAGTAAGGTGGAGTGGCCTCCCACTGACCCAGAGGGGGAGGGCCCACCGCTAACCCACTACATTCCTATTGATTTCACTGAGCATTGATTTTACTGCTACTCTGATCAGGGCCTAAACAATTCTGTGACAGTCTAAGATTCTGAGGCTAAATAAGATTGTGAGGGCCGTAGATATAATAGTAATGGGTCCCTATAGGTACCTCAGACAGATAAACTATGCTAAGGCCTGATCCACACTACAGTGTTAGGTGGATGTAAGGCACGTAATGTCAGTATACATACTACAGGCTTGCTCCCGCTGATGTAAGTGCCCTACTACACCGCCATAATAACTCCACCTCCACGAGACGCACAGGGCTTAAGTTGGTGTAGTTAGGGTGATGCAGTGCCCCTGTAGATACTGTGTTACTTATATCTATTGGCTGTCATTCTTGGCTGGAGCTGTGAAATTGACAAGAACGCTGGCTCTCGTCTCCCCAGACAGACTGCTGCCTGGTCTCAGCTCCAACCCGGGCTGCCAGCCGGGCTCCCAGCTCCAATCCAGGCTGCCACCTGGACTCTCCAATGGGAGCACGGCAGCCAACTGGACTCTAGGTGCAGATCTCCCCGCCAGGAGCTTGGCTGCCCCCCAGGCTCTCTGCTCCCTGCCGAGAACAGGGCAGCCGCACCGGGCTTCTCGGCTCTCTGCTCCCTGTTGGGAACAGGGCAGCTGCACCAGGCTTCTCAGCTCCCCACTGGGAGCATGGCTGCACCTGGTGAGGAGTTTCGCACCGAGAGTCCAGTCAACTGCCATGCTCCCGGTGGGGAGCAGGGAGCTGAGAGCCCAGGGGGACGGCTGGGCTCTCGGCAGGGAGTGGGGACCCAGGCTGCCGCGGGGGAGCTGCACACATTGCTGAGAGCCCTGGCTCTCAGCCCCGCACTTGACCCCTCTTAAGTCAGCGAAAGCACTCCTGGTGAGGACGCACCCCACCAAAAGAAGAAGGGCAATGTGGACACGAATCACTGCAGCAATTACTGCGGTGGCTGTAAGTCAACCTAACGTAGTTTGTAGGATAGACATGCCAGCTGAGTAGAGGAGACTCAGCACCTTGTGACCACTAGGAGCTGCAGATTTAGAGAATTCAGAATATGAGATTGTGGAGGGAAAAGTAGGAGTCCCTTATCAGAATCAGGAGACTTAACAGGCTGCTTCTTGAATTGAAAAAAGAGAGTGCACTCAAGCAATGGCTTGTCTTTTTTCAGTCATCAGCCAGATTCTCTAAACGTGCTGCCCCAATGATACCCAACTCTGACAGTCCAAGAAGAGTGGGACCAACCTGAAAACCTGAACTGAGATCCCCTGAAGGGCAGCATAATTTGCTTACATTGAAAGAAAGCTAAATTTTTATTTTAAGCTCTAAGAGGTTATGATAATTGTATTATACATTTTGAAAGCAAAGAATACAATTACAAAGATAATGAAAATACATTGGGAGAGCGTTCAATTCATTTTAACTGATCTTGTATATATGCTAAATCTTCCCTGGTACTCTAGCATTTTAGTGTTCTGTTGTGTTTTGGTTCTAGGCTAAATGCATGAGCTACTGCCTCAAAAGCAGGATGGGAATTGATTAACCTAGTTCAAAACTGGGCAGTTTTAAATCACTGGAGAGGAATATAGGAACAGCTGCTGTTAAATGAAAACTTGCAACTAGTAATCTAGTCCATTTAAAAATATGATTTAAGAGTAGCTTCAAGTATTACACTAGCTTATGAATTTCTCTGCCACTTCTTGAAGTTTTTACAGTCACGTTTATCTATTTTAAAAATGTCTACTCTCTTCACGTTGAATACTCAGAGAAAATGGACTATAACAGAGTAAATGGTGAAAATGACTGTACACAAAGTACTGCCAAACACATACAGCAAACAACTTGGGGAGGGGAAAAGAAGATGTTTTCCTCTAATCTTTTCAAGGTATAATTTTAGGAATTTGTTTTAACAATAGCAGCTAAAATATTGTGAGACAGAAATATTTTTTTAACTAGATGATGTCTCTACTCTAAGTGCTATAAAAAGTCACTCTTAAGCCCACTTATTAATAAATAAAATTACTTCTCTAAAATACATTTGCCAAATAATTTAATTCACAAGTCTTTTGTATTTTAGGCCTGACTTAGATTACGATTCATTTATTTTGTAGTAACTTTAGTAGAAAATCACAAAGATCATTGAGTCCAGCCCCCTGCCGTCAGTAGCAGGACCAAGTACTGATTTTTGCCCCAGATCCCTAAGTGGCCCCCTCAAGGATTGAACTCATAACCCTGGATTTAGCAGGCCAATGCTCAAACCACTGAGCTATCCTGCCCCACTTTGCATATTTACACTTTGCATTTATCAACACTGAATTTTATCTGCCATTTTGTCACCCAATTTAGCGAGATCCCTTTGTAATGTCGCAGTCAGTTTTGGACTTAAATATTGTGAATAATTTTGTATTGTCCTCAAATTTTGCCACCTCACGGTTCACCTCTTTTTCCAGATCATTTATGAACAGACTGAAGAGCACAAGTCCCAGTACAGATCCTTGGGGGACCCCACTACTTACCTCTCTCCATTGTGAAAACTGACCATTTATTCCTACCCTTTGTTTCCTTTTTACCAGTTACTGAGCCATGAGAGGACCTTCCCTCTTATCATATAACTGCTAAATTTTTTTCAGAGCCTTTGATGAGGGACTTTGTCTCAAAGACTTTCTGAATGTCCAAGTATACTATATTGACTGGATCACCCTTGTCCATCTTTGCTGACTGGCCAAAGAATTCTAATCGATTGGTGAGGCATGATTTCCCTTTATAAAAGAGCTATTGACTCTTCCCCAACACACTGTTTATCAATGTGTCTGATAATTTTGTTCTTTACTATAGTTTAAACAATTTGCCTGGCATGGAAGTTAGGCCTGTAATTGCTAGAATCACCTCTGGGGACTTTTTTAAAATAGGCATTACATTAGTGATCCTCCAGTCACCTGGTACTGAGGCTGATTTAATCGATAGGTTGCATACCACAGTTAGTAGTTACCCTGGGAGGTTAAAAAGTAGAAAAAAATCACTTTAAAAGTATGTTTGTTTACCTTCCACTTGTATATTTGACTGGTCTACTAAAATCGGAAATGCAGCTTCATGGGATGAAATTTCATTCTCATCAAGATCAACACTAGAAGATACTGGAAGTTTTACCTGGATGAAAATATCACAAAGTAACCGTATTATATAAATTCAGAGAACATCCTAAAAACAGTCCATGCAAATTTGCAGGCACGCAAGTGCAAGCAACACATTTATAGCATTAATGCTCACACCAGTCCTTAGAATGATCGTTGCAAGGAAATGTCTTAAAATAATACTTAAGTTCATATTTTCTACTTTTTTCCCTTTAGATTTACATCCATGAAAATCTTAACTGTAGATAAGGAATTATGGTATTTTCTTAGCTTACAACAAGGTAATGGTCCCTCTATTTTGCCCAGTTAATAAGTCTGTAAAAGCACCTTACCTTTCACTAGTTACATACAGTATCTAAACTCACTGTTTATACATAAAACATATATACGATATGTCTCAGTCTGTTCAATAAAATTACTGTGTTCATATTTAGGAAATCAAGAATATAATATACCTTAAGATTGTATTGTCTGAGCTGTTTTACCTGTCAACTACATACCAGCACCCCATACACTTCTCTCTTCCTTTCTCTTTTCTTTTCCTCTGCCCTTTCACTGACTACCCTCTCTCTTCTTCACCTAAGGGTACTTTTTGCTTCCTTTCACAGACATAGCATTTTTCTGCTTCTCATCTACTCTGTTACTTTTCTTTCTGTCTGTTAAAATTTTAATATCATTTTGGCACAAAGCTCCAAACTGCACTTTACGTGTGCCCTAGAAGTGTTAAAGGGCTCTCTCTTTCTCTCACAGGCAGAGAATCCAAATCCACAACATGGAAAAATCTACTGGAATCAAAGATACAGGGTCTTTCTGATAACTGCTGTATGATTCAAAATCCCTCAGTCTTTAGGCATGCTGTCATGGATCCACAGATCTGGTGAATGCTCAGTTTGTAACCCATCCCTTGGGAGTGATCCCTTTAGTGTGCCAGGCCCTGAGAACCCACATGGTTCTGCATAGGCAGGCCCCTAACCTCCAAGACTGGGCCTTCAGGCACCAGCAAACCCTGTCTTTCTCATGGCTCCCTGCAGCACATCCAGCCAAGCCAGACTCCCATGGGAGGCTTGTACTGTACCCCTTCAGCTCCCAGTGAGCACTTCCAGAGACAACAGGCAGCCTACAGAATCTGAAAGTCCTTAGGTTAGCAAAGACAGGCAAAGGTAAGCCATAGTCCATCCCAGCCAAGTTGTGATGGACTCCATCTCTGTCCCTGTCTCTCTCTCTTTTCTCACCCCAGGTGAGAGCAACCAACCCTTTATCCCTTGGCTGGTCACCTCCCAGTCATTTGTTCTCCAGACAGGGCCACACTGAGTTCACAACCCCCGCCTACCAGTGCTTCCTCCTGCTGAGTGTAGATCATTCACTTTCTGGACCCTCTGTTGATCTGGGTTGATTTCAACCAGTTCCTTAACAACCCAGTCATTTCACCCCAACAAGGAAGTGACACATACACCTCATATCTCCTGTGCTGTTCCAGGAACAGTGTTAACCCTTTTGCCCCTCACTGGGTGGGAATGCAAAATACAGAGGGAAACTGAGGCACATATAGGACTCAAACATATTACAAAAAATTTCCACTTCCTCACATAGGCATCTATCTGCTCATCACTGTGATATTGGAGCAATGTTTAAGCTTTCAATATTCGTAAAAGTGATATTTCTTGTACTTCTAGGTTAAAAAGTAATCTTTATAACATACAGTAAATCAGTAATGGTTAGACACTTGAGTCTTCAACCTGACTTGCTGAAACAATAACCCCAAAGAGATTTTGATTCTGAGAACTATGCATCCCACACACAAACTATTGGATCTTGCTACAATTACTCATCACCTCAAGATTAGATTATTCTAATGTACTGTCCATGGGGCTAAACTTTAAAGTATTTGGAAACAAGTTGATGTGGCACATAGTTGTCTGTATATTAAGTGGTGCAACAGGCCCTGAGAACATTATACTAGCAGTCTGAGATCTGTACTGGCTTCCAACTAGTTTCCAGGTAGAATCTGAAGTGTTTTGTCACCTGTAAAACGCTCCATGGTTTGGGCCCAGACTACCAGAGGGACCACCTGTATCTCCAGGTAATACTGAAGCACACTGTGATCATCTGCAAAGACACTCAAGCTAACAGCTCCATATCTATGATGGACCTTTGACTCTAACTCGCCTCCCACCTAGTCTGACAAAGGCCAGATTTTTGGCCTTCAGGGCCTGCTGCAGACACTCCTCTATCCCCCCAGGCTTTTCAGGGAGGAGTGGGTTGAAGCATGTGGTTGGGAATGGTTGAGCGCAAATTATTATTTAGTGGTGGTGGTTGCATTAAGACTTAACTTATTAAATGAGCTTAGTGTGGTATTAAAATATGCTATATCATTAAGTGACTTTGGGTGACGGAGGTTTTGGTTTTATTTATCCTTTTGTCTGTATATGTGCATAGAGCTTGGAAGGATGCTCTTAATATATCTTGGTAAATAATAAGCAAATAGGTACTATGTTCACTCAGTTGGACAAATTTAAAGAAATGGGGTATGCTATTTCTAATCATTATATAGGTTTTTTATGTCCAATTTTGCCAGTATGCTGTTTTGTAGATTTTAACTATCTTTGTGCATCAATAAAAACCTGGTAGGTCAACTTTCATGCCAGCCAGCCATTACAGTGTCCCTGCCAGGAAATATATTTCAAATAAATGTAAAAATATTGAAAACTACTTTGAAACTGCAATTATTTTATTTTAAACTTGATTTCGCCCTATACTTTGTCCTAAAAAACATGAAATATAGAAACAGCTCCACCTTATGACCATGTTATCTATTTGTAACTGAAGTAAGGCCAGTGAATGCATCCTTTGGTTCAGGAATCAAGACTTTCTTGAATTAAGAAATATACATAAAATGATGTCAACATTTACATAAAGCAAAGGTGATGGAACTGATTCCTATTTCTGTTATACCAATGTCATTCAGGATTAATTCCACTTACGTCAATAGGGACGGACTAGTGTAAAACAGGTCTGAAAGCAGAATCAGGAAATGGGATCTAATGTGTAAATCAAACAAGTTTTCCAAGTTAAGTTGAAGATTGTTTTTACATTTGTTGGTGAATGAGAGACTCCTTCTATAGCAGGTATCTGTAACTTTTCCAGCTGAACATATATATTTTCAGTTCCTAACGTATCTGAACACAAAAGAGCCACTTGGTTGCTAGAGATAACATAGTCATAATATTCAATGCATACACTGTTTTAAATTTACTAGAAATTCAGGCAATTCTAATACATTAGGAACAAAATGAATTGTTTAGCTTATATTTTGATTAATAAAAGTAGCAGTTTTGTTGTTACGGGTCATTACGCTCCCTGAAATGCCTTTATATTCAAGGTAACAAGTTATTTCTTATTATGTCTTGAGAAAATACTGCAAGAAACAGAATTATTTTTTTCCAAGATGGAATGACTCCAAATCTAATCAGGCAAGGAAAAAGTTAACAGCCTGAGGTGGAGGGAATGGTAGAGGGGCCTTCCTCACACCAAAGAAACTGCCAGGGCTTCCAGTTATGAAGGGTGGATCCTCCAGCTGGGGCTCATTAGAACAGGAAGAAATAAATTGAAGGCATTAGTAAATGAACTTATTCCTTTCTAGGAGGAAAAGGAGGTTGAGGAGGCTCCTGGACTGGACCAAAACTCTCCTAGAAAATCTTCTGTACAGAAAATCTTGATCCCAGGAGAAAGCTGTTCTTTGCTGTGGGGAAAACAGTGAGTGAGAAACTGTTTTGTCCTTTTATTTTGGATATGGCTAAGGGAAGTCTTGACAGATGCCTTTACCCTTGATTAGGGCTGAGAATTCCCAGTTGTGAGTATATGGTGTCCTTAAAAGAGTAGGATGCTTTATTTTTTCTGCTGGTTAATAAAGGCTCTATGAAGCTATATTGATTTAATGTAACTTGGGAACAATCACAGGTCCTTAGTGGGTATTTTTAATATTTGGGGATCTGAATGGCTAAAACTATGCTACCAATCCTTACTGTCCCTCCAGCTATAGGCAGGCCCATAAAAATAAGCATCATCAATGGGGTAGGAGGAGGCAATTGAGGCTGACAAAATACAGAAGCTGAAACGGGCTGGGCAAGGAGACTGACTTGGAGATGGGGAGAGACTCAAAGCCAGATGGCTGGAGAGGGAGGGAGCACTGAGATTGAATGAGGAGCTGAGGGGACTGGGGACTGGCTCTATAAGCCAGCAGTGAAACTCTGGGGACAAATTTTCCCCACATTTGTTTCCTGGCAACTTCTAAATCATTCTGATAAGAAAAAACCCCAAACCATCAGAAAAGTGGGTGACCGTGAATGTTTGAATGAAACTAACTTGGAGAACTCCAATCAGAGGTAAGTGAAGCATGAGGCAAGAATGAAAAATGCAAACTGGAAACAATGTGTATGAATAGCAGAAAAAGGTGTAATAACCCTTTTTCAGACATTCAGATTCTTACATTTTGTATTAAAATGTGCAAAAGAAACTAAGTGACCAACCTTTTTATTTTTATAGGGAACAGCATAAATAGCATAATTGCTGAAGCTTTCCTCTCTTTTCTCTGTACCCTGATAGTTGTGCTCTGGCTCTTTTTCTGTCTCTGAAAGATATGTGTCCATGTCCTCATCTTCACAAAGATTGCCTGACACTTCCAGTGACTGCACAGGAGATCTTTCACTATCATCATGCTTCCAATTGGGCCTGCAAATGGAGAACACTTTAAAATACAAAGTTGTTCTTTTCCAAAGAACAAAGGCTAGTAAAGCTGAAAGGGTCACACTGAACATATATATCAGATGCAACAGCAGCTGCCCAAAAAAGACAATTACATTTCTTTAGCGGCAAACACAATGGTCCAGAATTTCAGCTGTTCACACTCTTGTTTATGCCAGTGAAACTGGAAATTTGCATCCCCCGCTTCTGGTAGTTAGACACATGAAACCGTGTATTTTTATGGGAATGCCAGATTGGGGACAGAGAAAGAGAGGTCTACCATTTCTACATATGGAGTAGTCTGTGGAGAATATAGTATGGGTCAAGGGAATTACCTTATGTGCAACTCAGATGATTCCCTAAGAATAACTGTGCAAATGGGAGTGAGTTGGCAAACATTCATATGCAGATTTTTACTGGTATGCCTTGCTGCACTATTCAGTCTTTCCCCTCTCGAGTCTGTGGTTATAATACTGCCATACATGAAACGGAAAATGGGGAAAAGGGAATGGGTGGGCACTCTGGACTCAATCTAGGACATTGAAGGGAAAAGATAAGTTTAAATGAGTAACTTCAGTGCTAGGGATTATTATGAGTACCACCATATCACTTTCAGATTTTATTTCCAATGTGAGGTGCTAAAACAGGAAGCGTACATTACCCCAGTTTGAGCTCAGTGACTGTGGCATAGGGCTCAATAAAACACTCTTGTTCCAAACAGCTGGTATCACTTTCAGAAAGTGATCGTTGACGAGGCTGGGGAATAGCAACGGTACGCCCAGTTAAAGTTGTCACTAGAATAGCTGCTGCTAGGGCAGATCTAGAAGAAAGGAAAATAAAACAGTGAAATAAAACAGACTGTGATGTATTCTCTATGGCTCAAAACTTGTATCTGTACCTTTTGTGAAGTACCTTCACTAATTAGGCAATAGCACAAAGATTAAGATTTAACAATCACATAATAAAAAAAAAATCTTAAAATACTAAGGCAACTGATTTAAACCACCAGCCCACAAAGATAGTTAAGGCATAAACTCAGCTATAACTAGGCACTGCAGAATTCTGTGTAAAATGTGTTCCATATCCCACTTTCCTACAACACATGCACAGAAATTTCAGTTACTTTCATGGAGTTGCACATAAGAAACGGAGGGCAGAATCTGCCTCAAGCATTCCACAGTACCCAGTATTGTCTCCAGGTGATGTGTTGTAAGGAGTGCCCCAGGTCCTGCCATGTAGTTGGTGGGCCTATATTCCCTACTCTGCTTCTGCTGTTGACTTTGAGGCTGGCAACTAATGCTATAGGATTGTGAACTGGGATAAAGGAGAGGGAGTGTATTTTGGGAGGATGGAGTTGAAGGATGAGGAAGGTGGAGAGAAAAAAAAAACAATGGAATCAGAGTAAAAACTGTGAAATAAAATCACAAGAAAAGAGAGAACTTGAGGGCCAAAGAGAAGGTAGAATGAACTGGAGTTGACTGAGGACATACTAGACACAGGAAGGAAAGAGATGGTGACTGCCACAGAAAGAAGACTGAAAAACAACTACCTGGAGTGAGGGAAAATGTACAGAAAGGAGAGAGTGGACTACAGTAAGGGACTAAAAATGGAAAGGAACAGAAAAATAACTTAACATTTATATGGTACCATGGGTACGCATTGCTAACTCAAAGGATGTTTTATTCATTTTCTTACTTTCACACCTATTTTAGGAGCACCTGTTGAAGGGGTGATTTTTTTTAATTACATAATTCTTTAATAAACTGTAAAGTTTTTTTTCTTTGTGGGGATATTAATGCATTCTTCGCTTGAGGAGACCAATACTTCTAAAGCTAGTCCTGACAGCACCTAAATATAGTGAAGTAGGAAAGCTTTTTTTTTTTTTTTTTCTCCTTCAAAACAGCTTTTTGGTGTTAATTCAGTCATGCAACATTTTTTTCTTTTAGATTTTAATTTGGTTTCTAAATTCTGATTTAACTGAGGTTGCATTTTTTTGCAGTTACTTTAACAATATTTCTTTTAAATAATCTTATTCCACCCCTTATGACAAATTCCTCTCCCCAAATAAAAACCTACTACTTGATCATATACCTCTCATTTCAATCAGTGCTTGCAGTTTAAAGAAAGCTTCTAGGTATGTCAAATTTTGAAAGCAGTTATAAACACCCTATGAACTTGTCTCATGACTTTTCTTTTTTTTTAAATCTGCCATTTTAAAATATTGTACTATTATACTGAAAACTCCAGTAACAAAATAATCATAGTTGTTTACTAGACAGAAACTACTTTACTTTATGTCAGTGATGAAGCAAAGACATATAGTAATAAGTGTTTCATAATCTGGGCACTCTTGGTAATAATTAATAAACCATAAAAGTGGTTTTACCTGGGTTAGCCAGGTAATAAAAAGATTTTATAATTAAACTTAATTTTTCAATCAATTACTCATCCAAACACAGCACAAATGTAAGCAACGTAGTTGAATTTATGGAGTTGTGACTGCTTAGCATGAACTTGGCCTAAAACAAAACAAAAAAAATTAGGCTATTTAATCAATCTGCCTCTGTAAAAGGCAAGGTTCAAGATTTATTTAACATTAAATGGCCTGATCCTGCGAACATACATACGAGTAGCCCCTATGAACTCAACTCAACTTTTTTCGTGTACACGTGTTCACAGGGTCACGCTGCCTACTTGTCTGCATGCGATGAACTACAGGACTGGGGCTTTCTTTTGTACTGGTAGTCTTATTTAGAGCCTGATAATGCAGTCACTCTGTAAGCAAACTAATGGGAATCTTGCCTGTGTGGAGGCAGCAGCATCACATTCTTAAACTTAAAGCTGCTGGGCCAGGGACCTTTGTCTACATTTAGAATCCTTGATATGCTGCTGGCCTTCATTAAATATTGAATATCCAGATGCTCAGTTTTCATGAAACAGATTTTTTGTATTGCTAGACTAACTACAAAAATGGAAACTCAACAACCGCCACTTAATATTGCTGTACTCTAACAACACATTAATTAACTTCTGTCAAAACATAAAACAAATGTCTTTTGGAATTGTCAAGAAATTACAGTGCTTCTCACACCTGTATTTAATTCTTGATTATAAGAAATAAAAGGAATTCTGTTTGCCAGAACCTAGGAATGAGCGACTGGGGATGGATCACTTGATGATTACCTGTTCTGTTCATTCCTTCTGGGGCACCTGGCACAGGCCTCTGTCGGAAGGCTGTATACTGGGACAGATGGACTTTTAGTCTGAACCAGTAGGGCCATTCTTATCACAAGCTCCACTTAGACAAAAATAGTCTAAAGTAGACCTTCTGCATGTAACAATTCCTAGTAATTTCAATAGGGGTTACATGTACATAAAGGCTACAGGGTATGGCCTTGGCATTATTCTGGTATTAAGAATGCTTGGGGGAAGGGGAGAATAATATAAATTTTAGTAGTTCCAACAAATTGTCCTATACAGAAAATATATTCCGCTTGAGAAAAAGGTTACGTAAAAGAGGTACAGTATAGATATGCAATTATTCTAATCATGCAGTTCTACTACACTGATTATTGTAATTCCACTGTAACTAATGATACTTAAGAGAGGAAAAAAGTAACTTTAAAACCTACCTGGGCCTTTCTGGAGAAGGGTTTGGACTACGAGGGGGAGGGGTGCGGGGAACTGCAGGTTTAGGAGCTATGGTAGCAGCAGGGACCAGGCCATGAGCTATATGTTTCTAGACAATTTAAAATAAAGTTAGTTGGCAATGATCTGAAGGATAACACCACAAAATTGAACATGTACACTCACTATACAAAATAACACAAAAGGGGAGAACACTTGCATGCAAATTAATGTCCATAGATGATTTCAAGAATTTCTAGATATGATTTTTAAGTTATATTAGTAATTGTTACCGCTAGACAACAGTTTGTGATTCATTCAAATCCCACAGGTGTATTTCTCTCATTACTCCCAAGTCACAAAGGTAAGGTTCTAAACTGCACACTTGCTACCACCACTACTTTTTGTGCACGTGTAGGGGTAGTGGTGCCAAAAAAAGAATGTGTTTCTTCCAAATTTTTTAAACTCTGCCTCCCCAACATTACCACAATGTGATCCTTCCTCTAGTGAAGATGACTACATAGAGGCCACTAGTTGAAGGGTCTATCAGTACTACCTCTTCAGTCACAGGGGATCACTAGACAGAGCAACATAAGGAGATGGGGAAAGAAATTAAAATTAAACCAGTCATAAAGTTTAGTTTGAATGGGGGAAAAATATTATGAAGTAGCCCCTAAGACTTGCATAACGCTTAGTACTAGTTGAGTAGAGCTAGCACTAGTGACTCTTTTGCAAGGAAGTTTGCTGCACCAGGGCCCAACCCTTTGGGCAAATTTCACTACTTT